>NC_086015.1:7874000-8195000 GCF_028858775.2 Pan troglodytes
TAAGGTACAGAACTTGTACTGGATCATACCACAAAAGGCATTCTCTACTGATTTCAACGATCTATGCCTTACTTTCATCTTCAACACCCATGAAAAAGACTCAGATTCAATACGAGACATCAATCCTGTAAATAATAGTAGCTAACATCTACTGGGGGCTTGCCATGTGCCAGGCCCTCTGCCAAAGGCTTTACATTTAACAGTTCATTCTAATTCTCTCACAATCCTTATAAAGCAGGTTTTGTAATCTCCATTTTCTTAAAGAGGAAACTGAGACTTAGAAAGTTTCAGTAACTTACCCAAGGTCACAGAGCTGAATTTGAAACCAAGTCTGTCTCTCCAGAAGCCGCATTCTTAACTTTATGCTATACTCTTGTTTCAGACATCTGAAAGCCCTTGTTAAGTATCACAATCAGCACTGGGGCCTGTAGCTGAAGGCAGAGTGGCCTTCAGGGACAGGAGGATCCTTCTGGGAGGTCAGTCCGCACAGTGGAGTCTGGGTCCATCTTGCCTCATGGAGTAGCTAAGGGAATGTTGGTGTTGAGGCAATCTATTTTTCTTAAACTCTGTAGGGCCAGAAGGAAATCTTGGTTGAACAAAAATCCCATTTCTCCATTATTCAAGCCATTCCTAAAAGAAAGGAAGCAAATTTGAATCCTGCATTAGCCATGGATCTATTTGGAGCCTGAGAAAAGCTAAAAGAATGATGTTTTTTGAACATTATCTACATGATACGAATTTGGCCAATCCAGAAAGGATACATAAAGCTCATGCCCTCAGAAGGCATTTTTCTTCATTTTGAGATCAAAATTTTAGTTCTTTGCTGTGATTATACTATCTATGAGATGGTGATAATTTCCAGGTTGGAGGTTTGTGTTTTATAATTTGCCTGGATAGGGTTTCAATTTAGCTTTAATACAATACTTGGTCTCTGGATTTTATTAATTTCAATGATAATGGTTGAAAATATAATACAAATGACAAATAATAATGATAATAACTCTTTACCAAGTATCTGCCATGCCCAAGGGCCTTAAAGAGGTCATTCATTACTCCCAATAACAAGATGAAAATGAAATTCAAAGGCAAATCTGATAGGGTTCCAGAGGTTCAAAAATAAGTATTTGAGGGCTCACTATGTGCTGGATATTTTCCCAGTGTGTTAGGATTCTCTTAGAGGGACAGAATTAATGAGAGATATATATGTATCTCCCATTAGTATATGTGACTATTATATATATAAAGGGGAGATTATTAAACCAATCACAAGGTCCCACAATAGGTTGTCTGCAAGCTGAAGAGCAAGGAGACCAGTCCGAATCCCAAAACTGAAGAACCTGGGGTCTGATGTTCCAGGGCAGGAAGCATCCAGCACGGGAGAAAGATGTAGGCTAGGAGGCTAGACCCATCTCTCTTTTTCACCTTTTTCTGCCTGCCTTGTATTTGCTGGAAGGTGATTAGATTCGTGCCCACCAGATTAAGGGTGGGTCTGCCTTCCCACTGACTCAAATGGTAATCTCTTTTGGCAACACCCACACACACACCCAGGATTAATACTTTGTATCCCTCAATCCAATCAAGTTGACACTCAGTATTAACTATCACAAGTCCATCCCTTGTTAACTTGAACACACGTCTCCTGAGATCATACATTACCTTAAATAGAGACAATAATGAGGTCATAATTACACCTAACTATCCTTCCTACAACCGGAAACACACTAATCCCCAACCCAAATACTATTACATAAAGTTAACAATACTTAAATGCTGATATGAAGTCAATAAATCTTATGTCACATGATAAAGGGAAAAAATGAAGATATTTTCTTAGTACAGGTATATACAGGCACAAACGTGTTTTTAACAAGGAGGAAATACTCGTGACAGTTAACAGTCCTTGTTTCTGCACTTGTTTCTGCAGCTGGTCATGTGATCGTAGCTGGTATTGATGACTACCTTCTTGTACTACCCATTCTATATTCTCTTTGCCTTCAGCAAGCACCTCAGCAGGTTGTGTTTTTTTTTCTTTCTTTCTTTTTTTTCCTGGTGGAGTGACCCAAACCTTCATTCCTGAAAGGTCTGGGCCATTTGTAGTCCTTTCTGGATTGGGCTGTTGTAGTTTTCCATTGACCTTAATCACAGGACATTGTAATACTAAGAGATATCCTAATGGATCTCCTGTATTCCATGCATACTCTCTCTTACTTCCGTCATAAAGTAGTAGACTGATTTCATTTTGATAATCTGGGTCAATCACAGCAGCCAAAACTGTAACTCCCTTCTTAGCCTGTTGACTTAAAGGTAGGGGGAGCCCAAAGTGTCCACGTGGCAATCTTCCAGTTTCATGGAATTGTTGTTATGTCTCGTGGTGGCAGCGTTCCACCTCCTGGAACTAAGATGTCTAGGGTAGCAGAACGTAATGTCGTGGGAATAGGAAACAAAAATTTTGCTAGTGGATCACTAGGGGTGTTGGTGAGAGGCACCACTTCCACCCGTTGATTCCTGGACCCATGGATTCTAGCTATGGGACAAACATTACCATGTATTGGATGCTGATTCAGAGCATACACAGCCTTCTGGAGAACTTTGCTGCAGCCCTGCAAATATTGTCACCTAGTTGGCGTTTTAATTGTGACTTCAAAAGGCCATTCCACTGTTCTGTCAATCCAGCTGCTTCAGGATGATGGGGAACATGGTAAGACCAGTGAATTCCATGAGCATGAGCCCACTGCCACACTTCTTTAGCCGTAAAGTGAGTGTCTTGGTCAGAGGCAATGCTGTATGGAATACCATGATGGTGGATAAGGCTTTCCGTGAGTCCACAGATGTTAGTCTTGGTAGAAGCACTGCATGCAGGATAGGCAAACTCATATCTGGAGTAAGTGTCTATTCCAGTGAGGACAAACCTCTGCCCTTTTCATGATGGAAGAGGTCCAATATAATCAGGTAGCTGGCTGATCATCCCGAGGAATGGTGCTTTATCGAGGGCTCAGTGTTGGTCTCTGCTGCTGGCAAATTGAGCACTCAGCAGTGTCTGGAGCCAGGTCAGCCTTGGTGAGCAGAAGTCCATGTTGCTAAGCCCATGTGTAACCTATATCCCTGCCACTATGGCCACTTTGTTCATGGACTCTTTGAGCAACGACAGGGGTGGCTGGGGAAAGAGGCTGAGTGGTGTCCACGGAATGGGTCATCCTATCCACTTGATTATTAAAATCCTCCTCTGCTGAGGTCACCCATTGGTGAGCACTCACATGGGATACAAACGTCTTCACAGTTTTTGACCACTCAGGTCAATCCACATACCTCCTCCCCAAATTTCTTTGTCACCAATTTTCCAATCATGTTTCTTCCAAGTCCCTGACCATCCAGCCAAACCATTGGCTACAGCCCATGAATCGGTATATACTCACACATCTGGCCAATTCTCCTTCCATCCAAAGTGCACAACCAGGTGCACTGCTTGAAGCTCTGCCCACTGGGAAGATTACCCTCCACCGCTGTCCTTTAGGGATGTCCTAAAAAGGGGCTGTAGTGCTGCAGCTGTCCATTTTCGGGTGGTGTCTGCATATTGTGCAGAACCATCTGTGAACCAGGCCCTAGTCTTCTCTTCCTCTGTCAGCTGATCATAGGGAACTCCCCATGAGGCCAACAGGGCAGGCTGGGGGAGAGAAGGCAGGGTGGCCTGAGTGGAGACCATGGGCATTTGAGCCACTTCCTTATGTAACTTACTTGTGCCTTCAGGACCTGCTTGAGCCCGATCATGTATATACCACTTCCATTTGATGATGGAATGCTGCTGTGCATGACCCACTTTATGGCTAGATGGGTCAGAAAGCACCCAGTTTATGATAGACAGTTCAGGTTGCATGGTAGCTTGGTGACCCATGGTCAAACGTTCAGTTTCCACCAAAGCCTAGTAACAGGCCAAGAGCTGTCTCTCAAAAGGAGAGTAGTTATCTGCAGAAGATGGCAGGGCCTTGCTCCAAAATCCTAGAGGCCTCCTTTGTGATTCATCTATGGGGGCCTGCCAAAGGCTCCAAACAGCATCCCTATCTGCCACTGACACCTCAAGCACCATTGGGTCTCCTGGGTCATATGGCCCAAGTGGCAGAGCACTTTGCACAGCAGCCAGGGCTTGTTGCAGAGCCTGCTTCTGTTCTGGACCCCACTCAAAACTGGCAGCTTTTCAGGTCACTTGATAAATGGGCCAGAGTAACACACCCAAACGAGGAATGTGTTGCCTCCAAGATCCAAATAGGCCCACTAGGCATTCTGCCTCTTTCTTGGTTGTAGGAGGGGCCAAATACAGCAACTTATCCTTCACCTTAGGAGTATCTCACCAGGCCCCACACCACTGGACCCCTAAAAATTTTACTGAGGGGGAAGATTCCTGAATTTTAGTCAGATTTATTTCTCATCCTCTGGCATGCAAATGTCTCACCAATAAGTCCATTGTGTTTGCTACTTCTTGCTCAGTGGATCCAATCAGCATACTGTCATCAATGTAATGGACCATTGTGATATTTTGCGGAAGCAAAAATGATTAAGGTCTCTCTGAATAAGACTATGACACAAAGCTGGAGAGTTGATATACCCCTGGGGTAGGACAGTAAAGGTATATTGCTGTCCTTGCCAGCTGATGGCAAATTGCTTCTGATGGGCCTTATGGACAGAAATGGAGAAAAAGGCATTTACCATGTCAATGGCTGCATACCAGGTACCAGGAGATGTGTTCATTTGCTCAAGCAATGAAACCACATCTGCTGCAATTGGAGTCACGACTTAGTTAAGCTCATGATAATCTGCTGTCATTCTCCAAGATGCATCTGTCTTCTGCACAGGCAAAATGGGAGAATTGAATGGGGTTGTGGTAGGAATCACTACCCCTCCGTCTTTCAAGTCCTTGGTGGTGGCACTAATCTCTGCAGTTGCTCCAGGATGCAATATTGTTTTTGATTTACTATTTTTCTAGGTAGAGGCAGCTCTAATGCCTTCCATTTGGCCTTTCTCACCATAATAGCCTTCCAGTCAGGGAGACGATGTGGGGGTTCTGCCAGCTGCCAAGTATGTCTATGCCAATTATGCATTCTGGCATTGGGGAAATGACCACAGCATGAGTCAGGGGACCCACTGTAAGTTGGACCTGAGCTAAAACTCCATGAATTACCTGACCTGCATAAGCCCCTACTTTAACTGGAGGACCACAATGATGTTTTGGGTCTCCTGGGATCAACATCAGCTCAGAGCCAGTGTCCGGTAGTCCCCAAAATGTCTGATCATTTCCCTTTCCCCAGTGCAGTTACCCTGGTAAAATGCTGGAGGTCTCCTAGGGGAAGGATGGAAGAAAGATTCACTGCATAAATTGTTGGTAATGTAGTGGGGTTTTTCCTTAAAGGGACCCAGCCTCCCCTTCATTCAAGTGGTTCCGGTTCCATAAACTGGCTCCAGTCTGGAAATTGAGCGGTCATGATTCTCTGTTTTTATAATTCAAATTAGTATTTTGTCCATGTGACCTAGAAGTTTTCTGTTTGTGTAATTTAAGTAGGAATGCAGTAGGCTTCCTATCAATTTCACTTCTAGGAACACCGTGATTAATTAGCCAATGCCAGAGCTCTACATGAGTCAGATTATTCTGATTGCTGCTTTGCCTCTGCTGTCCATTACAGTAGCTATGCCCACTTTGCCTTTGACAGTTGAGTGCTACCACTTGGCCCCTGCCACCTTGGGATCCAATTCTTCCCACTGTATTTAAATTTTGTAGTTGAGTGACTGCTGTTCCCACCGTTAGATCTGACATACAGAGAAGAGCAATTACAGGGCTCTTCAGAGATGCAGGTGCTGCCCTCACAAATCTATTTTGCAGGGCATTGGTCAAGGCTATATCTTCTGGGCCCTCCCAACTGGGATGAGTGGGTCTAAAGTGACTAATCCACTCCACCATCTCAATCTCCCTAAGCCTTTGGATCCCTTCCTCTACATTAAACCAAGGGAGATCAGGCATTTCCAGCTTGCTCACTGTGGGCCATCTTTTAATCCATACTTCAGCTAACCAAGCAAATAAACTATTAGAATCTTTTCAACTTCCTGAGCTGCAACATTAAATGCAGAGTTCCTACTTAGTCGGCCCAAATCAATAAGTTCAGCCTGATCCAGCTCTGTATTCCTTCAACCATTATCCCATACCCTTAATATCCATTCCCAAACCTGTTCTCCAGATTGCTCTTTATATAATTAGAGAATTCAAACAGTTCTTTTCTAGTGTAGTGCAGCTCCTCGTGGGTCACACTCTCAACCTCACCTCCAGGGGCCCATCGGGATTTTAGTTATAGGTCTAGAAGCAAACAGGGGTATTAGGGGTGGCTCCTGAGGAGAGAATCAACATTATTTTGCCTGGCAACTGCCTCAGGAGAGAGGCCATCACTGTTGCCTCAGGCAGCGCAGGGTTTGTCTCCTCAGACAAAAGTGGAAAGGCCTATGGCAGCATGTGTTGGGGAGGGGATGTTGCCACTGCTGGGGATGGGGAAGCTGTTTCTTCTGGCAAAAAAGTTTCATCAGAGTTTACAAACGTAGTGTCCCCAGCTTCATCAGGGTGCTCCCACACATCCCCATTCCAAGTTGCAGGGTTGCATTCTTCTCCAATCAGTGCCCTCACTTTAACAGTAGACACTTGGTGAGGCTGTGCATGCACCTTTCATTGCAGGTCACCCACTCGCATGATAAGAGCTTGTGTCTGTTTTTCCACAATTTCAGCTCTTTCTGTACAGAAGACAAGACTCTCACTCAGGGCAATCTTAGCAGATCTGAGGCTCGGTATCTGCTTCTGAAGCCAGGAGACAGAATCCCTGAGTCCATCATTTTCTTTCATCACTTTGTCCACTGAACTCAGGAGCAACTAACCTGCTTCATTATGTTCCTCGGTTCTCCACATATGGTCAAAGGCATTATGTATAGAGTCACTGAACTCCTTGCCTCTTACAAGCAGTGAATCAGGAGTGTCAAATGCATTTATTTTGCATAAGTCTCTAAATAGTTTACAACAACGACTATCAGTGTTCTCCATACTGTTAGAAGTACAGTCCTTAGCATTTTTGGGTCTAATCATATGAAGCAGCCAACTCCAGAAACCCCAAAACCAATGAAAGAACTCCATCCTTTAATATTCTGTTCCTTTAGAACCACTCCTGGTACCAAAATCTGTATTAGCGTTCTCTTAGAGGGACAGAACAGGATATATATATATTATTATATGTATCATATATTATATATTATTTTATATATATTATATATATAATATATGTAAAGGAGAGTTTATTAAGTATTAACATGCATGATCACAAGGTCCCACAATAGGCTATCTGCCAGCTGAGGAGCAAGGAGAACCAGTCTGAGTCCTAAAACTGAAGAACTTGGAGTCTGATGTTCGAGGGCAGGAAGCATCCAGCACAGGAGAAAGATGTGGGCTGGGAGGCTAGACCCATCTCTCCTTTTCATGTTTTTCTGCCTGCTTTATATTCACTAGAAGCTGATTAGATTGTCCCCACCAGATTAAGGGTGGACCTGCCTTCCCCAGCCCACCGACTCAAATGTTAATTTCTTTTGGCAACACCCTCACAGACACACCCAGGGTTAATGCTTTGTATCCCTCAATCCAGTCAAGTTGACACTGGGTATTAACCATCATACCCAGGCCCTAGGCTGAATATTTTTACATAAGTACTTTTTTGTTATCATAATTTACATGTATGAACCATATATACTTAGCCTTAAGTTTAGCTATGGAAACTGAGGTACAGAGAATTTAAGTACACATGCTTCTCAGCTTATGATAGGGTTACCTCCTGATACACCCATCTTAAGTTGAAAATATCATTGTGTTTAAAATGCATTTAATACACCTAACCTACCAAACATCATAGCCTACCTTGAATATTGTCAGAACATTTACATTAGTTTTATTGGGCAAAATCATCTACCATAAAGTCTGTTTTCTAATAAAGTGTTGAATTTCTCATGTAATTGAACACTGCAGTGACAGTGAAAAACAGAATGCTATCATATAGGTACTCAAAGTATGGTTTCTACTAAGTGTGTACTGCTTTCACACCTTCGTAAAGTCAAAAAATTGTAAGTTGAACTATCATAAGTTGGGGAAGGTCTACAGCTTGCACAAAGTGACACATCTAGTAAGTGGAGAAGCATAATTCGAATACAGAACACTTGATTCCTCCAGGGTAGAATTCTTTCTCCAACCCCAGAGCTGCCTGATTTTTTTTTTTTTTTTTTTTGCAGTAACAGAAATACAAATAACTAGCTTGTTACTGTGAGTATATATTTCTTTTTGCCCAACTTCATAAGAAGTTAATGCATATAAATCATAGAGCTAAGTCCCACTGAATAATGTCATTCTGTTAAACTAATATCCTATCTGACACAATGCTATGGGGAAAATGAGAGTCTCCGCCAAGTGCAGTGATGGTGATGATCATGCAGTTCATTTCCTTCAGAATTTTATACTCAGAACAGAGTGTCCCAAACATATCGTGTTGGAAAAAAAAAGAAGCATCAAATGTAATGTATAATTGTGGGACTCTTGAAATGCATCCCGTGCCAATTCTGGGCCTTAAAGCCATGTTTTGTTAATTAAAGGATTGTTTCTTTAAACTGCCAGACTTCTTTGTGGAACATCACCCTGGTAATTAGCAGGACATTTTCTTCTTACATTTGATAGATCTAGTCAGTCAGCCCTAGAAGAAAGCAATTTCACTTAAAAAAAAAAAAAGTATTCCAGCCATTTCTTATTTGTTGCAGAATTTAAGATAATTAATTTGTATATGTTATAAAAGTTGGCCTGAATTATTATGGCTTCGCTTTTTTGTGGTAAAAACACTTAACATTAAATTTACCATCTCTCAATTTTAAGTGTACAGTTCAGTTGTGTTAAGTATATTCACATTATTGTGTAACAGATCTCTAGAACTTTGTCATCTTGCAAAACTAAAACTTTATTCCTATTAAACACTAATTCCCTCTACCTCCAAGCCCTTGGCAACCACCTTTCTACTTTCTGTTTCTATGATTTTGGCTACTTTATATGAATGGATCACGTACTATTCACGCTACTGTGAATGGCTTATTTCATAATGTCCTCAAGATTCATCCGTGTTGTAGCATATGACAGGACTTCCTTTTTAAAGCTGGATAGTATTCCATTGTATGTACACACCACATTTTCATGTGTGTGTGTATGTAGTAGTGGTTTTTACTGATTGGCACAAGATCACGGCCTGTGCTTCTAATACCCTTCCCTCCTATGCAGCTCAAATGGAAGGAAACTGATTAACACATAGGAAGCAATAGCATGCTTACAGGTTTAAACTCCTTTTGTTTTTACAAAAAGGAGTGGGATATGGGGGGTGGTACAATTTTAGGGGTAGTAGCAAAACTCTCCCTAGACTACAGTGGGTGGGCCTGTCTGTCCCCTGTTGCTGGTACCACATAAGAAGGTGCATTAGTAAAGGAAAAAAGGGTTACATGTGGTTGGCCTGCTATTAACAGGGGAAGATAGGATGGTATCTGCTGTGTACCTGTGTTGGGCCAAACCTGGGACTGGACCAGTGCCCCTTTCTTCTTGGCCCACCTACACAACCCAGCTGTACTGTCTCCTGCACCCATGGGAAGGAGGTGTGAAAGAAGCTGAGAACATCCGCCTTGAGAAGATGAAACAGGAAACCTCACTTTCCTTTCACTTTCTCTGGACTAAATTCCACTCCCCTCAGCTCTGGAAAGCACTGCAAAAGTCTTCCTTAGGAGTGCTGTGAAGACGCTGGGGAAGATGCCGGCCCAGGCAGGTGGCCCTGAGTGGGCAAAAAGAAAAACTTGACTTTCCATGCACTATCAAGCAAGGTTACTTTGTAAACAAACAAAACTGGAAAATAAGACTACATACTAAGTCCTTGAGAGCATTTGGATTGGGGGCAAGGGCTTTATTACTCCTTCCCCCCCATTTTATAACCCCACACCAAGTGTCAAGAGCTTTAAGGACCACAACCAACCCCACCTTCCCTTCAAGCACCATTCCTTGGGTTCCTCAGTTTTGTTGAGCTCATTTGGGGTTATTCCTGCCACCCTCTTAAAAAATGACTCAGCCTGCTGGTTGGTCCATTTTCTACCCTTTCTACAATTATGAAACACACTCTCTAAATAGGAGATACATAAGCCTTCACTCTATAGTCCAAGGAACTAGGTGATATAATGCCAGGAAGGCTAAATTGTTTGCTTTCCTGGGTAATCCTGATGTGAATGGACAGCAGCAGGGTTCTGGTGGGATCAGAGCAGTCTAGTTTGAGCCACCGCACCACATTTTTTTTTCTTTTTTTTAAATTAATTTTAATTTTTTTTTAAAGCTCCAGGGTACCTATGCAGGATGTGCAGGTTTGTTACATGGGTAAACGTGTGCCATGGTGGTTTGCTGCACCTATCAACCCATCACCTATGTATTAAGCCCAGCAAGCATTAGCTGTTTTTCCTAATGCTCTCCCTCCCCTCACCCCACCACCCAACAGGCCCTGTGTGTGTCGTTCCCCTCCCTGTGTGTCCATGTGTTCTCATTTTTCAGCTCCCACTTATAAGTGAGAACATGTGGTGTTTGGTTTTCTGTTCCTGCGTTAGTTTGCTGAGGATAATGGCTTCCAGCTTCATCCATGTCCTTGCAAAGGACATGATCTTGTTTCTTTTTATAACTTAGAAATAAGACCACCCATCTACAACCATCTGATCTTTGACAAACCTAACAAAAACAAGCAATGGGGAAAGGATTCCCTATTTAATAAATGGTCCTGGGAGAACTGGCTACTCATATGCAGAAAATTGAAACTGGACCCCTTCCTTACACCTTATAAAAAAAACTAACTCAAGATAGATTAAAGACTTAAATGTAAAACACAAAACTATAAAAACCCTAGAAGAAAATCAAGGCAATATCATTCAAAACATAAGCACAGGCAAAATCACCAAAAGCAATTGCAGCAAAAGCAAAAATTGACAAATGGGATCTAATTAAACCACATTTTCCTTATCCATTCATTTGTCAATGGACATTTGGGCTGCCTCTCCCTCTTGGCTATTGTGAATAATAATAGGTGCAATGAACGTGGGTGTACAAATATCTCTTTAAGATTCTGCTTTAATTCTTTTGGATATGTACCCTGAACTGGGATATAATCATATGGTGATTATATTTTCAGTTTTTTGAGAAATCACTATGTTGTTTTCCATAATGGTTGCACCATTTTACATTCTCTACAACAGTGAACAAGGGTTACAATTTCTCTACATCCTTTCCAATGCCTGTTATTTTCTGTTGTGATAGTGTCCATCCTAATGAGTATGAGGTGATATTTCATTGTGCTTTTTATTTGCATTTCTCTTATGATTAGTGATATGGGGCATTTTTTCATATGCTTGTGGGTCATTTGTATGTCTTTGGAGAATTGTCTATTTAAGCCCTTCACCCATTTTTTAATAAGGTTATTTTGTTGTAGGAGTTTATAATATATTCTGGATATTAACCCTTTATCATATATATAATTTAAAAATATTGTCTCCCATTCTATAGGTCATCTTTTTTCGCTGTTGATTATCTCCTTTGATGCACAGACCTTAAGTTTGAAATCAACTCATTTGTCTTTTGTTGTTGTTGTTGTTGCCTGTGTTTTTGGTGTCATATCTAAGAAACCATTGCCAAATACCCTGAAGCTTTTCCCTTATGTTTTCTTCTAGGAGTTTTATAGGTTTAGGTCTTATGGTTAGGTCTTTAATGCATTTTGAGTTAATTTTTGTATATGGCATAAGGTAAGAGTACAACCTCATTCTTTTCATGTAGATATCCAGTTTTCCTCACACAATTTGTTGAAGAAACTGTCCTTTATTGTATAGTCTTGGCACCCTTGTCAAAGATCATAAAGAGCATGTATAGAAGGGTTTATTTCTGGACTCTGTTCCATTGGTCTATATGTCTGCCTTTATGTCAGTACCACACCATCGTGATTACTGTTGCCTTACAGTATGTATTGAAATCAAGAAGTGTGAAGTCTCCAACATTGTTCTTTTTCAGGATTACTTTGGCAATTTAAAATCTCTTGATCTTATATGAATTTTAGATTTTTTTCCTGTAGAAATTACCATTGAGATTTTGATAGAGATGGCATTGATTCTGTAGATTGTTTTGGGTGTTACAGACAGTATGACAATATTAAATTTTCCAGTCTATAAACATGGGATGTTTCATCATTGTGTTTATACCATCTTTGATTTATTTTGGTTATCTCTTACAATTTTCATTGTACAAGTCTTTTTACTCCTCAGTTCGGTTCATTCCTAAGCATTGTATTCTTTCTGATACTTTTGTAAATGGGGTTGTTTTCTTAATTTCCTTTTCAGATTAGTCATTGTTAGTTTATGGAAATATAACTCATTTGTGTGTTGATTTTGTATCCTGCAAATTTGCTAACATCATTTATTAGTTTTAGTGGGTTTTTTGTGGGATCTTTAGGATTTTCTATGTATATAAGATTATGTAATCTGGGAACAGACAATGTTACTTCTTTTCCATTTGAATGCCTTTTATTTATTTTTCTTGTCTAACTGCTGTGACTGGAGTTTCTAGTACTGTGTTGAATAGAAATGGCAAGAATAGGCATCCTTTCCTTGTTCCCATTCTTAGAGGAGAAACTTTCAGTTTTTTGCTATTAAGAATCATTTTAAATGTGGACTTTTCATATGTGACTTTTATTATGTGTAGGTACTTTCCTTCCATTCTTCGTTTGTTGAGTGTTTTTATCATGAAAAAGTGTTGAATTTTGTCAGATGGTTTTGTGCATCAATTGAGATGATCATGTGTTTTTACTTCTTCATTCTGTTAATGTGGCATATTATACTGATTGTTTTTCACATATGGAACCTTCCTTGCATTCCCGGTATAAATCCAACTCATTCATGGTATATAATCTTTTTAATATGAGAAGTTTTGCATCAGTATGCATTAGGGATATTGGTCTATAGTTTTCTTGTTGTGATAATGGATTTACATTTAAACACTATTGGCGAGTAGCTCCTGAGAAATGCCATACATTGTAAACATCTAAACTGGCTTAAGGACTCTATAATAAAGTTGTTCTATGTATAATGTCACATTAAAAAAATTTGGTGAAATTTGCTAAAGAGAATTCAGAATTAAATACAAATAGAAATATCTTAAACATCTCCTTTTTTATTAAGGATGTTTAATTCCTTGCTGCCAAAGGAATGTCTTCTAGGATGTGGAGAGGAAATTCTTATACATACATTCTTATAGAATGTAGGAGAAAAAAATGTCTTCCTCTGTGCTTGATCTGATTTCTAACATTCTGAGTTTCCATGGTTGATTGGTTGGTTAGCTGGTTGAAAAAGGTATGCGTGTATGTCAAAGAAAAATTTGAACATTTCAACACAGTTATCTCAAATCATATAATTTAAACTAAAATGGGGGCATTAGCTATAATAATGTTGAACCTATAGCCCCATAAAGGCTATTTCTCAATACTAACAGACTGTTTTGGAAGTCTCTCACACAACTTTAATACATATTTTACTTCTTGGTACATTTCCTTACATTCAATCGAAACATAAAAATTAGTTGAGGCTGGGTGCGGTGGCTCACACCTGTAATCCCAGCACTTTGGGAGGCCGAAGTGGACGGATAATGAAGTCAGGAGATCCAGACCATCCTGGCTAACGTGGCAAAACCTTGTCTCTACTGAAAATACAATTAGGCGTGGTGGCACGTACCTGTAGTCCCAGCTACTCACAAGGCTAAGGCAGGAGAATTGCTTAAACCCGGGAGGCAGAGGTTGCAGTGAGCCAAGATCGCACCACTGCACTCCAGCCTGGGCGACAGAGCGAGACTTTGGCTCAAAAAAAAAAAAAAAAAAAAAAAATTAGTTGAAATTCTATCTCAGTTATGAAAGGTAGCTTTATTCTTTTGGTTTTCTATTTTGAGTTATGATTGAGAAATAACCTGTGGCAGAGGTTTTCTTAACAATGTATTGTGGCCAGTGCACCTGTTTCAAGATTACTCTCAACAGAAACAAGAGTGAAATCACTTTGTGGAGTTAATAATAAAAATGTTATTCTCTGTGGTATGTTTTCTTTTCTTTTTTTTTTTTTTAAGACAGGGTCTTGCTCTGTTGCCCAGGCTGGAGTGCAGTGGCGCCATCTTGGCTCACTGCAACCTCTGCCTCCCAGGTTCAAGCGATTCTCCTGCCTCAGGCCCCTGAGTAGCTAGGATTACAGGCACGTACCACCATGCCTAGCTAATTTTTGTATTTTTAGTAGAGACAGGGTTTCACCATGTTGGTCAGGTTGGCCTCGAACTCCTGACCTCATGATCTGCCCCCTGCCAGCCTCCCACAGTGCTGGGATTACAGGCGTGAGCCACCGCGCCCAGCCTGTATTTTTTCATTTCATAGAATTTCCAGATAAAAGTCAGAGTCACCTAGTTTTATAATACTGAAAAGTTTTGCAAATACAAGCATGTCACTTAATGATGGGGATGTGTTCTGAGAAATGTGTCATTAGGTGATTCCGTCATTGTGCAAATGTCATAGAGTATACTTACATAAACCTAGGTGGTATGTAGCCTATATGATATATGTGGCTTATATGATATACCCTATTGCTCCTAGGCTGCAAACCTGTATAGCATGTTACTATCCTGAAGGCAATGGGCAATTGTAACACAATGGCAAGTATTTGTGTATTGAAACATAAGGGTATAGTAAAAATATGGTACTATTAATACAACTGTATGGGACTACCATTGTATATGCGGTCCATCATTGGCCAAACTTTCTTTATGGTGGCACAAGACTACATAATAAATGGTAAAGTAACCAGACTTGGAGATGGGGAGGAGGGAGAAGAATGCCAAATGTATGTTTCCTCCCACAGACTAGCAGGCATCTAGTATCAGGCAACACACTTATACAATCATTTCCTACTCCTGTCTCACACTTGCCAGAATCTGGACTTAATTTTTTTTTTTTATTGTTAGACCAGTAATGCAGTTTTCATATTTTGTATAACAAAAAAGTTGTAGGACTTTTCCTTCTTACTGTGAAAATATGACTCATTAAATACATAAGTTTTACTATTGGCCATTTGTATTCTTATACTCTTAGTCACAAAGATAACTATGTTTTACAAAGTCGAAAGGTTAATAATAGCAGCTAGCATGAATTCAGAGCTTGCTATGTATTGAGCACTGGGTTTAAACACATATGCTCTATTTTATTAGGTCCTTATAGTAGGAAAGTGAAGAATACACTAGTCACTGAAGTTCCTTCAGTGCTCAAGACTCAAGTGCACTATAGCAAGACAAACACCAGGAAACATGTAACTCTGCTTCGAATACTTTAGCAAGTGAATGGCCCAGTTTGGGAAAGCAAGACAAACACTGGATCCATAATGGCTTTTTACACCTGATTGGAATGCAGAAAAAATGGAACCATTAACTACTAATATTATCTTTGCCAGCAGGTGAGCAGTACATACCTGACTTCAGAGGATTTTATTGAAATCAACAGATGATGGTTAATAAAAACAAGTATCCTCAGCTTTCCTTCTTTCACTTGTCATCTGACAACCACTATTTAGCTAAAACTAAAATGGATTAGAGATACAAGATGATGAATAACAATTATTAACTTTTGTGAGCATATAATGTGAGTCAGCTACTACACTAACAACTTTACATAGATTCCCTTAATTTTCTCAATAATCCTATGAGAACTGTACGTGTATGAGCAACCCCATTTTATAGCTGAAGATACTTGAGGCTTCAAGAGGTTATATAAACATGTTCATGGTCAACAGTTATTAAGCAGTGAGTGACATTCTCACGAGATTAATGAAATCATCTGTGTGAGATACAAATACATCTATTGTGTATGTTTGTGTTTTTAATGGAGACCAATGGTATGACAGAATGAAGTCCTTTTATTAGTCAGTCAAGATCTGATGTGGCTATTCAAATATAGGAAAAACTGATGTTTTCCTTTTTTAGTTATGTTAAATTAACTTTAAAAATAATAGCTTTATCAAGATATAATTCACATAACATAATTTGCTCATTAAAATGTTTGAGTCAAGAGTTTTTAGAATATTCACAGAATTGTGCAACCATCACCACAATCTTTAGAATATTTTCATCATCTCAAAAAGATACTTTGTAGCCTTTAGCACCCTTCCCACTGTGCCCCCCCATACCCCTGGCCACAGGCAACTACTAAATTACTTTCTGTCCCTGCAGGGTGTCCTATTCTGGATACTTTGTATATGTGGAATCATAAAATATGTGATCTTTTATGACTGGCATCTTTCAAGCATGTTTTTGATATTTTCGTCCATGTTGTAGGATATTAAATTAACTTTTTGCATAGGAATAATTGAGCTAGAAAAGCATTGGCTGAATATGTCTGCAGAATGTACCATTTAGAAAAGAAAGACTTCCAGGAGACAAATGAGGTAGTAACTAAAATGTAAATAACTAAAAATTAGCTCTGAGTCTTTAATAAACTACCTTTCATGTTTTGCTTTCACTAGGAATGAACTTTTAATTTTTTGGAGCTATAAATACATGTAGTTTCTAAAGACATCTTTGTTTTTAAAGAAAAGACATCTGCAGGCTTTTTCTTAGTGTTCCTATTAAGTATGTATGAGTGTGTGCATTTGTGTGTGTGTGTGTGCATGTTTAGTGACTTTACATGTGTATACATACAAATGTACACAGTCATATATGACTTTAGTGGTACATGGAATCTCAATTTAATTGTAAAAGTGAAGGAGTTCTAAAACTAGTTTTAGTATAGTAAGTGGGATATAGTAAGAATGTCCTACAATTTAAAAGCCTATTTTGTTATCTTCAATGGATTTTGAATGTATTCAATACTAGATTTGCGAGTGACTGTGCCTTTTTAGTAAACAAAAGAAAGGCTATAATGTAGAAAGTATATGCAATAAGCATAACATCTGTCCTAATCTAATTTTCAGGCACATCTCCAGACTTCAATTTGGCTGAAATAACTCATGCCACGGACCTGTGCACATGCCTGGAACTGAGAGACACAGTTAAAAGACTCTAAATTGCTTTCTGCCTTTTGAAAACTCCTGAAAACCATCCCTTTGGACTCTGGAATTCTACACAGCTCAACCAAGACTTTGCTTGAATGTTTACATTTTCTGCTCGCTGTCCTACATATCACAATATAGTGTTCACGTTTTGTTAAAACTTTGGGGTGTCAGGAGTTGAGCTTGCTCAGCAAGCCAGCATGGCTAGGATGAGCTTTGTTATAGCAGCTTGCCAGTTGGTGCTGGGCCTACTAATGACGTCATTAACCGAGTCTTCCATACAGAATAGTGAGTGTCCACAACTTTGCGTATGTGAAATTCGTCCCTGGTTTACCCCACAGTCAACTTACAGAGAAGCCACCACTGTTGATTGCAATGACCTCCGCTTAACAAGGATTCCCAGTAACCTCTCTAGTGACACACAAGTGCTTCTCTTACAGAGCAATAACATCGCGAAGACTGTGGATGAGCTGCAGCAGCTTTTCAACTTGACTGAACTAGATTTCTCCCAAAACAACTTTACTAACATTAAGGAGGTCGGGCTGGCAAACCTAACCCAGCTCACAACGCTGCATTTGGAGGAAAATCAGATTACAGAGATGACTGATTACTGTCTACAAGACCTCAGCAACCTTCAAGAACTCTACATCAACCACAACCAAATTAGCACTATTTCTGCTCATGCTTTTGCAGGCTTAAAAAATCTATTAAGGCTCCACCTGAACTCCAACAAACTGAAAGTTATTGATAGTCGCTGGTTTGATTCTACACCCAACCTGGAAATTCTCATGATCGGAGAAAACCCTGTGATTGGAATTCTGGATATGAACTTCAAACCCCTCGCAAATTTGAGAAGCTTAGTTTTGGCAGGAATGTATCTCACTGATATTCCTGGAAATGCTTTGGTGGGTCTGGATAGCCTTGAGAGCCTGTCTTTTTATGATAACAAACTGGTTAAAGTCCCTCAACTTGCCCTGCAAAAAGTTCCAAATTTGAAATTCTTAGACCTCAACAAAAACCCCATTCACAAAATCCAAGAAGGGGACTTCAAAAATATGCTTCGGTTAAAAGAACTGGGAATCAACAATATGGGCGAGCTCGTTTCTGTCGACCGCTATGCCCTGGATAACTTGCCTGAACTCACAAAGCTGGAAGCCACCAATAACCCTAAACTCTCTTACATCCACCGCTTGGCTTTCCGAAGTGTCCCTGCTCTGGAAAGCTTGATGCTGAACAACAATGCCTTGAATGCCATTTACCAAAAGACAGTCGAATCCCTCCCCAATCTGCGTGAGATCAGTATCCATAGCAATCCCCTCAGGTGTGACTGTGTGATCCACTGGATTAACTCCAACAAAACCAACATCCGCTTCATGGAGCCCCTATCCATGTTCTGTGCCATGCCGCCCGAATATAAAGGGCACCAGGTGAAGGAAGTTTTAATCCAGGATTCGAGTGAACAGTGCCTCCCAATGATATCTCACGACAGCTTCCCAAATCGTTTAAACGTGGATATCAGCACGACGGTTTTCCTAGACTGTCGAGCCATGGCTGAGCCAGAACCTGAAATTTACTGGGTCACTCCCATTGGAAATAAGATAACTGTGGAAACCCTTTCAGATAAATACAAGCTAAGTAGCGAAGGTACCTTGGAAATATCTAACATACAAATTGAAGACTCAGGAAGATACACATGTGTTGCCCAGAATGTCCAAGGGGCAGACACTCGGGTGGCAACAATTAAGGTTAATGGGACCCTTCTGGATGGTACCCAGGTGCTAAAAATATACGTCAAGCAGACAGAATCCCATTCCATCTTAGTGTCCTGGAAAGTTAATTCCAATGTCATGACGTCAAACTTAAAATGGTCGTCTGCCACCATGAAGATTGATAACCCTCACATAACATATACTGCCAGGGTCCCAGTTGATGTCCATGAATACAACCTAACACATCTGCAGCCTTCCACAGATTATGAAGTGTGTCTCACAGTGTCCAATATTCATCAGCAGACTCAAAAGTCATGCGTAAATGTCACAACCAAAAATGCCGCCTTCGCACTGGACATCTCTGATCAAGAAACCAGTACAGCCCTTGCTGCAGTAATGGGGTCTATGTTTGCCGTCATTAGCCTTGCGTCCATTGCTGTGTACTTTGCCAAAAGATTTAAGAGAAAAAACTACCACCACTCATTAAAAAAGTATATGCAAAAAACCTCTTCAATCCCACTAAATGAGCTGTACCCACCACTCATTAACCTCTGGGAAGGTGACAGCGAGAAAGACAAAGATGGTTCTGCAGACACCAAGCCAACCCAGGTCGACACATCCAGAAGCTATTACATGTGGTAACTCAGAGGATATTTTGCTTCTGGTAGTAAGGAGCACAAAGACGTTTTTGCTTTATTCTGCAAAAGTGAACAAGTTGAAGACTTTTGTATTTTTGACTTTGCTAGTTTGTGGCAGAGTGGAGAGGACGGGTGGATATTTCAAATTTTTTTAGTATAGCGTATCGCAAGGGTTTGACACGGCTGGCAGCGACTCTAGGCTTCCAGTCTGTGTTTGGTTTTTATTCTTATCATTATTATGATTGTTATTTTATTATTATTTTATTTTAGTTGTTGTGCTAAACTCAATAATGCTGTTCTAACTACAGTGCTCAATAAAATGATTAATGACAGGTTGGGGTTCCCCTGTGCTTTTACCAGTAGCGTGACCCCTTCTGAAGCCATCCGTAGAAAGTACTTTGTCCTCCAAAAAGCTAACATACGGTTTTGAAGCAGCATTGAAACTTTTGTAGCAATCTGGTCTACAGACTTTTAACTCAAGAAGCTAAGGCTAGACTTGTTACCTTCGTTGAATGATGTTAGTTGACTGTACTGTAATGTTGTATCAACTGAATTGAATGTTTGCCTTTAAACAATGAATTTTCTTTTTCTTTCCTTTTTTTTTTGTTGTAATAGTTAAAGAGGCTTAGAACAAGCTAACAGGCAATAGAAATATGTATATCAGATTTTTTAATGTAACAAACTACATGTTAATTGTTATCTTATGCTTTTTATCTTTAGTAGACACTTTTAAAAGAAAAGACAATTTTGTTGTGTTTAACTCACCAACACGTGGTGTATAATGAAGACAGAACTATAATAAATTAGTTTTGTTCTGATTTTTTAGAACACTTGCAATAATGTATCATTTATAGTTCTTGCTAGTTGCAGTGGTAATATTTTTCACATCCATAAAAACAACTACCAAAATAAATCAGCTGTAGCATGTTGCTTTTTAAAGCTAGGCCCTAAAAGGTTTTAATTCTTTTTCTAAGGGAAGAAATGTCTATTTTAATTAAGATATCTTAATGAACAGGATTTCTGTATTTTAAATAGTACTGACTAGCACCTAATGGGCAGTGGGAGGGTGGTTCATATGAAGAAAAAAAGGTGTATTGTTGTATCCCATGCATAAATAAAAGTAAATATATATATACACCAATATATTCATATATACACACACACATCCCAACCTGTCACACACAATGTGTGTGTATATATATATGAATATATTGGATATGTCATTTCTGTAAGAGTTTTGTTAAAACCTGATTTTCTTTTGTAGTATCCACATTCTTCATCAAAGTACAAAAACATCTGTGGAGTGTCACAAACTGTATGACATGTTATTTCTTTTTAACAGTTGTCTATATGCTTTGACCCGTGTTAGTCTCTATTATCTGTGTGGCGATATCTGCTGAGACAAGTAAATGATTAATAGAAAACCAAACAACTTCCGTACAGTTGACACTTTTCATCCAAATATATATAGACAGTTTTGGAGAATTGTTTCAAGATTATAGAGGAAACATGTAACATTTAGAGCAGATGGAACTAGGTTTAGGTAGAAGGCCAGTTCCACAAAGGGCAGAGGGAGGGATGGGATTTAATAGGTAAAGAAGAACCCATTTGAAAATAAAGGTCGCTTCAAAAGGCAGCTGCCGCCAGGCACACAGCATTCCATCAGACAGGTGCCAGACAAGCAAAAGCAAGGAAGTTGGCAGAAAGAAAGTCCAGGTGATGTAGGTTGAGGTATTTCTTTCTTTGGCAGTATCTTGGTTTTGTGAATCACTTTATTTAAAAAAATCACTTTCTTCCCATTCTTAAGGGGTTTTGGCAAACAGAATTTCAGATCTTGAAACAAATGAGCTGCAACAGAAAAATAAGTACCTGAGCTCGAGGTATCCCTTCCCAAAGCCTTCACTTATTGGTGAGAAAAACCTGGGCCCAGGGAGGGCTTGCAGCTTACCCAGTTCGGACTCCTGCCAGTTCAGTGCTCTGCACTCCATTGATTGTTCTAGGCCCGGCAGCCTGTTAGGTTCCTGTGCAGGGCCCCTCTTTTACAGTTCTGAATAACCTCTAGTGCCCCTGCTTCAAAAATGCAGTACATCCTCAAGTTCCCATTTACTCAGGATACATTTTAGCACAGGGCAGATCAGACGGTGTCTCTACTGTTAGTATTGCAATGTATGTATGGGAAATACAGAGAATTGGAGCTGCGTTGAATGCAAACTTGAGGTGTTTCCCTTGAGGAATTCTTGTCTTCAAACGTCTGCAGAGTAGTGGACCATGTTACAACTTTCCTGTTCATCTGTGAACCATGAAAATGGATGGCACTGATGCATTAGATCCTCAGCAGCCTGCAATTGCAAATCTGCGAGGCTTCATTCGGCCCATAAAGCAAACATTTGAACTTACACAGAATGAGCACTTAAATACGGGTGCAATAAATGAAGGGAAAAACCTCAGCCATTTCTCCATTCTGAAGATATAGCAAGCACCGGGAAATCTAAGATTTTTCATCAACAATATCTTCTGCCAGCCCAGTTTGGGGGGAAAAACCCCTTTTACATTTTTCTTCAGTAAAGGAACTTACTTTTCCCTGTCTGTGCTAATGAGCTGATTTTCAGCTGATAGAAAACAAAATGATAGAGTACTTTTTTCCTTGGCCAAGTATTTTCTCGTTTGTATTTAATTTCATAAATTAGACAGCCAGTGAAATTAGACATCAAACTAGGTCCTGATGGATAATGAATGTTATGTCACCTTTAACAGTGAAGTGGTTATTATAGGTCACTTTCTAATTTCATATTTTCCCTTTTGCTTTCTGCTGCCCTCAGGGTATATAGTGTATCTCTAACCTGATTTTTCAAGGTTATTTTTGGAGCAGTTTCTTAAAACAGGCATTCCCTAACTTGCTCATTTAATTAATGAAAAATTGAACTGATGCCATGGATATAAAAACAAATGCAATGTTTGATTGTCAGTGTTTCTGATTTGGCAAAAAGGAATCATCTCTATTTTTTTGCAAACAATATCAAAGTGCATATTTTCTCTCATGTGGTTTCTATTTATTCAATCATTCGTTTGCTAAGGACGCCATAGTCAACCCTTTACTTGGTGTTTGTTTTCTATTTCTGTATTCATTTTCCAAGGCATTTTCTTTTCTTTATTACTGTTTTCACCATTGGTGGGGTAGGGAGAAGCATTTTATATCTCCAACAGTTTGCTGGGGAAAACCACACTTTTTCCCTTTCTATTCACTGGAAAGGGAAATGTAACTACTTCTGAAGCATCCTAAGTACAACTGGAAATGCTTTCTTCACCTCAGTTCTTTCACTCTCGCCTTGCTTGCAAATAGACTTTTTTATTGTTATTCAAAAGGGATTAGCTTGGAAGAAAAAAAAAATGTTTCTTTAAAGATTGGTGATTCAGAATCACCATCCGGAGGTCTAGAATAATTTTGGCCTGGAATCTCTGCAGGACTTGATCTAATCTGGTGTGGACAGTTCCCCTGCCCCAACCCCCACTTCCCCCATAAGCACTGATACCAGCTTCTTTAGTAAAAAGGAGATGCTGAGGGAACTAAGGATTTTTATGTCTGTTGGTTCAACATTGCCCAGAACAGGTAAACAGAACTAAATGGGTTTCTCATATTAAAGAATTGCTAGGAGACTTGACGGCGGGAGATGACAATGAAGGCTTTCTTTATGTCTTCAAATTTATTTATCTTTTCTTCTTTAAGAAACCTTATATGCTGGGAATCTGAGGTACATTCCAAAACTATACTTATATCAGGCTAAATTTTAATTCTAATCTTGAACTCCCCCATACTATTCTCTGTTACACACTCCTAAAATTTTGAAATGTATAGATTTTTGTGGAGAAGACACCAAACTCTCTTTCCTTAGCAGGAAACCATGGAAAGCTTTTATAAAATTAATGACAAACTCAAGTGTTTAGCTCCAAAGCTTAAATGGGGAAATGTGAAGTTCATATAAACTGAGCAATTTGCAAGGGTACCTGACATGCCTGAAAACACAGGGAACAGCCAGACAATGGCTCTTGCATAATTACCAAATTGTGGAGTTTGTGGATGTGTTTATATTTAGGAAATCATCCAGTCCCCCTCCCCAGTTTATATGGATGCCATAAGACATTAAAGTGGCATTATGCATTTGCCCTCCTGACAGCCCATTATGTCAGTTATATATTAAATATGAAGCAAATCCAGTATCATGTACCTCATGAAAGTAGTTCTGGTCACAAAGTGCGTCAGATCATGCCTCTCCTTTCCACCTGGGCCTCCCTGTCTCCCTCCCATAAGATTAGATTGACAAAGTAAATTTCAGCCTGGGCCCTGACAGAGTGATCATGAATTCCTAGTAAGGGGTGGGGGGAATCCTGAATTAATAAGGTAGCATTTTAATGCATCAGTCTGCATATTACCACGTCTCATTCATATAAACAAGGCAGTGGTCATGAGGAGAAGGAAAACAAACCATGTAATTGGGGCAGAAAGGACTACATTTTTACAGCTGTGACTTAAGGAAAAGTGGGGAGAAGCATTTATTGTGCATCTAGCCCTCTGCTAGGAGCTTCACATAGATTACTTACATTGAATCCTTTCAGTTGCCCATGTCGTCCGTATGTTACAGAATAGTGTTTACTCAGCCTCACAGAGCCAAGCAACTTGCCTGAAATCTCACAGCTGGTAAGAAACAACTGAGACTTAACTCAGGACTGTATGACTAAAACCAGTAGTTTTCCAACTGTATAATGGTCCACAAGCTAAATCTAGGTCAGGAATAGAGAGCACATAACTCCCAAATATTCAGCATTTGAGTCAGGAACAATGGAGAAGAGGGAGGGTCTGATTTAAGACTCAAACCTGAGATCAATATACGGAAATCACAAGCCAAAGAGGAAAAAGTAAAGGACAGGTCTTCCATGGTTGTGACAACAAATCCATACATTGAACTGGAAGAACCTGAAGCTGCAAAAGAAAAGCAATCAGTCAAAATGAGAGTGGGTGGGAGTAAAAGTAGGTCCCAAATATGGCCGTGTTTTGAGCACTTGTGCTTCAGATGCCGTACTGAGCGCTTGGCCTGTATTATCTTGTGGAATCCTCAGTAACTTTGTAAAGTAGGTATATTCCTGTCCCCATTTTTCACATAGAGAAACTGAGCCTCAGTTCATCACTGATAAGTGATGAGGCCAAGCAGCCCTGGCTATCAGACTCCAAGGCCCAAGACTAACCATGAATCTATGTTCTAACTGAAAAGGCACTCAGAGTACTGGGCTGGCCATCTCATTGGCCTGATGGATTTAGTTCTTTCCTGAGAATGAGGAGCAAGGAAAAGGGTAGGTGTCATAATCTTGCAAGGGACCTCCCCACAGAAGGCTTGTTAATGTGGCATTTAATACCACAGCCTTTGGATAAGAAAGGAAATGCTACCTTGCTGCTTTTCTTTTTTAACCATTGAGGTTAGTCTCCCATTTTAATCATATACCACATCATCCAGAGCAAAGTCTTGTTCTGATGCTGTAAGTAATCTCATCTTAAATTTCCTATAGATCATTCTGGGGGCTGGGGGTGCTAGGAGGATAAACTCCCTGGAGAACTGTTAGTGAAGAGTTTTATGACTAATCCTGTATCTTTGTGATCTGAATAGCCCTTAATTTAAAAATATATTACTTTCAATCTTGTAAGAGGCAGACTGGTTTAAGTATCTCCTGTGCTACTGATGAAACTAGGAAAAGAAGGCGACCATGAATATGAACCAAAATATATGCTTTCATACTATTTTCCCACTTATCAGAGCACCACACACTTATTAACAGTACTTGATTTTACCAAATTTTTGTTCTAACTAGCTTAGGGGGGCTCCCACCATCATAAGATGGTTCGTGTTTGCAACTCATTTAAAAATCGCATTTTTTCTTCTGATTGTAACAGTAGTATATGTTTACTATAGAGAATCTAGAGAAAAATATTTATTAAAAATAGAATTCAACAACTCAAAACCAGATGAGATTTTGGTACACTTCCTTCTACTCTCTTTTTTCTCTGTGTATGTATTTATATATGTATATATACATATAATTATAAAAAATATATACCTTTATGAGTATAGAATTGGAATCATGGTATATATAGCTTTGTACACTTTTTTCTATTATGCAAAATGTAAGCATCTTTTTATATTATTAAACTATCTTGGAAACCACGGTATTAAAGGCTGTATAACCATCTATCATATGGATATTCAGTAATGGAACGAGTCCTTTTGGAAGCATTTTGCCTCTTCCATGTCAAACACCAGGGACATAAAGATGAGCCTACCCTGCCCCTGCTCTCCAGGATGTAGTCACAGAGGAAGATAGACATCCATGTTAAGGACCATCCAGTATGATGACTACAAGGAGAAGATGAAACAGCAGGACAGCACAGGGAAGAAGAACCCTGGTCAGACTGGGGAGCTCAAATTTCAGATCTCACTACTTAAGCTCAGAATGAAAAGATGAGCCGAGGGCTTCACAAGCAAGCATCCAGAGGGAGGGCATCGTAGGCAGCGAACAGATTGCCGTGATCACAGGCTTTCTAAGGAAGTGGAAGAAGTCTTCCCAGAGGACTTGGGGATTCTGGAGGCCTTCTGATAAAAGGGAAAGGGCTCCTAAAAATACCGGGTAACTACATTGGGAGCCGAAGTAGGAGAGAAACTACAGCAAGTTTTTGTGCAGAGGGGAGAGGGAGAGGCTGGGTTGTATGAGGAGCCTATGGTCCCCAGATGAAGCTTTATTCCCAGTTTAATTTTTTTTTATTATACTCTAAGTTTTAGGGTACATGTGCACATTGTGCAGGTTAGTTACATAAGTATACATGTGCCATGCTGGTGCGCTGCACCCACTAACTCGTCATCTAGCATTAGGTATATC
Source organism: Pan troglodytes (assembly GCF_028858775.2). NCBI lineage: Eukaryota > Metazoa > Chordata > Mammalia > Primates > Hominidae > Pan > Pan troglodytes. The sequence continues at coordinate 7,900,432 of NC_086015.1, forward strand.
TCCCAATGCTATCCCTCCCCCCTCCCCCCTCCCCACCACAGTCCCCAGAGTGTGATGTTCCCCTTCCTGTGTCCATGTGATCTCATTGTTCAATTCCCACCTATGAGTGAGAATATGCGGTGTTTGGTTTTCTGTCCTTGCGATAGTTTACTGAGAATGATGATTTCCAATTTCATCCATGTCCCTACAAAGGACATGAACTCATCATTTTTTATGGCTGCACAGTATTCCATGGTGTATATGTGCCACATTTTCTTAATCCAGTCTATCATTGTTGGACATTTGGGTTGGTTCCAAGTCTTTGCTATTGTGAATAATGCCGCAATAAACATCCCAGTTTAATTTTTTAAGCCATTCCACATAATCACTGGGGGGAGTGCCTTCCTGGTGAGATAAGAGAAGCTCGCAAGAGCAATTTGATAAACCTTCCAAGCCCTGGGGCCTCAGTGTGGAACCTCAGCTGTGGTAATATGTAAGACACAAGCATTAAACAGATGTGAGATTGCCCTAATTGCTTAAGACTATCCCAGTCAGTGGCTTGCACTTAGTACAGGTTTTCTTTGGTGTCTGTGGTGTCAAGAAAATAGGAAGTGCGTGTTTGGAAAATTGAAACTGATTATGTGGTGTTTAGAAGCACAAATGAATCCTCTTCAGCTTGTCCTTTGCCCACTAAATACAAATATTTCTAGTTCACTTGCTTAAACAAAATTCTGATCCTTTTTTTAGTGTAACAAACAAGGCCTTAGACTTGGAATAGTAATAAGGAACCATACTTGGATACATGTACCCCCAGACTCACCTATTGCTCCTCTCCCTTTGTTTCCAAAAGTAAAACAGGTCAAAGACATTGTAGTATAACTTAATACAAAATACCTCTGAATCTAGATTTTATTCCTATGGGATTTTCCTTGGGTTTTTAATTGGATTGATTTCTGATCATGGAAATTCCTGATAGCAAGAAGAGATTGATAGAAAATGTTATTTTCCCCAATTCTGCTCTTAACAAGTGTATGGGTGGACATTATACGTTTTGTTGTTTTGATCATTAGGAGATTTGTCCAGGGCAGATTCCATCAACACCTCCTCTGAATTATTGGTCTCTCTCTGGAGAAATACTCAACTGACCATCTTACAAAAAGCTTAATTTCAATTCATTTCCCCAGACTTACAAGTTATAGTTAGCTTCCCATTAACTACATAAATTGAGAGGAGCAGTTTGTAAACAGTGAAAAACACTGGACCATCCAAAAGCCAATAGAGGTTTGTTGAATGAATGAAGTCATTCACAACTTTGACTTTGGAGTGAATAGTAAGTTTTTGCTAGAAGCAAATGCATTCATCTCCCTGGTTATACTTTGTTTTGTCTGGTAATAGATTTCTGGACTGTTGCAGAGAGCAAGCTGGCATTTGGTTGATTTAGGGGAACAGATTGTATTTCTTAAATTTTCTTTTTTTTTCTTCCATATTGAGACCTGGGAAAATTTCCCTTAACTTCATTCCAAGTTTGTGGAAATCATACAACCCAGGACATCTTGCTTGGGCTGAGCCACTTGTAATGATCTGGGATTGTTTGGATTTGTGTTCAGCTCCCCAAGGTGCTATTCTGAACACACAACACAACAGCTTACATTTTCTGGGCACATAGCAACTCTCAGTAGATTTGGTCAGATGAGTACCTATTCTTTATAGTTCAGGGGGGTACACTCTCACAGTTCCTCAAACTCTGGAAGCCTTATTCAAAAGAGTACAGCCATCTTTTTTTTTCCCCAGCAAATTTTGCACTTTGGAGATGAATACTGGGAATTAACACACAATCTTCCTCTTGTAGCACAACTACCAAAGGTCAGGTTAGGGAGAAGAATGGGAAAGAGTAATGACACCAGAGGAGGAAGGGAAAGAAAGCCACACAGCCACTGTGGAAATGTCAAACAGTGGAGATGGTGTAGTCAGAAAATACTGCTTAGGGGCAGAGTGGTAGACATCTCTCTCTCCCTCAAAGCTCTGTAACATGAGATCCTGGTGGGAGTGGACAAATTATAACTCAAAGTTTGCTGAAAGAAGAGCCTTTTAAACTGGCCTCTTAGGAAACAGTCTCTCCTTTTCCCTCTTCTTTTTCACTTTCTCTAAGCAAAGCTGTTCAGAATTTCTACAATTACTTGTAACACCTCTCTCATTTGGGTTATCTTCTTCTCTGTAGGCAACATCCATTCTGGGGAGTGAGGAAAGCTCGAAGTTGGATGTAAAAGAGTGGAGGCAGAGGTCTGGACTCTAAGGATCCTAAAGTTTTCTTTTTAAGTTGTCCTGGCCAGTTCCCCAGGACATACGGAAAAAAGGCATCCAGAATAAAAGCTCTGTCCATGCATTCTTAAAAAAAAAAAAATGCATATGATAGGCTTGACCATCCCTTGATTAGCCATCCTGAAGGTGAAAGAATGATGGATAAAGTCTAGAATGGCTAGCAGTCAGAGCCAAATGGCTTGGTCAGTTCAATTCTAACCCCAGTCCTTTCTCTTCCTCCATGAAAAGTATTAAGCTAATTAAGCTACTTACCTTTTCTAATGTACTGGCTTATACTTCCACATCCCTACTTCCTGTTCTCTGTATTGCAGTTCCACTAGACTGCTTTTCAGAACCTTGGTCATACCTTCTCACATTCACATAGATCTCTCACTGAAACACCTCCTCCTTTTTCCCCTGCTTAATCCTCACTCTTTCCTTGGAGCTTTTTAGACAAAGCCTTCGAAGAGCCCAGATTCAGTTAGTTTTGCCTGTCATACCTTCTTATATTAGGCTGTTCTCTCCTTCTTAGCAACCGTTATGGCTGCTGACTTTATTCACCACCGGAAGATATTTGCCTTATTCACTACTGCATGCCCAGGGCCTACAACAGTACATGGCCCCAGGTAACTTCTCAATTGCTTTCTCCCCCGTTTCTAAATAATGAGTAAATGTATGCCCAACTTCTGACCCAAGGACTGGGCACTTAGGAAACACAATTTTAGGGGCAGCCCTGCAAACTCTTTTCTCTCATCCCAATTTTTTCCTGCTATTCTCCCTCACCACAATAGCATTTCTACTTTTCCTTAGAGAGCACAGTCCTTGTATTTATTTGCTGGGGCTGCCATAACAAAGTACCATAGACCGGGTGGCTTAAACAACAGGAATCTGTTTCCTCACAGTCCTCAAGGCTAGAAGTCCAAGGAAAAATGTTGGCAGGGTTGGTCTCCTCTGAGGCTCTTCTCCTTGGCTTGTAGATGGCTGTCTTCCCCTTATGTCTTCACATGGTCTTCCTTCTGTGTGTCTCTGTGTCCTATTTCCTCTTCTTTTTTTTTTTTTTTCTTGGAGATGGAGTTTCACTCTCATTGCCCAGGCTGGAGTGCAATGGCGCGATCTCAGCTCACTGCAACCTCTGCCTTCTAGGTTCAAGTGATTCTCCTGCCTCAGCATCCCGAGTAGCTGGGATTACAGGTGCCCGCCAGTATGCCTGGCTAATTTTTGTATTTTTAGTAGAGACAGGGTTTCACCACGTTGGCCAGGCTGGTCTCGAACTCCTGACCTCAGGTGATCTGCCTGCCTTGGCCTCCCAAGGTGCTGGGATTACAGGCAGGAGGCACCGCATCTGGCCCTATTTCCTCTTCTTATAAGGACACTAGTCATATTGTATTAGGGTCCACCCTAATGACCTCATTTTAACTTGATTTTCTCTAAACAGACCCTGTCTTTAAATGTAGTCACATTCTGAGGTACTGGCAGTTAGGGACTTTGGGGAGACAATTCAACCACAACAATTGGGAGTTCTGCTTGGATGAGTATGTCCAGGTAGTTGACTGTCATTGTGAATCCTGGGTAGGGCATACCCTTCACAATGACATACAAAACAAGTTCTGCTTTTCTCACTCGCCAAATGGGTGCTCCCAACCTGATATGTCTCATCAAGGCATACTGATAAAAGTTTGAGGAACCTTTATAGACCATTTAGTTCAATACCCTTGTTTTGCAGATGGAGAAACTGAGGCCCAGGGAAAGAGAATAATTTAGCCAGGCACTCTCAACCCGCGAGTGGAGAAGCTGAAACTAGAAGTAAAGCCTCCCTACATTTAGAAATAGGAAAACTTAAGCTTTCCCCCAAAATTTTCTCACCCTGCATTATGAGGAAAATTGCCTTAGGCTAATTTCATTAAGTCTGTTGAGGAGGAATAATCTACGGACATATATATTTCTGGCTATATATATTGCACCTTCCAACAGCCACCAGTGAGTGACAGTCTTGCTGTTAGCTCCTATAATGTGTAGAAGTTCCATTCTGTTTTCACCCCAACACCCTGCCTAGATCAATTGGGCTGAGCAAAACCACAGGCAGCAATCCTCAAGCCCATTTCTATTCTTCTGGATAAAAAAGACTTTTTTTTTTTTTTTTTTTTTTTCAAAATATAGGGGATGTCATCTTTTTCCCAGCCATCTTGTGAGGGAAGAAGATAGCAAGACAGAAATAACTCCTTATAATCTTTTCAAATACCAGAGCATTCCACTTCCCATGCAATCATTTTGAACCTCTAACACGAGCAAAAACTATAGATGTCATGGAGAAAAGAACTCTGAGTTTGAAAAGATCGAGTACTAGCATATAGAATCCCCCAAACCACTTTAAATTAATGAGTCATACAATATATCTGACATGTTACCAAATCCTCCCCAGACCCAAGGCTCAACAGTTTTTGAAATCTCAACACACATTTTCTGAGGAATTGCAGTTTGGAATGAAACTAGGGCTTCTGGTGGAGTGATCTGTACAGTAGTCACGGGATGGTCCTTTCACTGAATAAATACTTTTTGAGCAACTATTATGTGTTGGGCATAATTACAGGTGGTCCTCTTTACTGGTTAGAGTCAGCATGGTAGAGCGGACTGACATTACCTCATCATAGAAGCCCACGGGAAAAGAAGACACATCCCCCAGACCTCACCTAAGTGGGAGTCCAGAGAGCCTCCTTGATTTAAGTGGCTGTGGCTTTCAAAAAGTGTTAAGGAATTCAGAGAAAGGAGAGATCTCTTAGAACTGTAGAGGGAAAAACAGGGGGAAGTATATTTTTGTGGAAGGATTTAGAGATGAGGTAACACTGTGGCAGGGCCTCAGAGAATGGGGAGCATTTGAACTTGGGAAAGTCGGGGAAGGAAAAGCATGAACTAAAGGAAGTCTGAAGGAAAATGTAAATTATGGGGTACTTGCAACAAAAATTAGTTTAGTTGCTGGACTAGTTCAGGAGGGAGAAGTGGTAAAAATAACAAACTTTTATTGAGCCTTTACAATGTTCCAGGGACAATGGTGAGCACTTTATATGAATAATTTCATTAATCTTCAAAACAATCCTATGAGACAGGTTCTCTTGTTTCCTCCATTTTATACATGAGGAAACAGGAAGCTTAGAAAGGTTAAGCAATTTGTTCAAGGTCACAAGAGGCAGAATCAGGTATTTAACCCAGAATCAAAGCTCATCACCACAACACTATCCTAGGATTAGATTATGAGGAAAACTGTGTGCTGGAGTGAAGGCCTGAGACTGTCTTCTTCAAGTAGAAGGGAGCCACTGAAGGACTTTGAACAATGAGAATGACATAATCCATGTCATTCTTTAGGAGGGTCAAGGTAATAATACAATGATCAAGGATCAAGCGTCCAAAATACATGCAAGAAAGACCCCCCACCAAGACTTCTTACAAAAGTTTAAAAAAATCAAACAAAAGTGCAGCTTTCAAGCACCAAGGTCATTTCCCTGCTTCAGCTACCATTAAAGAACTGAGGCAGTTAATAAGAGAAAGACAGTCTTCATCTTTCCCCACCTGTATTTCATGAATTGCTTCAGGACGTCAGGCTATGGGGCACCAGTACAGAGGAGGCTAGAGGGACAAATGAAGCAAATCCCCAATGGTGGCTGTTGGAAGGTGCAACGCAGAAGTTTCTTCATCTTTAAAACCTGCATGGAAGTAAAGATCAATTACCCATAGAAGTATGGGGACTACCTGTGACAAAATGATTAATCCCAGTGGGTGGCCCTACTGCCACCTTGCTCCTTTTCTGCCTGCAGTAGTATGAGACCCTTAGCTCTTTGGATATAAAGAGATGGATATAAAGTGGATGATGTGCTTTTTATAGCAATGTAACACAACAAAATGTGACAAGATATGGAGCAGAAAAAACAGATATAAAAATTACTTCAAGGGTGCAGTGCTCACTCTGGTAATCCCAGCTGCTTGGGAGACTGAGGCAGAGGAATACTTAAGTACAGGAGTTTGATACCAGCCTGGGCAACATAGCGAGCTCCCATCTCTAAAAAAAAATATTTTTAACTTAGCTGGGTGTGGTTGCATGCACCTGTAGTCCCAGCTACCTAGAAGGCTGAGACAGGAGGATCCCTTAAGCCCAGGAGTTCAAGGCTGCAGTGAGCTATGATCATGCCACTGCACTCCAGCCTGAGCGACAGAGCCAGACTTTGTCACAAAAAAAAAAAAAAAATTACTTTGCAAAAAAAAATCTACATTCTCAATTATCCATTTCACTGATACTAGGTGTACATGCTGAAGCTCCTTAAGAAGATTGTACTGATACATGAAGTATTCACTTTTAAGCATCTCATGCCAACTTATTTATTTGTTGTCTACAGTTGATATCTTAAAAATCACATGCATGGCAAATTGCCTATTGGCTATGGAAATTCAAATGTTCATGAGCAATTATAAGCATCTTAGCAAATGTGCTCAAATTCTGTCAAAAAAGAATAGCAAAATTGTATCATGGATTTTCTAATTCATTAATTAATCTCTAAGTAAGTCTTTATTGAGCTCCTACCATTTGTCAAGGGATACAAGAAAACAAAGCAGACTTGTTTCTTGCCCTCTTTGAATTTATGTTTTTGAAGGACAACTAGATAATAAGTTAAATAATTAGTTAATTTCAGTTGATGATAAGTACTATAAAAAATAAGAGTACTGAGATAAGAATACTTTGTGTGAGAGAGAGAAGGTAGCCTATTCCTTCCCCCACCTCCCCAACCCTCCCTGGCCCCCACCCATGGCTATCTACAGCACATTCTAGATCATGCTATTATGAAAAGATTCAGTCCCCTGGTGCTGGCTTTGTAGCAATAGCTGACTGTACTCTGATGAGGATGCTTTGTTACTTAAATATCTTCCTAGCAGAGGACTCACAGCAGTTTTCAAATGGCATTTCCATTCATCACTGCAGCACTCCTGAGAGGCAAGAGAGGTTCAAGCCTCATTACTTCTATTTAAGAAAGAGGAAGGGCAATGACTGGAGAACTACCCTCTGCCAAATATTAAGGAGCAAAGCAGCTGTGGGGTTGATGTTGTGGCTCAGCTCAGATCCCCCTGTTGCTAGCTTTTTACATTAGACCATTTAATTCTATCCTTCAGTGTAAGTTGGGAACGAACATATGCCCGAAGGTTTTAGAAATAAACCAACTCAATCCCAACTCAACAAATAGGGCATATTTGTTACACTAAGTAAATTGTTTTCAATAATTATTAATATGAAGTTTATTTGTCTAAACTCATAAAATTTTCTGTGTGAGAAAATCTAGTCAACAGAATCACAAACTGAATAATTTTGTTGACTGTTTCAGCTGGCTTTTTCTTCCTTTAAAACAACAAACAAGTAACCTTACAATGGAAATTTCTTTCACATGAATTCATGACCACATCAAGTGGAATTTGTTATAAGGCAGCCATCATGAGCCACATTCAGAAGAACAGACTCAGTTATTTAAATACTCAAAGAACATATGAGAATAATAAATTAATGTTCTGGAAGGGTTAAAGAAGAATCACTTATATCAAGCCCTTAACATTCCAGACATGGTTTAAAGCCAAGAAAAGTGAAATCACTTATCAGAGGTCTCACAACTTTTGAGCAAGACTCAAATTCTGTTTTCTTTAGTCCAAATCCTGTGCTCTGGTACAGGTATTAGAAAGTCTCCTTAATAGTCAGTACATCCTTGGGTTTCCCAGTTGACATATATAGACAGAGATATCTTGGCATAAGAATTCTGAGGGCACTTCACCTATTTCATAATGACAAGATCCATCATGGAGGTAAGCAAGCACAAAGACCCAGTGACTCAAAACACTGTACAATTTTTGTGCTTTTAAAATTTTATAATAATTTTAAAGACATTCAGGAAAATTACAAGAATAATACAAAGAATTCTCATATACTTTTTACCCAGATCTTCCAAATGTTAACATTTTACTACGTTTGTTTCATATTTCTCTCTGTTCTGAACTCTTTAAGAGCAAGTTACAAACACGATGTCCATTTATCGTTAAATACCTCAATGTGTAATTCCTAAAACAAAGAATGTTCTCTTACATGACCACAGTACAATTTACAAAATCAGGACAATTAATATGAATATAATACTATTATCTAATCTACAGCCCTTATTTGGATTTATCTAATTGCCTAACAATGTTCTTTATAGCAAAAGAAAAAATCTAAGATTAAGTGTTTCACTTAGTGTTCATGTCTTTTTAGTTTCTTTCAATCTGGAATAGTTCTTGAGTCTTTCTTTGTATTTTATGACATTGACATTTTTGAAGAGGGCAGGCCAAGATTACAGAATGTCCCTCAATTTGGTTTTGTCAGATCTTTTTTCAAGATTAGATTCCAGCTACACACTTTTGGCAGAAATATCACAGAAGTGATGCTGAGTTCTTCTCGGTGTGTCATATCAGAAGGCACATGCTACAGATATATCCCATATCCCATAAGCCAATTAGGTCATTTGGTTAAGGTGGCATATCAGGTTTCTCCACTATAAAGTTATTCTTTTACCCTTTGTAATTATCTCGTGAGGGAAATGCTTTGAGACTATGTAAATATCCTGTTACTCCTCAAACTTTTACCTACTAGTTTTAAGAGTCATTGAATATTCTTGTCTGGATTAGTTATTATTATGATGTTTGCCAAATAATGATTTGATAATTTCATCTTCCTTTCTATATTTATTAGTTGGATTTTGACTATAAGAAAGAGTTTTCCATTTTCATTTGTTTGTTTTTTGTTTATCTATGGACTCATGGATTCTTATAACACTTTATTCAATACATTGTAATCCTTTATTATAATTATTTATTTTGGTCCACCAGTTGTCTCAGATTTGGCTATTGGGAGTTCCTTCAAGCTGGCACCTGTGTCCTTTTGACCTGTCCCTTTGTCCATCATTATTTGAGCACTCAAAGAAATTCACTCATAAGAATTTATAGAAGTTAGGCAACTAAGCTATAGGAAGCAGACCCTGAGAAAAGGATTCAAATTATTTGGGAGGTAATTCTGGGAGCCATTGGGAAGGAAATGAGGCAGTGAAATGGGAAAGGGAAGGAAACCAGGAAAGGGTATTTATTGAGCAAGTAACCAATATGAACAGCTAGGGCTAAATTTCACTTGGAGACCGTGAAAACAGCAGAACATATGCTTCAGTTACACACTTAAAAAATGAGGAAACTAGAATATTCATACATTGTGGTAAGCAGAATAATGTCCACCACCCACCAAAAGATGTCCATGCCCTAATCTCCAGAACCTGTGGATATATTACCTTACGAGGCCAAAGGAACTTTGCTGACAAGATTAAGTTAAGGACATTGATACTGAGATGGTGAGATTAGATTGGATTAGATGGGTGGGCCCAATGTAATCACAAGGGTCCTTAAAACAGGGAGGCAGAAGAGTCAGAGTCAGGGAAGGAAATGTGACCAAGGAAGCAGAGGTCAGAGCAATATGGAGCCACAGACCACAGAATTCTAGAAGCTGGAAAAGGCAAGAAGGCAGATTCTTCCCCAGACCCTCCAGAAGGAACACACCCCTGCCAGCCTGTTGAGATAGCCTGGCGGGACCTGTGTCAGACTTCTGACCTCCAGAACTATAAGATAATAAATTGGCATAGTTTGAAGCCACCACGTGTGTGGTAGTTTGTTACAGCAGCAGTAGGAAACTAATACATATGCCCACTCTCATCAGCCATTTTTAAAGGACCGTTTCCGGGATGTTTATTCACCAGCACTTCCACTCTGCAGGCTGTGATTGGAGGAAGGCTCAGGCAAAGAGACACAGGTGTAGACATCTATACTCAGACTGGTGTAAATTCAACAGCATAAGGGCAGAGCACTGACTGCCTGTACTACCAGACTTCCTAATCCCCTCCAACCCTCTCTTCTGTTACAACAATTCAGTCATGAAATAAGCAGTGAGGAGCATTACCGAAAGAGGCCAAAGCAGCACACTTTGATGTGTCTCTCTGTGGATCTCACCTCAACGTGTTACTTTCTTGCTGTGGGTTCTTGGCAATTTGAGATAGAGGACCTTGTCTATTATGACTAAAAAAGGCCCCAGAGAAAGATAGAGGCTTATAAAATTTTGGTGTCATTGGTAATACTTAGCTTCATCATATACTCTGCAATATTTAACATAGTTGACAAGTATCACAGATAAGACCAAAGGTCAATTTACAAACATCTACAATGCAAACCCAAGGGAAAGTGAATTTATACTAGAATAATGAAACACTATAAAAATGTTCTTTAAAAAACTTGGAGAATGTTATTTTATGGAATTCTCTATAGAAGAAAATACAGGATGTAAGCAGTATGTAAGGAAACAATTCAAGGAGAAATGAAGGACAAGATGGGTTTGAAATATCCACTAACTCTCAACCTCTGATCACTAAGTTAGATGCCCAGTGTGAATCCCTGAAGTTCCTTTTGAGCATCCTCTGCTTATCCATTGTGCCTTCTTCTACATTTTGCCTTCATTTTACATGCATGGCAGTAGGGAAGTATAATAGTGAGATAGAATAGGCGGGCTACTCCTTTATTCTAAAGGCTATAATTCTTACAGCAATCAATATATGTATAAACCATTGTACTTGTCCAAAAATGCCAATAAATTTTAATAAATAAAGCATGATCACTTCCAGAAATTCCTGAAAGAGAAAGTGCATATTTGATTGGAAACTTACCACTGAATCTAGTTTCTGTTTTTAACTCAATTAAGTTCATGTTATTGTATTAGTCCATTCTCACACTGCTAATGAAGACATACCAGAGACTGGGTAATTTATAAAGTAAAGAGGTTTAATTGCCTCAGAGTTCAGCAAGGCTGGGGAGGCCTCAGGAAACTTACAATCATGATGGAAGGGGAAGCAAACACATCCTTCTTCACATGGTGGCAGGAAGAAGAAGAAAGAGAGCCAAGCAAAGGGGGAAACCCCTTATAAAACCATCAAATCTCATGAGAACTTACTCACTATCTGAAATAGCATGAGGGAAACTCCCCCATGATTCAATTACCCCCCATCAGGTCCCTCCCAGAACACATGGGGATTATGGGAACTACAATTCAAGATGAGATTTGGGTGGGGACACAGCCAAACCATATCGGTTATTATCTACCCAACACCAGCCTGACTCTACATGGGGGTTTAAGAAAAGTAAAGAGCATATTGTCTGACCATGTTATTCTCCTGCTTAACAACTTGTAGTTATTTCCTACTCTTTATAGGATATAGTCTATCATTCTAGGGATACTATATTAGGCCCTTCACAATTTGACCCCTGTCCACAGTCATCAGCCTTATTGCTCACCATTCCCCAAGTGGCTCCCTTATTCTTCCTCCCATCTCATTCTCATACCTTCTTACCTTGTACACTCTGCCCTCAGCCAAACCATCCTCCTTCATGCACCATGCTGCTGCAAATGCCCATCCCTCTGCTGGGATGCCTTTTGCCTCCCAGCTCCTGCTTGGAAACTTATTTGTACACACAGAAGTCTGGGAGGATTCTGTACACACCTTCGTTAATGCTCATGCCTGTAAGGATGAGTTTTCAAGGGACTGAGATAAGGATGCCTCATGCCTGAGCTCTTGAGGTGGGAACATATTCCTCTTCATACTTCAGTACCTAGTACATGTGTGGCACATAGAAAACATTCTGACAATGTCTGTTATATGAAGGCAAGAGTAAATATTTCAAGAGATGTTTAAAATCTAATTTGGAAGGCAAGAGGCACCTTGATCTAGTATCCAAAGTCTTAGTCTGAGTGTGAGCAGATCTGCCCTGTAATTCTGGTGCTGCCACTTACCGGCTGTGTAACTTTAGGCAAGTCATTTATATGTTCCAGGCCTCATCGCACTTATTCCAAAACTGACTACATAGTTGGAAGTAAAGCACTCATTAGCAAATGTAAAAGAACAGAAATTGTAACAAACTGTCTCTCAGACCATCGTGAAATCAAATTAGAGCTCAGGGTTAAGAAACTCACTCAAAACTGCACAACTACATGGAAACGGAACAACCTGCTTCTGAATGACTACTGGGTAAATAATGAAATGAAGGCAGAAATAAAGATGTTCTTTGAAACCAATGAGAACAAAGACACAACATACCAGAATCTCTGGGACACATTTAAAGCAGTGTGTAGAGGGAAATTTATAGCACTAAATGCCCACAAGAGAAAGCAGGAAAGATCTAAAATAGACACCCTAACATCACAATTAAAACAACTAGAGGAGCAAGAACAAACACCTTCAAAAGCTAGCAGAAGGCAAGAAATAACTAAGATCAGAGCAGAACTGAAGGAGACAGAAACACAAAAAACCCTTCAAAACATCATTGAATCCAGGAGCTGGTTTTTTTTAAAAGATCAACAAAATTGATAGACTGCTAGCAAGACTAATGAAGAAGAAAAGAGAGAAGAATCAAATAGATGCAATAAAAAATGATAAAGGGGATATCACCACCGATCCCACAGAAATACAGACTACCACCAGAGAATACTATAAGCACCTCTATGCAAATAAACTAGAAAATCTAGAAGAAATGGATAAGTTCCTGGACACATCCACCCTCCCAAGACTAAACCAGGAAGAAGTTGAATCCTGAATAGACCGATAACAGGCTCTGAAATTGAGGCAATAATTAATAGCCTACCAACCAAAAAAAGTCTAGGACCAGACGGATTCACAGCCAAATTCTACCAGAGATAAAAAGAGGAGCTAGTACCATTCCTTCTAAAACTTTTCCAATCAACAGAAAAAGAAGGAATCCTCCCTAACTCATTCTATGAGTCCAGCATCATCCTGATACCAAAGCCTGGCAGATATACAACAACAAAAAAACAGAATTTTAGACCAATATCCCTGATGAACATCGATGCAAAAATCGTCAATAAAATACTGGCAAACTGAATCCAGCAGCACATCAAAAAGCTTATCCACCACGATCAAGTTGGCTTCATCCCTGGGATGCAAGGCTGGCTCAACATACGCAAATCAATAAACATAATCCGTCATATAAACAGAACCAAAGACAAAAACCACATGATTATCTCAATAGATGCAGAAAAGGCCTTTGACAAAATTCAACAGCCCCTTATGCTAAAAACTCTCAATAAACTAGGTATCCATGGGACATATCTCAAAATAATAAGAGCTATTTATGACAAAGCCACAGCCAATATCATACTGAATGGGCAAAAACAGTTTCCCTTTGAAAACTGGCACAAGAAAAGGATGCCCTCTCTCACCACTCCTATTCAAGATAGGGTTGGAAGTTCTGGACAGGGCAATCAGGCAGGAGAAAGAAATAAAGGGTATTCAATTAGGAAAAGAGAAAGTCAAATTGTCTCTGTTTGCAGATGACATGGTTGGATATTTAGAAAACCCCATCATCTCAGCCCAAAATCTCCTTAAGCTGATAAGCAACTTCAGCAATGCCTCAGGATACAAAACCAATGTGCAAAAATCACAGGCATTCGTACACACCAATAACAGACAAACAGAGAGCCAAATCATGAGTGAACTCCCATTCACAATTGCTTCAAAGAGAATAAAATACATAGGAATCCAACTTACAAGGGATATGAAGGACCTCTTCAAGGAGAACTACAAACCACTGCTCAATGAAATAAAAGAGGACACAAACAAATGGAAGAACGTCCCGTGCTCATGGGTAGGAAGAATCAATATTGTGAAAATGGCCATACTGCCCAAGGTAATTTACAGATTCAATGCCATTCTCATCAAGCCACCAATGACTTTCTTCACAGAATTGGAAAAAACTATTTTAAAGTTCATATGGAACCAAAAAAGAGCCTGTATAGCCAAGACAATCCTAAGCCAAAAGAACAAAGCTGGAGGCATCACGCTACCTGACTTCAAACTATGCTACAAGACTACAGTAACCAAAACAGCATGGTACTGGAACCAAAACAGAGATATAGATCAATGGAACAGAACAGAGCCCTCAGAAATAATACCACACATCTACAACCATCTGATCTTTGACAAACCTGACAAAAACAAGAAATGGGGAAAGGATTCCCTATTTAATAAATGGTGCTGGGAAAACTGGCTAGGCATATGTAGAAAGCTGAAACTGGATCCCTTCCTTACACCTTATACAAAAATTAATTCAAAATGGATTAAAGACTTACATGTTAGACCTAAAACCATAAGAAGCCTAGAAGAAAACCTAGGCAATACCATTCAGGACATAGGCACGGGCAAGGACTTCATGTCTAAAACACCAAAAGCAATGGCAACAGAAGCCAAAATTGACAAATGGGATCTAATTAAACTAAAGAGCTTCTGCACAGCAAAAGAAACTACCATCAGAGTGAACAGGCAACCTACAGAATGGGAGAAAATTTTTGCAATCTACCCATCTGGCAGAGGGCTAATATCCAGAATCAGAAAGAACTTAAATTTACAAGAAAAAAATCAAACAACCCCATCAAAAAGCAGGCAAAGGATATGAACAGACACTTCTCAAAAGAAGACATTTGTGCAGCCAACAGACACATGAAAAGATGCTCATCATCACTGGCCATCAAAGAAATGCAAATCAAAACCACAATGAGATACCATCTCAAACCAGTTAGAATGGCGATCATTAAAAAGTCAGGAAACAACAGGTGCTGGAGAGGATGTGGAGAAATAGGAACACTTTTACACTGTTGGTGGGACTGTAAACTAGTTCAACCATTGTGGAAGACAGTGTGGCGATTTCTCAAGGATCTAGAACCAGAAATACCATTTGACCCAGCCATCCCATTACTGGGTATATACCCAAAGGATTATAAATCATGCTACTATAAAGACACATGCATACGTATATTTATTGCAGCACTATTCACAATAGCAAATACTTGGAACCATCCCAAATGTCCATCAATGATAGACTGGATTAAGAAAATGTGGCACATATACACCATGGAATACTATGCAGCCATAAAAAAGGATGAGTTCATGTCCTTTGTAGGAACATGGATGAAGATGGAAACCATCATTCTGAGCAAACTATCACAAGGACCAAACACCACATGTTCTCACTAATATGTGGGAATTGAACAATGGTAACAGTTGGACACAGGGAGGGGAACATCACACACCAGGGCCTGTCATGGGGTGGGGGGAGGGGGGAGGGATAGCATTAGGAGGAATACAATTACATTATTTACCTAATGTAAATAATGAGTTAATGGGTACAGCACAGCAAGATGACACATGTATACATATGTAACAAACCAGCACATTGTGCACATGTACCCTAGAACTTAAAGTATAATAAAATACATAAATAAATAAAATGATAGACTCGGACAAATGATGTATAAGCTCTCTTAGCTCCAACTTTCTAAAATCTTAGAATTTTAGGAAATCTTGCAGCCCCAAAACCTCTAGACACCACGAAATCAAATACTAAATTGTGTAATCTAGATTCCTATGTCAGTAGTTCAGAGGAAGAGAGAATGGATGGGGAATTTTGCAGAAATAAAAAGAAAACATCAAATGATGCTCTTCTATGACCTGCTAGGATCTGCTTCTACCAAATCATGGATATAGAAATAGGCCCAGCTGCACACCACTCTTTCTAATTATCCTGTTCTTCCAATTCCTCTTTTATGCATTTTTTTGCCGACTCTCTCTCGAAACACAGTAGCTCTGGGAGTTGAAAATTAAGTTTTAATGAAGAGATTAAAAGAAGTAAGTTTATTCCTAAAGAAATAAAATTGAGAGACAGCAAATAACCATACTGATGTAAGAATAGATGGCAGACTTCTGCACTGCACATTTTCAGCAAATCCTATTTTTCACAAAAATGATTTGCAAAGTTGGCATCTTGAAACACGAGAGATGCCCAAAATGAGAGTTCTGTATTTAAAACCCCCATTTTAGTAGCTGCATTCTCAGGATTATGGGCTCTGGAATCAAACTGTCTAGGGTCAAATAGAGGCTCTGCCAGTTACTAACTGAGACCTTGGATAAGAATTTAACCTCATCTGCAAAGCTGAGATAATAATAGTAATTATCCCTATGGGATACTACTATAAAAATCTGAAAGAAAATGGATGTAAAATAACCAACACAGAGCCTGCTTATAACCTATATATCTAGCCAACATTTATCAGGCATGTTCTAGTTTTGAAGTACTGAGCTAGCCTTTGGAGGTGCAATTATAAGGAAGACTCATCTTTCCCCATAAAGAATCCATCTTTTAATAATGAAAACACCTATATTCCCTACTATAATATGAGGCTATGGTCAATACAAATATAACTCTATATGCAGAATGCCTTGGAGGGGGAAAGCAGAGACTGAATAATTCAATGAAGACAACGAGAAGGTATAAAAAGGAGAATATTTCATTACTGGTCCTTTAAGAAAAGCAGAATGTTGCTGTTTGGAAATGTAAGGATGAAATTCCAGTTGACAGAGCAGTACAGCCAAAGGACAGAGATGTGTAAGTAAATGGTGTGTTCTTGGATGTGCAGATAGTCTGGCATGACTACAGCATGGATTTCAAGGTGGGGAGTGTTAGAAATAAGGCTGTAAAGGTAGGCTTCCTCTAAGTAGTGGCAAATTAACTGACTGATTGATTCAGCAAATATTTATCGGGTACCTGAGTTAGATCAGAGACGTACTATTATCTCAATTTACAGATACCAAAACTAACATTCAAAAGATTAAATGGTTTGCTCAAGGTCATAAGCAAATTCTCCTTTCAACCTGCTTTTTTTATTTCAATTTTTATTTTAGATTCAGGGGGTACATGTGCAGGGTACATTGTGTGATACTAAGGTTTGGGGTACGATTGATCCCATCACCCAGGTAATGAGCACAGTACCCAATAATTAGTTTTTCCACCGTTGTTACCCTTCCTCACCCCCTCTTATAGCAGTCTCTGGTGTCTTTTATTCCCATATTTATGTCCATGTCTATTCATTGTTTGGCTCCCACTTATAAATGAAAACATGTGGTATTTGGTTTTCTGTTCCTGTGTTAATTTGCTTAGGATAATGGCCTCCAGCTGTATCCATGTTGCTGCAAGGAACATGATTTTGTTCTTTTTTATGACTGCATGGTATTCCATGGTGTATACATACCACAATTTCTTTATCCCATTTGCCATTTGTAGGCATCTAGATTGATTCCCTGTTTTTGCTATTGTGAACAGTGCTGCAATGAACATAAAAGTGCATGTATCTTTTGGTAGAATGATTTATGTTTCTTTAAACATGAAAAAAATGATCAACATCACTAATCATGGAGAAATGCAAGTCAAAACCACAATGGGATAGCATCTCACAACAGTCAGAATGGCTACTATGAAAAAGTAAAAAAAATAACAGATATTGGCGAGGCTGCAGAGAAAAGGGAACACTTATAGACTGATGGTGTGTATGTAAATTAGTTCAACAACTACGGAAAGCAGTTTGGAGATTTCTCAACTCTTGAATAGAGGACAGATGATCCACTAGGCCAGCCTGGGAAGAAGTCCTGTTTGGGAAATCTAGGAGGCCTTCACTTTTGGTGACACCTACCTGAATTACAAGTCCAGTATCTGCAAGGAACCAACCAGTTCCCAATCTAGGAATGAATGTACTTTGCAAAGTACATTTTGCTGAGTAAAGATAAACATCACAATCTGAATATCACTGACAGTAGCTGAAACTTACCAGTTACATCCTACATTCAAGGCCCTTAGTGTAAATTATTTCCTTTAATCCTCACTACAATTTGATAAAATAGATTAAGATGCCATGCAATTGGAAGGATTGCTACTATTAACTCTATCACACAGATGAGAACATGGAGAACAAAAATAGATTTAGTGATTTGCCCAATGTCACACTGAAAGTGGAGAAAGGTAGGTTGGATATAGGTTTTCTGATTCTAGAACTGAAAACTTTCACCAATGGGCCATGTTCCCTCTGGCATCTTTGCAATCATGTGGCTTCACAACCTTGAGACCCAGGAATATTATAAGAACACAATTTCTTCTCAACTGACCAAAAATCATGAGCAGTGCCAACTCTGTCTGGTGCCAACCCAGCTCTTTCCCCTGACCCAGTGGGGAAAAGGTATTTATGGTAGTTAGGTGAAGATAAAGGCATTTAAGGAAGGAATAGGGTTCTAAGGCATCCTATGCTTCCTTCTACTTAAAGACCTTTCTCCTCCCCCACTCTATAAACACCCCAAGATCTGGCTTTACCCCTTACTACTAGTTCTTATTACAGGCTTCTACAGATCCCTGTTACTCCCCATTATTCTTGGAGCTCTTAGGTCCTGACTTACTGCTGCTTTCTCCAATACTACTCCTGTCATCATTCCTGATGACTTTAATATTGATGTAGAGAATCCTTCCAGTTGCATGGCATCTTAATTCCTTGACTTCCTTCCTGTCTT
Organism: Pan troglodytes; assembly: GCF_028858775.2. Taxonomy (NCBI): domain Eukaryota; kingdom Metazoa; phylum Chordata; class Mammalia; order Primates; family Hominidae; genus Pan; species Pan troglodytes. Next base: position 7,919,190 of record NC_086015.1, read on the forward strand.
CCAATGACCTTGTCCCACACACAATCTCAGCCACTTACCCAACAGTCATTCTCTGGACCTCATCATTCCTAACAACCCTCCATACTCTCAATTTCAAATATTCCACTCTGGAAAGCAGATCCATTGCCTCCTATGATTCTTCATTCCCAACCAGGACAAGCAGTCCACTATTCTAAAGCCATTTTCCTGTCCTTTAAACCTTGTATGTCCTCACTTCTTTATTACCCAGCTTCTATGTCAGATGTGTCATTCCTTGATGTGTATACAACCCCCACTTCTTTGCCCTTTATTGTTTTCATGTTCTCCAACCAAACGCTACTCTAGGTAAATCCAACTTTTTACCAACCCTGAATTTATACCTGTGTAGCTGAAATGGCTGGGGAAAGAAAACTACAACTATTAGAAATGTTCTGCCTTTAAGTTAACGACTGTGAACCTCAAAAGGGTTATAGCAGTACCCAGTAATCCTACTGCATCCCCCAGTCCATTCCCTCTCCCCCTTTCCTAAGAGAGGTATTTCACGCTTTCTGTTTCCCCTGACATCACAACTCCTCCCATTCCCTTACTCCCAGCTAATGAATGCCCTTTCTCCTTATTTCATGGAGAAAATAGACACAGTCAGAAGAGAAATTCTGTATGTTCTCATAGCCACATCTACCCTCCCACCTGCATTTGTGTCCATATGCCCTGCCTTCCCTCCTGTTACTCCTGTTTGCTTCCTGGACTTGTCCTTGCTTCTACCTAAATTAATTCCCCACAATTGTGCAGTAGATGCCATCCCCTCTTGCCTACTTCAGGATATTTCCCTAGCAATTGGTCCCTCTCTTTCATGCATAATTAAATTTTCCCTCTCTACTGAATTATCCTCGTCAGCATTCAAGTGTGCTGTAATTTCTTACATCTCAACAAAACAAAACAATCTTGACCCAGTTTTCCCTCTAGCTACCACCTTATTTCTCAGCTGCCCTTTAAAGCAAACTGTCTAGTTTATCCCCTCCCATACTCTTTTGAATCCACTTCCCTGAAACTGATCTTGAAAAAGACACCAATGGTTTCCATGCTGCTAAACTGAATGATTTTGCTTTAAAGGCCTCATCCTACTTGAAAGGTGAGCAGCATTTGACACAGTTGATCATTCCCTCCTCCTGGAAACAGTTTCTTCCCATGGCGTCTGGGACTGCACACCCTCTTGATTTTCCACCTGCATTACAGACCAGTCTTTCTCAGCCCTTTTGCTGGTTTCTCCTTATCTCCCCAAACTCTTCACTGTGGAGTACCCCAAGACACAGTCCCCACACCTCCATCCACACACACTCCAGTCTCAGGGCTTTGATTGTCACCAGCACATTCATGGTTGAAATTTCTACCTCCAGTTCACACCTCTCTCCTGAGTTCTAGTCTTTAATATGCATCTGTACCCTGATTTCTAATAAGCCTCTTAAGGTTAACATGTTTGAAGCCGAACTCCTAATTTTTCCCCCAAACGTACTCTACCCCCAAACTTCCCCATATCTGTTAAAGGCAAATCCACCTTCATTGTGTCTGAGTCTCAAATCTTGGACTCATCCTGGCCTCTTCTGTTCCCTTCATATCATTCATTTGCTCTACTGGCAAATCCTGTTGGCTCTAACGTTGGTGCAAAATCAGAATCCAACACTTTCACTACCTCCAATGACACACACCCAATCCATGCCACCATCACCTCTCACTTGAAATATTGGTGAATTCTCTTGGCTCTGCCTTAAAAATATCCAGACTCTGATTGGTTTGGATCAATTCACTATCATCTCTTGCCTGGTTGACTACAAGAGACTCCTAAATGGTCCCCTTGCTCCTGCCCTTGACCCTAGGCTAGAATGATCCCCTTAAATGTAAGACTAAGCATGGAATTCCCTAGCTCAAAACCTTCCAGTGATTTCCCACCTCACTCTGAGTGAAAGCCCATATTCTTACAACTGCTTTCGAGGCTCAGTTGTGCTCCTATCATTGCCAGCTACCTCTGAGACCTCAAGCCCTCCAATTCTCTCAGTCAGTCCTCTACTCTTACTGTGCCGGTCTTCTTGCCATTGTTGAAACACTTCACACCCTCTTTCCTCTGAAAGCCTTTGTGCACTGGTTAGTTCCTCTGTCTATCCAATAGTACTCTCTATCATGATGGAAATATTCTAGATTTGTGCTGTTCTAGATCTGCTCTAGATCTGTTTTAGGTACAGTAGCTACCAGGCACCTGTGGCTTTTGGGCACTTGAAATACGGCCAGTGCAACTGAGGAATTGAGTTTTTAATTGTAGGTGTTTTATTTATTTTAAATGTAAACAGCCACATGTTGCTAGTGCATACCATATTAGACAAAGCAGGTCTACTGTGCTCTTCCTTGAGATACCTGCATGGCTCATTCCCTCACTTCTTTCAGGTATCTGCTTAAATGTCACTTTAATAGTGAGGCTTTCCTGATCAAAGTACTTAAAAGAGCAAGTCACCGCCACCTGGCACTCTTCATCCACCTTCCCTGGTTTGCTTAATTTCTCCATAGTAATTAGAAACATAAGCATACTATATGTTTTTGTTTGCTCATTTATTTGTGATCTATATCTCCAAACTAAAATTAAAAGTCCATTCAGGCAAAGATTTTAGTCTGTGTTGCTTTTGCTGCTATACCACCAGTGCCTAGAACAATACCTGGGACACAGAGCTCAGGAATTGCTTATAGATTCTAAAATCTCCTTTCCATCACTAACTTCTTGGCTGGTCTTGCACAAGTAATGGTCCTTCTCTTGGTTTCAGCTTTCTTCTTTCTCCTAATGTCCTCTAATATTGAGCCCTGTTTGTTTCCTTCTTAGTACTTACAACAATTTGTAAATTCTCTGTTTGTTTACTTGCTTATTGCCTGTCTCCTCACTGAACTGTAAACTCCCAAATGGCAGTGACTATGTTCTTCTTATTAATCTAATGTCATCATTGCTCAATAAATAAAGAGTCTTTCTGGGGTGTGAGGCAATAAAATCTGCCACCCAATAGGTGTTCACCCAGTATTTAAGATTTGCATTAATTATGTAATATTCAAAGTGAAGAGTTTTAACTATTTGGAATGTAATCAACTAGTTGGATCAGAGGCCTACAATCTACCACTGTATCAGTGAGAAAATGTAGTTATATTAATCCATATTTGGATGCTTTTTTAAGAACTGTAGGATGCTACTGAATAGGTGTCCAATAAGGATTTGTTGAAGATTGCATTAATTATTTCTTCTTCAAACATGGGTCAACATAATGGCACAGACAGCAGAAAAGGCCAACTCTAGAGTGCCATACTCTTGTAGAATTGTGGGCCCTGAGGAGCCCTGGAGGCTGGGAGGGTCCTCAGGAAGGGTTGGCATTGTGCCCACCTGTCAGATGTGACTGGGGGCCTACAATCTGGCATTTTTCCATTTTTTCACTGTCCTGGCTGGTTTTTGTTGTGGTGGTGTTTTGTGATAGTGGTTTTGTGAAAAGGCTCGGGAGGGCATTTCTGCACTGTTAATACAGCCATCTTCATAACACCTGCCACCTGTGTTAAACGGCCACCCTGCCCAGTCCCTTGCCCTCATTCGGCCCCCATCCACAGCTTCAATGGGGCAGTTCCTATTAAAAGGCCCTTCCTTTCTTTACTACACGAAGCTTTAGAACTCGGCAGAGACAGGACACTAAATCAGCAGTAAACTTGTCCATTCACCTTTAACATTTCAAGTCCATTAAGTATCCTTTACTGCTACCTGAGAGTGGGGAGTTTTCCTATTGGCTTGACATAACTTTTTACAGGGATTTAACATTTTCTAAAAGACATCCGCTAAGCTCTCAATAGATCTTCCATAAAAAAGAACTGAGTCCTAAGATTATCACCTTAGGTTAGAAACCCAGTTTATCAGCATCAGTATTATCACTTGCTTAATTGTTTAAAAAAATGTACAATCACCTCCCAGTCATTTTACTTTAGGAAAAGTTACACTGGGCCTCATTTTGATATCTTCCAAAGTTACCTTTCTTCTTCTTATGACCTTAATACTTCTAGCAAGAATCAATAATTAAACAGATATTTGTGATGTGATTTTTTTTTAGTGTCAAAATTTAACTTTATACATTGCTAAGTTATGTTTCTAATTCTGAACTGAGGCTCACTTTTTATCGTTAAACCTGTCTATCAAAAGCTCAAAATTTCAAGGAGCCTAAATTTTGTCTTTGACGCTGTACTGATGAATTGCAATGTAAATTTTCAGAGACAACAGAAAAGGACCATCACTTATACACGTCCATTTTCAAAGGGTAATTTCTGCAGCTGTCCCTCTTCACTCTGAGAGTCTGAGTGACAGTCTATGCCCTTGGTTAACCAACCTCAGGGATGGTTGTTAGCACTTCCAGTGATTTACTGTCACTAAAGTGAAAGCCATCTTTAAAAAATGTGTCCTTATAAATCCAGCAGGAAATCCAAGTTTCCTATTGGTCCTCCTTCTGATTCTTCTCTGATTTCTTATTCTGAAAAATTACTGACAGTAGTGTACTAATTAAGTTTTTAGGAGGGAGACCCTTAATGATGAATTAAGATAGCATTGTTGCAGTGTTGCTAAGTGGCTTTAGTCTACAATGGACTCAATGATCCCAAAATAAATTTAATCTTCTCTCTCATTGAAATAATTGAAATCTTGGTGCACAATGTAAATCTGGAAAAAAAGAAAAATACCTGTGGTTCCAGCTACTTGGGAGGCTAAAGTTGGAGGATTGCTTGAGCCCAGAAGGTCAAGGTTGCAGTGAGCTATGATCATGGCACTGCCCTCCGGCCTGGGTGACAGAGTGAGACCCTGTCTCAAAAAAACAAAAACAAAAACAAACAAACATAGAAAGAAAGAAAAATAGGTAAATTACAGAATGTAATTAATAATTAGGATCTTCTTATTTTCAAGGGTAATAATATAAATTGAAGTTCTAACAGTATTGCCAGGCAGAGAATGGATCAAACCTACCGTAATGAAAACTCAAAAACAACCTGTAATTAGAAAATGAATTTTCTTATATCACATAGAAAAATTTGTTCTTTTCTAGGCACCACAACTCATCACAAATTCCTTAAAACTCATCACAAATTGTGGGGACAAGTGCCTAAGGTTTTACCTTACTTTGCATTAACTTCTTGGTAGGTTTCCTAACTGAATCGGCTACCCAGGAGACATTTCAACCCCCTTAGCCTGACATAGGGAAAGAACAGAAGGTGGGAAAAAGAACTGGGGAGGGGGAACTATCAGTGAGTAAATTCGTATCTGGCAGACTACACTTATTTAGCATGTCTCTTGGGCTTTTTTTTAGTTTATATTCATGTAACACATCAGGACAGGGTCAAGAGAGATTGTATAGTATAGTGAAAATTACCCTGGTTTCATCAGGAGACCTTGATTCTAGTCCCTAACAGGCTCTCACTGCCCTGTGACTCAGTGTCAACATCTGGCTGCCATTTCCCTCATCTACTAAATTAGAGAGGTTGGAAAATCTATTCTCTAAAGGTCTCTTTTGACCCTAACATTCCATGATTCAATGAAATATAATGACTAATGTAAAAATACAAGATAATTCATTCAATCAAATTATATTGCCTCAATCTAAACGATTTTGCGTTTCAAAGTTCAAATGTAATTACAGAGAAATGAAGAGGACAGACATGAGTTGCCACTGAAAGCTAACAGGCATCACAGGCAGCAGCTCACTTTCTCGAAATGCACATTGACAATTAGCAATTAACGTCTTCTGGAGACAAGCAAATGATCAGGAAGCCTCTTGGCAGAAGGGAGTCATAAAGTTTCATCGTACCACTTAACAGATATTTTATCATATGATAAATTAGGTACTTTTCCATCCACTGTAATAATATATTCCCTACAATAATTAAAGGTGATTCCAGGCCTGATGCACTCTGGCTGGGTGTGATCCTGATCACTTGTTCAATCAGATTTTGGTAGGTTTGTGCCAAAAAGAAGAAAAGAATCATGATCTCCTCTTATCTTTTGGTGCTCAGAAACAGAAAACTGAACCCTGCAAAAGGAACACATGGTTCAATTATCTGCAAAGTTCAGCCTTAGGCCTTGACCTCAGACAGGGCTGGATTCAGGGGATATCACAATGTCACTAAGACACAGTCCTTCCCTCTTTTGGCTCTCCTCTGTTCTGTGTTGTTTTATTCCCAGATTCCACAAGCAGCAATGTGGCTGACTGCTACAAGCTCTGAGTCTACATCTTCCCAGGTTCAATTTCAGTGCAAATGAGTACTTGTTATCCTCCAAAGTCAGAACAAAAATCCTGAGCCCCATTACTACTGGCCTGAATTAAATCACATGGTCAAATCTGAACCAAGCACTGTGGCCCAAGAATACAATAAGCTGATCAGCCTGGTCCTGGGTCCCATGCCAGCCCTGGAGGTGGTGGGGGGAGCAGAGGTCAGCCACCCCACCACACACACCCTGCAAAGTGAGAGTGAGAGTTTCCTCAGGGAGTAACCTTAGCTAGAAGCTGGAGGATGGCAGAGTTACAAGTTACAGATCTCTATTTCATGCCTGAAATAACATGAGACCCTAGAGTACAGTCATCAACTTAGAAATTATCCTAAAGATCTGAGTCCCATCTCTTTATGTAAGGCTGAAAATGCAGAGTCTTGAAGAAACTGAGGCAGTGAAGCATAGTGGTTAAACTCATAGGCTTTGGAATCAGACAACCTGGGCTTTGAGTTCTGATTCTGCCACTTAACTAGTTTTGTGTCTCTGAGCAAGTTACTTTACAGACTGGAACCTGGTTCTACTCATCTGAAAATAGGATGAGTTGTGGTACCCAGCTCACAGGGGTGATGTGAAGATTGAGATAATGAATGTATAGCACTTAGCAGACTACCTAGCACTCAGTCAAATAAATGACAGCCATTACTGGTAAAGAGAGGAAAACACTGGCCCAAATGCACATAGCTGGTTCATGGAAAATCTGGAACTAAAATGGGATCTCTTGACTTCTGGTTCAAAGCTAGTAGTGAATCAAGGTGAAATTTAATAGCACACAAGACAGTTATATCCAAAATATCACAGAAAACATCAGTCTTTTTTCCCTAATTGCTACCTGGAGCTTCATGGATCCCATTTCACAGAGCCGTATAATTTTAACATCACCAGACCTTCTTTGAAGAAGTCAAGACAGGCCCGTCATTTTACTCCGCTGACTATGACCAGATGCATTCAAGAAAGACACAATTGACCTAACAAACACAAGCTGAGACCCTTGGGAAGATATGGCCACTGGTCTCAGCAGCCAAGTATTTGCTAAGAACTCTCTGTGAACCCAAAATTGTGTGGAATATGAAAATAGAAAATACATTCTCTGCATTGAAAGGCCTTACTCTTGTTGGGAAATGGGTCAAGTGGATGGTAGAGACTAAAAGTGTTGAAAGTGCTAAGGCAGAAGGGATCGCTGTGGGAAATGCATGGCTGACTGGGGCAGATGTGATTAAGGAGGACACAATTGGGAAAGGGACTCCAGGTAAGGAGTGCAGCACTAGCAAAGACTAGCAAGAAGACAAGTGAGAGAGTAGGAAGAGGAGCACCCAGGACAGAGGAAGGAGAAGGAAATCAAGCCAGGCAGTACAATGGTGGCTCTGGATTCAGGACTGAAGAGGCCACACATGAGTGGATGAAGGCTCAGGCATGCAAAACTGTGAGAGCAATGACTGCAAGTCACTCATCTCTTCAAAACATTAATTGGGTCTCCAGTTCTTTACTTTGGTCCCCAAGACCTTCCCTGTACTGACGCCATCTCCCACTTCATTCTTCTTCCTCCTCATGCCCACGACTCTGCTCACTCTTTGCAAAACATGTCTGAGACACTGCAGTCTTTTCTCGTTTCCATGTTCCATTTCTCATACTTAAAATGCATTTCCTCTCTCACGTCTGCCTCCATAGTTCTACAGACTGTAATGCCCAAGTCATGTAACCTTATTTATGATTAATCATACCTTGAAATTGATGATAGAAAGTACAGTTAATGAAGGACTTCCATTATTCACTACCTCATGTCAGGAGACTTCCCAGAGTCCTTCACATTCCAAACTAGTGATCTCTCCTTCCTGTGAGTCCCATGTAGTAGTAGCAGCAGAAATAATAATAAGAATGATAATACCACCATTTAATAAGCACTAAGCACTTTACCTGTATTGTCTAATTTAATATTTATACCAACTTCATGAACAGTTCTGGCATTCCCATCGTGTAGTTAAGAAAACTGAGACTCATAGGGAGCAAGTAAATTGCCCAAGGTCACAAAACTAGTAAGTAGCAGAGCAAAGGTTGGAACTCAAAAGCTAGGTTCTTAATCCATTGTACTATCAGAGAAATTTGTTCCTCTCTAATGGCATGGATTACATATTGTCTTTGATAGTTGCAGTAGTCACCATTTATCCATGGGGAATATATTCCAAGACCCCCAGTGGATGCCTGAAACTACGGATAGGACAAAACTCTGTATATACTATGCATTTTCCCCTGTACATACATATGATAAAGTTTAATTTATAAATTAGGCACAGTACAAGATTTACCATAATAACTAATAATAAATAGAACAATTAGGGACAATAAAGGCTACTTGAACACACAAGCACTGCGATACTGCCATAGTCGATCTGACCACTGAGATGGCCACTAAGTGACTAGTGGATGTGTGGCAGCTACAGCATGGATATTCTGGGCAAAGGGAGGATTCATGACCTGGGCAAGATGGAGCTGGACAGTGTGAAACTTCATCATGCTACTCAGAACAGTGCACAATTTAAAGCTTATGAATTGTTTATTTCTGAAATTCTCCATTTAAGATTTTTGGACTGTGATTGACCTTTGGTAACTAAAACTGTGGAAGGTGAAACCAAGGATAAGGGAGAACTGCTGTATTTATTTATGTTTATGTCTTAACTCCATAAGACTTCAAGCTCCTTGGTGGTGTAGAGCATGTGTTATTCATCTGTATTAATAATAAATAACATTTATCTGGCAAATTAGTAATTTACAAACCCCTTTAACACACTAGTGCATGGAATTCTTACCACAATCTTGTGAAGCAATGTTCTTGTTTCCACTTCATTCGTAAGAAAATGAAATTCAAAGGACTTAAGTGATATAATCAAGGACCTATTGCTGGTAAGTTGCACAACATCCCCACCAGCGTTTCTCAATCAAAATCTGATGGTTTTGGAGTTGCTTTATAAATACCTCAGCTCTTTCACTCTTCCAGGGAGAGAGCATGGAGGTGTGTCTTCTACGCTAGCCCCCGGAGTTCTCCAGTAGGAATGAGCTTCAGTTACCCACAGTGGTAATTTGTTTAATTACACAGGCTTTATTGACTCCTTCTGTTTTTCTCTTCCCCACGTCTAGACTACTGTTTCCTGGGATCACCTTCCAAATCAACTACTTGTACTCAATTTCTTTTCTCAGAGTTTGCTTCCAGAGAAACCAAAATTAAGACATTCTTCTAAAAGCACTGTTTCTCCCAATCGGTTGGATGAGTGAGGTTAAGGAGGAACCTAAATAAATCAGGAATTTTTGACTATGTGATTTCCATTTTAAATTTTTCAAACAAAAGGGAGAGGGAGCTGTTATAAAGAGAACAGTCATTTAATAGCCCGCAGCCTGTTAAATTCATTGCAAGTCCAAACTTCTGCTTAAAGGGACCCAGGTATCAAATTGACAGTTGCCTTGGAATCTAAAATAGAATTGGTTAGAATGGACTAGAGAAAAATATTTTGCATTTCTCTGGTTATTTCCATTACAGACAGAAATATTCTGACACTTGCTCCTTTGCCCTGATTACAGCTTAAGGCAATTTCAGAAATTCTTCAATTGAACTGGAACCTCCACTTATACCAAGTAGCATAGCTCCTTCTCAGTGTCTCAAAGCCTTAGCATGAATTCAAGGATTTGGATGTGGTCAAGGGGTATTAACAGAAAAAAATGAGAACAATTAAATTTGAAGAAGGAGTGTCCAAGGAAACAGAGATAAAAATGCGTGTGCATAAATGCATGCACAGCAACCCACAAAGTCCATAGAATAACTAACGTTGTTTTGAGTTCACAGGGCATTTTCATTTTTTGTCCAGGAAATTGTCTGAATCCAGTGGTGGCTTCATTATTCTCATAACATTTCTGGGCCTCTCCCCAGAGGGGAAAGCTGCAACACAGAAATTTTAAGTCAAGTGGCAAAGCTAGGCTGATGCCTTAAGGTAGATGGTTTATGAAGATTACTTCAGGTTTTGAGAAAGCATATTCCTCAAAATCTTGGCCTAATTTTCTATTAATGAATGAGGAAGTACTTTTATATCTAAAAAGGTGCTATATAACTATAAATATTTTTATTTTATATGGTTTGTTAAATCATCTGTCCAGGTAGAGTCCTATTCTAAATTGGAGGTCAGGAACTGGTTAGGAGCACTGGTTAAGATGTCAAAGATGGGCAGGGCATGGTGGTTCACACCTGTAATCCCAGCACTTTGAGAGGCCGAGGCAGGCAGATCACAGGGTCAAGAGATCAAGACCATCCTGGCCAACATGGTAAAATCCTGTCTCTACTAAAAATACAAAATTAGCTGGGTGTGGTGGCGCATGCCTGTAGTCCCAGCTACTTGGGAGGCTGAGGCAAGAGAATCGCTTGAACACAGGAGGTGGAGGTTGCAGTGAGCCGAGATCATGCCACTGCACTTCAGCCTGGCAACAGAGAGAGACTCTGTCTCAATTAAAAAAAAAATGCCAAAAGATGAAAGATGATGGTGACTACTTTGCAGAAGAGAAGGCTTGGCACGGAGCTGACAGGTGGTGTTCATCTGGCCCTACAGCTGAGCCAGTGATAGAACTGAGAGTAAAACCTTCATATCTTCAAAAATCCCTGGGATAGCCTGGCAAAGAGTGAGAGATTTTGTACCCTGTGACTCTATTAAAACTCTGAATGGTATCAGATTCTAAGAGATCTTTATTCAGAGGATTATCTCAACATGTGATGGTTTCATTTATTCTCGGGATATCCCTAATGGGTAAACTATGGATAAAAGACAGTACTTTTCCCCTCCAAGGAGGAAACAGGGAAGAGAAATTGCAAGAAAACTATCATGGTCCCAAGTGGGAGTGTGAATGGCAGAGTCATGAAGGTCTTTTTTTTTTTTTAACGGCTGACACTCCATGTCACCACAAGCCAAAAATTCTTAATTCTGGAAAAAAACAGAAAAAGAAGGATTTGGGAATCTAGAAAAGCTAATGTCAGAGAAAAGGTAATTTTTTCTCATTGCATTCTTTGGAGAGATAAAAGAAGCTAAAGCAAATGTAACTTGCTCAAATAAAGGGTTTATTCGTCTAATCTGTGTTCTGCCATGCTAGGATGGGCTTTGTTTATGATGGGCATGCCCACCATGGGCAAAGCCAAGCCTGTGTTGTGGGAAATGTTGAAGGCATACTCTTGGGCACATCTTGTATTCCCTCACTCAATTATCCTCAGCTGAATAGGTTAACTTAAAAATGACCTGAAGCTTTTCTCATCTTAAGCAAGATACTCTCTGTCTTCTTCCATAACTTACAGAGAACTGGGAAGCAGGAGTCAGCACTTACATAATCTAAAGAAATGCATCTAAAGGCTACTGTCATTAAGAGGAAGCCCTAACAGAGTTCAAACATTTCAATCAAAACCAGAATGGTTTTCTCAGTCTTATCATTTATTAAATTTATGTTTATCATATGAGGTAAGCTGGTTAGGTTACACTACTTTCATTTTAGAGGTGACAAGGCTATGGCTTATATTAATTAAAAGATACCAAGTAATTTCTTAGGTTTAATTACACCTAGCTGCATAGAAAATATCTTTTACTAAACTGGAAAAAAACATACTGTTTTTTTCATTTTTTAGCTACCAACCAGAGAAGGCAAAGAAATGCCCTAGATGGTTGATATTGACATTTCTGTTCTTATCATAGGTTGTGATGCTGGCTCTTTCCATCACTGACTTGTCCACCTGTTTTCAAAGGTGGACTTGTAATAGTAATTGCCAAAGTAATTCCTCTATTATTTCTCTGCTCTTTTGGGTGCCCTTTTCTTCAGCTAAAGGTTATTGCACCCACTAATCAGAAATACGGAAAATGCCCTCAAAGGTCATTTCTGAAACTTTGTCTTAAAGAGCAATCTCTTTTGCAACCTAGTCAGGATATTTTGCCAGTTTTCCCAAGAAAAGAGTTTTACAGAAATTGTTCTTACTTGTGAGAAGTTTCCAATATTAATTGAAAAATTTTTTATAGGGGGAGAATCAAGTTGGGAGTCAGGAAACAAGGTGCTATGGTCTGAATGTGTCCCTCGACAAAATTCATGTGTTGGAAATTTAGTCCCCATTGCAATAGTGTTGGAAGGTGGGGTCTTTTGGAAGGCGTTTAGATTATGAGGGCTCTGCCTTCATGAATAGATTAGTGCTGTTATAAAAGGGCTTGATAGAGAGAGTTTTGTTCCTTTTTGCTTTTCCACCTTGTGCCATGTGAAGGTGCAGCGCTGTACCCCTCCAAAGGATGCAGCATTCAAAGTGCCATCTTGGAAGCAGACAGCAGCCCTTATCATATGCCAGAGTCTTGATCTTGGACTTCCTGGCCTCTACAGCTGTGAAAAATAAATTTCTATTCTTTATCAATTAATTAATCTGTGGTATTTTGTTACAACAGCACAAACAGACTATAACACAAAGGTTCTAGATTTACAGCTGCCACAAATAGCTATATGTTGTTGGGTAAGGCATTTAATCACTCCAGTTACAAAATCTTTCATTTGCAAAATAAGAGAATTGGAATGGATAATCTCTGAGGTATATTCCAGTTCTAAATCCATTACAATTCCATGGCAAATAATGTCAGGTAATATTTTTAAAGAAAAATATATTATAAAAATTTTTATTTAAATATTGAGATAAAAAATTATTGCCTGTCTCTTGGGCTATACAGGCTTTTTTATGGTGATGGTTTTGCTCCATAGACAGAAGGACAGGAAGAAGGGAAAGTTTGGGATTGGATAAAAGGAAGATTTCTTTTCCTCACCTTAGTTACTAATCCTTTACCTAGTTGGTAGGTGCTTCATTCACCCTGGAGATCTTTGACTAAAAGGCAGGCATTCAGCACCAAGCATAATCCATCTCTTGCATAAAACATGGGACGCTTTGGAGGATGCCTGGTGTTCAAAATGGTAATATTTCTACCCCTTTGTCAAAAGTAACATCATATTCCATATCACTGCCCCCCCTCCACCTGTCAGAAGGGGATTAGAAAGGGTGTTGTTCCAGAAAATAAAAGTTTCAAAACCAACAAACCCAGGTCAGATACCTATAAAGCCTTATAAGACAAGAACAAATTGCAATTAAAGAAGACACCCAACAAAGAAGAAATGAAATGAAATATTGACAGCTGTTTAAGAGAGTTCACATTCTATCTGTGTAAGTGGGAAATGCTCAACCTCCTGAGACTCCTCCTATCTCTAAAATTCTACCACTCTGTGCCTTTATGATAATTCTAGATTATTTTTTAATTTTCATTTTTTATTATACATAAGTTCTGGGATACATATGCACAACGTGCAGGTTTGTTACATAGGTATACACGTGCCACGGTGTTTTGCTGCACCCATTAACCTGTCATCTACATTAGGTATTTCTCCTAATGCTATCCCTCCCCTAACCCCCCACTGCCTGACAGGCCCCAGTGTGTGATGCTCCCCTCCCTGTATCCATGTGTTCTCATTGTTCAACTCCCATTTATGAGTGAGAACATGCAGTGTTTGGTTTTCTGTTCCTGTGTTAGTTTGCTGAGAATGATGGTTTCCAGCTTCATCCATGTCCCTGCAAAGGACATGAACTCATCCTTTTTTATGACTGCACAGTATTCCATGGTATATATATGCCACATTTTCTTTATCCAGTCTATCATCGATGGGCATTTGGGTTGGTTCCAAGTCTTTGCTATTGTGAATAGTGCCGCAATAAACATACGTGTGCATGTGTCTTTATAGTAGCATGATTTATAATTCTTTGGGTATATACCCAGTAATGGGATGGCTGGGTCAAATGGTATTTCTGGTTCTAGATCGTTGAGGAATCACCACACTATCTTCCACAATGGTTTAACTAGTTTACACTCCCACCAACAGTGTAAAAGCATTCCTATTTCTCCACATCCTCTCCAGCATGTTGTTTCCTGACTTTTTAATGATTGCCATTCTAACTGGCGTGAGATGGTATCTCATTGTGGTTTTGATTTGCATTTCTCTAATAACCTGTGATGATGAGCTGTTTTTCATATGTCTGTTGGCTGCATAAGTGTCTTCTTTTAAGAAGTGAATGCTCATATCTTTCCCCCACTTTTTGTTGGGGTTGTTTTTTTCTTGTAAATTTCTTTAAGTTCCTTGTAGATTCTGGATATTAGCCCTTTGTCAGACGGATAGATAGCAAAAATTTTCTCCCATTCTGTAGGTTGCCTGTTCACTCTGATAATAGTTTCTTTTGCTGTGCACTGCAGAATTTCTTCAGTTTAATTATATCCCATCTGTCAATTTTAGCTTTTGCTGCCATTGCTTTTGGTGTTTTAGTCATGAAGTGTTTGCCCATGCCTATGTCCTGAATGGTATTGCCTAGGTTTTCTTCTAGGGTTTTTATGGTTTTAAGTCTTATGTTCAAGTCTTTAATCCAACTTGAGTTAATTTTATTATAAGGTGTAAGGAAGGCATCCAGTTTCAGTTTTCTGCATATGGCTAGCCAATTTTCCCAACACCATTTATTAAATAGAGAATCCTTTCCCATTTCTTGTTTTTGTCATGTTTGTCAAAGACCAGATGATTGTAGATGTGTGACGTTATTACTGAGGCCTCTGTTCTATTCCATTGGTCTATATATCTGTTTTGGTACCAGTACCATGCTGTTTTGGTTACTGTAGCCTTGTAGTATAGTTTGAAGTCAGGTAGCGTGATGCCTCCGGCTTTGTTCTTTTTGCTTAGGGCTGTCTTGGCTATACGGGCTCTATTTTGGTTCCATATGAGATTTAAAGTAGTTTTTTCCAATTCTGTGAAGAAAGTCCATAGTAGTCTGAAGGGGACAGCATTGAATCTATAAATTACTTTGGGGAGTATAGCCATTTTTGTGATATTGATTCATCCTATCCATGAGCATGGAATGTTTTTCCATGTTTGTGTCCTCTCTTATTTCCTTGAGCAGTGGTTTGTAGTTCTCCTTGAAGAGGTCCTTCACATCCCTTGTAAGTTGGATTCCTAGGTATTTTATTCTCTTTGTAGCAAGTGTGAATGGGACTTCACTCATGATTTGCCTCTCTGTTTGTCTATTATTGTTGTAGAGGAACACTTGTGATTTTTCATATTGCTTGCACATTGATTTTGTATCCTGAAACTTTGCTGAAGTTGCTTATCAGCTTAAGGAGATTTTGAGCTAAGAAAACAGGGTTTTCTAAATATACAATCATGTCATCTGCAAACAGAGACAATTTGACTTCCTCTTTTCCTAACTGAATACCATTTATTTCTTTCTCTTGCCTGATTACCCTGGCCAGAACTTCCAATAACATGTTGAATAGGAGTGGTGAGAGAGGGCATACTTGTCTTGTATCAGTCTTCAAAGGGAATGCTTCCAGCTTTTGCCCATTTAGTGTGATATTGGCTGTGGATTTGTCATAAATATCTCTTATTATTTTGAGATACATTCCATCAGTACCTATTTTATTGAGAGTTTTTAGCATGAAGGGGTGTTGAATTTTATCAAAGGCTTTTTCTGCATCTATTGAGTTAATCATGTGGTTTTTGTAATTGATTCTGTTTATGTCATGGATTGTTTACTGATTTGCATATGTTGAACCAGTCTCGCATCCCAGGGATGAAGCTGACTTGATCATGGTGGATAAGCTTTTTGATGTGCTGCTGGATTTTGTTTTCCACTATTTCATTGAGGATTTTTGCATCAATGTTCATCAGAAATATTGGCCTTACATTTTCTTTTTTTGTTATTTCCCTGCCAGGCTTTGGTATCAGGATGATGCAGGCCCCAGAAAATGAGTTAGAGAGGAGTCCCTCTTTTTGTCTTGTTTGGAATTGTTTCAGAAGGAATGGTACCAGCTCCTCTTTGTACCTCTGGTAGAATTCAGCTGTGAATCCATCTGGTCCTGAGCTTTTTGTTGGTTGGTAGGCTATTAATTACTGCCTCAATTTCAGAACTCGTTATTGGTCTAGTCAGGGATTCAGCTTCTTCCTGGTTTAGTCTTGGGAGGGTTTATGTGTCCAGGAATTTATGCATTTCTTCTAGATTTTCTAGTTTATTTGTGTAGAGGTGTTTATAGTATTCTCTGATGGTAGTTTGTATTTCTGTGGGATCAATGGTGATACCCCCTTTATCCTTTTTTATTGTGTCTATTTGATTCTTCTCTCTTTTCCTCTTAATTATTCTGGCTAGTGGTCTATCTATTTTGATATTGTTTTCAAAAAACCAGCTCCTGGATTCACTGAGTTTTTTTTGAAGGGTTTTTCATGTCTCTATCTCATTCAGTTCTGCTCTGATCTTAGTTATTTCTTGTCTTTTGCTAGCTTTTGAATTTGTTTGCTCTTGCTTCTGTAGTTCTTTTAATTGTGATGTTAGGGTGTCGATTTTAGATCTTTCCTGCTTTCTCCTTTGGGCATTTAGTGCTATAAATTTCCCTCTAAACACTTTAGCTGTGTCCCAGAGATTCTGGTAGGTCGTGTCTTCATTCTCATTGATTTCAAAGACATTTATTTCTGCCTTAAATTTGTTATTTACCCAGTAGTCATTCAGGAGCAGGTTGTTAAGTTTCCATGTGTGGTTTTGAGTGAGTTTTTTAATCCTGAGTTCTGATTTGATTGCACTGTGGAAAGACTGTTTGTTATGATTTCCATTCTTGTACATTTGCTGAGGAGTGTTTTCTTTCCAGTTATGTGGTCAATTTTGGAAAAGGTGTGATGTGGTGCTGAGAAGAATGTATATTTTGTTGATTTGGGTTGGAGAGTTCTGTAGATATCTATTAGGTCCATTTGCTCTAGAGCTGAGTTCAAGTCTTGAATATCCTTGTTAATTTTCTGTCTCATTAATCTGTCTAATATTGGCAGTGGGGTGTTAAAGTCTCCCACTATTATTGTGTGGGAGTCTAAGTCTCTTTGTAGGTCTCTAAGAACTTGCTTTATGAATCTGGATGCTCCTATATTGGGTGCATAAATATTTAGGATAGTTAGCTCTTCTTGCTGCATTGATCCCTTTACCATTATGTAATGCCCTTCTTTGTCTTTTTTGATCTTTACTGGCTTCAAGTCTGTTTTATCAGAGACTAGGATTGCAACCCCTGCTTTTTTTGCTTTCCATTTGCTTGGTAAATAGTCCTCCATCCCTTTATTTTGAGCCTATGTGTGTCTTTGCACATGAGATAGGTGTCCTGAATACAGCACACTGATGGGTCTTGACTCTTCATCCAATTTGCCAGTCTGTGCCTTTTAATTGGGGCATTTAGCCCATTTACATTTAAGATTAATATTGTTATGTGTGAATTTGATCCTGTCATTATGATGCTAGCTGGTTATTTTGCCCATTGCTTGATACAGTTTCTTCATAGTCTCAATGGTCGTTACAATTTGGAATGTTTTGCAGTGGCTGGTACTGGTTTTTCCTTTCCATGTTCAGTGCTTCCTTCAGGAGCTCTTTTAGGGCAGGCCTAGTGTTGACAAAATCTCTCAGCATTTGCTTGTCTGTAAAGGATTTTATTTCTCCCTTGCTTATGAAGCTTAGCTTGGCTGGATATGAAATTCTGGGTTGAAAATTCTTTTCTTTAAGAATGTTGAATATTGGCCCCCACTCTCTTCTGGCTTGCAGGGTTTCTGCAGTGAGATCCACTGTTAGTCTGACGGGCTTCCCTTTGTGGGTAACCCGACTTTTCTCTCTGGCTGCCCTTAACATTTTTCCTTCATTTCAACTTTGGTGAATCCGACGATTGTGTGTCTTGGGGTTGCCTTTCTCGAGGTGTTTCCTTGTAGTGTTCTCTGTATTTCCTGAATTTGAATGTTGGCCTGTCTTGCTAGGTTGGAAAATTCTCCTGGATAATATCCCGAAGAGTTTTCCAACTTGGTTCCATTCTCCCCCTCACTTTCAGGTACACCAAGCAAATGTAGGTTTGGTCCTTTCACATAGTCCCATATTTCTTGGAGGCTTTGTTTGTTTCTTTTCATTTTTTTCTCTAATATTGTCCTCATGCTTTATTTCATTTAGTTGATCTTCAATCTCTGATATCCTTTCTTCTGCTTGATTTATTCAGCTATTGATACTTGTGTATGCTTCATGAAGTTCTTGTGCATGCTTTAGGAAGTTCTTGTGCTGTGTTTTTCAGCTCCATGAGGTCATTTATGTTCTTCTCTAAACTGGTTATCCTAGCTAGCAATTCCTCTAACCTTTTTTCAAGATTCTTAGCTTCCTTGCATTGGGTTAGAACATGCTTCTTTAGCTGAGAGGAGTTTGTTATTACCCACCTTCTGAAGCCTACTTCTGTCAATTTGCCAAACTCATTTTCCATCCAGTTTTGTTCCCCTGCTGGCAAGGAATTGTCATCCTTTGGAGGAGAAGAGGCCTTCTGGTTTTGGAATTTTCAGCCTTTTTGTGCTGGTTTTTCCTCATCTTTGTGGATTTATCTACCTTTGGTCTTTGATATTGGTGACCTTTGGATGGGGTTTCTGTGTGAACGTCCTTTTTGCTGATGTTGATGGTATTCCTTTCTGTTTGTTAGTTTTCCTTCTAAAAGTAAGTCCCCTCTGCTGCAGGTCTACTGGAGTTTGCTGGAGGTCCACTCCAGACCCTTTTTGCCTGGGTATCACCGGCAGAGGCTGCAGAACAGCAAAGATTGCTGCCTGTTCCTTCCTCTGGAAGCTTCGTCCCAGAGGGTCATCTGCCAGATGCCAGCTGGAGCTCTCCTGTATGAGGTGTCTGTCAACCCCTACTGGGAGGTGTCTCCTAGTCAGGATGCACAGGGGTCAGCGACCCACTTGCGGAGGCAGTCTGTCCCTTAGCGCAGAGCTCGAGTGTTCTGCTGGGAGATCCACTGCTCTCTTCAGAGCCAGCAGGCAGGAATGTTTAAGTCTGCTGAAGCTTTGCTCACAGCCGCCTCTTCCCCCAGGTGTTCTGTCCCAGGGAGATGGTAGTTTTATCTATAAGCCCCTGACTGGGGCTGCTGCCTTTCTTTCAGAGATGCCCTTTCCAGAGAGGAGGAATCTAGAGAGGCAGTGTGGCTACAGTGGTTTTGCCAAGGTGTGTTGGGCTCTGCCCAGTTCAAACTTCCAGGCAGCTTTGTTTACACTGTGAAGGAAAACTGCCTACTCAAGCCTCAGTAATGGTGGATGCCCCTCCCCACACCCAGCTTGAGCATCCCAGGTCAACTTCAGACTGCTCTTCTGGCAGGGACAATTTCAAGCCAGTGGATCTTAGCTTGCTAGGCTCCATGGGGATGGGATCTGCTGAGCTAGACCACTTGGCTCCCTGACTTCAGCACCCTTTCCAGAGGAGTGAATGGTTCTGTCTCACTGGCATTCCAGGCGCCACTGGGGTATGACAAAAAACTCCTGCAGCTAGCTTGGTGTCTGCCCAAATGGCTGCCCAGTTTTGTGCTTGAAACTCAGGGCTGTGGTGTTGTAGGCACCCAACGGAATCATCTGGTATGCAGGTTGCAAAGACTGTGAGAAAAACCTATTATCTGGGCTGGAATGCACCATTCCTCAAGGCTTCCCTTGGCTAGGGAAGGGAGTTCCCTGACCCCTTGCACTTCCTGGGTGAGGCAATGCCCCATCCTGCTTCAGCGCATCCTCCATGCACTGCACCAACTATCTAACCAGTCCCAATGAGATGAGCTGGGTACCTCAGTTGGAAATGCAGAAATCACCCACCTTCTGCGTTGATCTTGCTGGGAGCTGCAGACTGGAGCTGTTCCTATTCAGTCACCTTGTCAGCCACCCACTTCTAGATTACTTAATGGATGAAATGGTTAGAATTCTTTGGGGACAATGTGAATCTAACTATAGCTCCCTTGTTCATTCAGACATATGCCTCTTTTAGGGTATTTTTTTGTTGGCCATAAATCACTAGAATAACAAGACAATAGATTTAACCCAAATACATTAATAGTGTGAATTTTCCAGTCATTCCCTGTAAAGTTGAAGCTATACAGAAGACTCATTGGCCTAAGTTCATTTATCATATTTACTAACTCCAGTGATCCATTTTACAAATTATTATTACCCGTCGTTTTAATAATCCAGTTGATTTGGGTGGTATTTTCCTTAGTTAGTTGGAAATTCAAACTTAGATCTCAGAGCAAAGGCTCATATGGTGCAATAGCTTGATTTTCTATAATAAAGTAGATAATTATCCTTTGGATACTATTTAGCATGAACTCTGATTCAGCTTTTCTCTACTTTGTCCTGATAAAGTGAAACAGTCCCAGATTTTCAGTTTTCCTTAAAGTTTCTTTGGTTTGCTAATACCATTTTAAGAAGGTTTTTAAGAATGTTTTTAACAGTGTTTTATATATTTAAAAGTAAAATATATAAAAGGAATTGCATTGTCTTGTTTTAGGCTAGGAATAAATTAGATGTTTGTGAAAGCCATTGTAAATGGTAAAGTACTTCACCAATGTTAATTATAATAATTTGACACAATGTAGGGTAGTGGTCAATAGCATAGGTTTTGAAGTCAGAAAAACCCAGTCTTGAATCTTGCCTTGCCTGCTACTAACTCTCTAACTTTGGCAAGTTTTTCAA
The DNA here is from genome assembly GCF_028858775.2 of Pan troglodytes. Lineage (NCBI taxonomy): Eukaryota > Metazoa > Chordata > Mammalia > Primates > Hominidae > Pan > Pan troglodytes. Next base: position 7,940,041 of record NC_086015.1, read on the forward strand.
TGCCTGAGTACCCCCTTTGCTGGCCTATAACATGCAAACATGCAAATAATATCAATATCTACCTCCCAGGGTCATCTAAGTGCTAAGTGGAGAGAGTATATGTAAAGTACTTATATAGTGCCTGCTCAATATGTTAAATATTATTATTAATTGTATTAGCTCAATAAATGTTTGTTTAGAGTAAATGTACTGGTTAATTAATCACTGGATTATTGTAAGGACTAAATTAGAAAATGTACACAACAGACATAGCACAAAGCCTGGACAATGCCCTGTTTCATTTTTTCTAAGAAATCATCCATTATAAGATGCACCGTTGTGGCATGTGCTTCTACAAAAGAAAAAAATTATGTCAATTAATTGTAAAAAACCATCAAACATGAGACAAAGCTCTATTGCAGAGAAGTGAAAATGTGGGGGAGAAAAAGCACCTTAGAATCAATGAACTCCAACAGCTTTAAATAAGTAGTACAATGATAAAAGATGAAGGACAGAAGGAAAAGGCAAAATAAAAAATACTCATCAAACTAATTTCTCAGTGGTCCTGGAGCTGTTTGTGAATTTTTATCTCATTCACATACCCCAAATTATCATTCTTGTTAGTGAGGAAGAAAAATTAAGAAACTTGCCACAGGGAGCTGATAAAGAATCATAAAATAAGATCATAGTGAATTATGATAAATCTCCCATAATATTCATGGAGTCCTTGCAGAGAATGAGAACTTATCAGTCATTAGTCCCCTTTCTTACCCAAAGCAAGGATCTCTTCTACAGCACCTCTGAAGTGCACCAATGATATTTATTTTGCATTTCATTTCAGGGCTCCTTTCAAGGAGGCTCGGAGTTGCTCTTGTGGAAATGCAGACCCCTTTACACAGTATGACGCTAGGGTAGGCAGAGAATGAGTGGCAGGATGTAGCGGTATGCTAATTATCACTGTCAACCTTGACGGGAAAGTGGGTGACAAATGGGGAAGTAGCATTTGAAGTATAATTTAGAAAAGATCTGGAAAACAAATGAAAGAAGAGGAGAAAGAGCTCTCATTTATTTCAGAAAACTTTCCCACTAACAGCAATAGGTGGCAGAGAAGAGGATGAAGATGTTTGGGGAAAACAGGAATGTCTTTTGAGTCTTTGAGCAAAGGAACTGAGGGAAAACAAAGCAGTTGCTGCTATTTAGGGGGAAACTCAGCAACTGAAGGTCGCAAGCTTTTTTTACCCTACCAGTCAGCACATCAGTCTTGAAAAGTCACGATGACCAAGCACATAAAACCTAAACATGTAGAAGCCACCAGTTCTTTCTGATTAGCTATTCAAAGCCAGACTTTTCCTTCCTTGGGAACAATTCTTATTCATTTCTATATTTCAATCACTCCTAAATAATTATTACCAACAGTTTTTGAGCTCTTACTATGTAGAAAATTTAATTTATTTGATCCTAAGAAAAGAATTTTTTTGTGAGGTACTATTATTAGTCCCATTTTACAGATCAAGAAATCAAGCCCCTATGAGATAAGAAACTTGTTTCAAGTCCCAGAGCCAGAATGGTACCCACAGAGGCTATATTCCTAGCCACTATGTTACACGGCCTCCACCTTGACTTCATTTCTGTGATCAGTGCAGACTATGTATATTAGATAATTTGGAATAAATGTACATCATCCCAGAATGCTGTTCAAAAAGAATTATTCAGGCATTAGTTATCTCTATACCGTAACTGTTCTTACTCTCTTTACATTGTCTGACATTTAACTATTGGATGTCTACAAAGTCCGAAAATGTAAATTTTATATATGTTTATGTGCACACACACACACAGACTGAAGTTGTCCTGAACAACATTATATTCATTCATTCTCCTGTGCTTCTGAACTTATAGGCACCCTGTGTTTTCCCCTGATGGGGGGCAGTTACACTACACATAGAATTCAGGGGTCACGATGGAGAGTATCTGATAATACCACTGTCCTTCAACAATTATAGTTATTTGGAAAACATTAATTACACTTGTGGTTCACTAGGTGTTTTCTCTGCCTCTAAGTTTCTCTGCATTTTATTTAAATTTATTTTTATTTTTTATTTTATTATTATTATACTTTAAGTTTTAGGGTACATGTACACAATGTGCAGGTTAGTTACATATGTATACATGTGCCATGCTGGTGTGCTGCACTCATTAACTCGTCATTTAGCATTAGGTATATCTCCTAATGCTATCCCTCCCCCATCCCCCACCCCATAACAGTCCCCAGAGTGTGATGTTCCCCTTCCTCTGTCCATGTGTTCACATTGTTCAATTCCCACCTATGAGTGAGAATATGCGGTGTTTGGTTTTTTGTTCTTGCAATAGTTTACTGAGAATGATGATTTCCAATTTTATCCATGTCCCTACAAAGGACATGAACTCTTCATTTTTTATGGCTGCATAGTATTCCATGGTGTATATGTGCCACATTTTCTTAATCCAGTCTATCATTGTTGGACATTTGGGTTGGTTCCAAGTCTTTGCTATTGTGAATAATGCCGCAATAAACATACGTGTGCATGTGTCTTCATAGCAGCATGATTTATAGTCCTTTGGGTATATACCCAGTAATGGGATGGCTGGGTGAAATGGTATTTCTAGTTCTAGATCCCTGAGGAATCGCCACACTGACTTCCACAATGGTTGAACTAGTTGACAGTCCCACCAACAGTGTCAAAGTGTTCCTATTTCTCCACATCCTCTCCAGCACCTGTTGCTTCCTGACTTTTTAATGATTGCCATTCTAACTGGTGTGAGATGGTATCTCATTGTGGTTTTGATTTGCATTTCTCTGACGGCCAGTGATGGTGAGCATTTTTTCATGTGTTTTTTGGCTGCATAAATGTCTTCTTTTGAGAAGTGTCTGTTCATGTCCTTTGCCCACTTTTTAATGGGGTTGTTTGTTTTTTTCTTGTAAATTTGTTTGAGTTCATTGTAGATTCTGGATATTAGCCCTTTGTCAGATGAGTAGGTTGCGAAAATTTTCTCCCATTTTGTAGGTTGCCTATTCACTCTGATGGTAGTTTCTTTTGCTGTGCAGAAGCTCTTTAGTTTAATTAGATCCCATTTGCCAATTTTGGCTTTTGTTGCCATTGCTTTTGGTGTTTTAGACGTGAAGTCCTTCCCCATGCCTATGTCATGAATGGTATTGCCTAGGTTTTCTTCTAGGGTTTTTATGGTTTTAGGTCTAACATTTAAGTCTTTAATCCATCTTGAATTAATTTTTGTATAAGGTGTAAGGAAGGGATCCAGTTTCAGCTTTCTACATATGGCTAGCCAGTTTTCCCAGCACTTTATTAAACAGGGAATCCTTTCCCCATTGCTTTTCTCAGCTTTGTCAAAGGTCAGATAGTTGTAGATATGCGGCATTATTTCTGAGGGCTCTGTTCTCTTCCATTGATCTATATCTCTGTTTTGGTACCAGTACCATGCTGTTTTGGTTACTGTAGCCTAGTAGTATAGTTTGAAGTCAGGTAGCGTGATGCTTCCAGCTTTGTTCTTTTGGCTTAGGATTGACTTGGTGATGTGGGCTCTTTTTTGGTTCCATATGAACTTTAAAGTAGTTTTTTCCAATTCTGTGAAAAAAGTCATTGGTAGCTTGATGGGGATGGCACTGAATCTGTAAATTACCTTGGGCAGTATGGCCATTTTCACAATATTGATTCTTCCTACCCATGAGCATGGAATGTTCTTCCATTTCTTTGTATCCTCGTTTATTTCACTGAGCTGTGGTTTGTAGTTCTCCTTGAGGAGGTCCTTCACGTCCCTTGTAAGTTGGATTCCTAGGTATTTTTTTCTCTTTGAAGCAATTCTGAATGGGAGTTCACTCATGATTTGACTCTCTGTTTGTCTGTTATTGGTGTATAAGAATGCTTGTGATTTCTGTACATTGATATTGTATCCTGAGACTTTGCTGAAGCTGCTTATCAGCTTAAGGAGATTTTGGGCTGAGACAATGGGGTTTTCTAGATATACAATCATGTCATCTGCAAAAAGGGACAATTTGACTTCCTCTTTTCCTAATTGTAAAATTAGGAAATTATTTCCTTCTCCTGCCTAATTGCCCTGGCCAGAACTTCCAACACTATGTTGAACAGGAGTGGTGAGAGAGGGCATCCCTGTCTTGTGCCAGTTTTCAAAGGGAATGCTTCCAGTTTTTCCCATTCAGTATGATATTGGCTGTGGGTTTGTTATAGATAGCTCTTATTATTTTGAGATACATCCCATCAATACCTAATTTATTGAGAGTTTTTAGCCCTAAAAGAGCTCCTGAAGGAAGCACTAAACATAGAAAGGAACAATCGGTACCAGCCACTGCAAAATCATGCCAAAATGTAAAGACCATCGAGGCTAGGAAGAAACTGCATTAACTAACGAGCAAAATAACCAGCTAACATCATAATGACAGGATCAAGTTCACACATAACAATATTAACTTTAAATGTAAATGAACTAAATGCTCAAATTAAAAGACACAGACTGGCAAATTGGATAAAGAGTCAAGACCCATCAGTGTGCTGTATTCAGGAAACCCATCTCACGTGCAGAGACACACATAGGCTCAAAATAAAAGGATGGAGGAAGATCTACCAAGCAAATGGAAAACAAAAAAAGGCAGGGGTTGCAATCCTAGTCTCTGATAAAACAGACTTTAAACCAACAAAGATCAAAAGAGACAAAGAAGGCCATTACATAATAGTAAAGGGATCAATTCAACAAGAAGAGCTAACTATCCTAAATATATATGCACCCAATATAGGAGCACCCAGATTCATAAAGCAAGTCCTGAGTGACCTACAAAGAGACTTAGACTCCCACACAATAATAATGGGAGACTTTAACACCCCACTGTCAACATTAGACAGATCAACGAGACAGAAAGTTAACAAGGATACCCAAGAATTGAACTCAGCTCTGCACCAAGTGGACCTAATAGACATCTACAGAACTCTCCACCCCAAATCAACAGAACATACATTTTTTTCAGCACCACACCACACCTATTCCAAAATTGACCACATAGTTGGAAGTAAAGCTCTCCTCAGCAAATGTAAAAGAAGAGAAATTATAACAAACTGTCTCTCAGACCACAGTGCAATCAAACTAGATCTCAGGATTAAGAAACACTCAAAACCACTCAACTATGTGGAAACTGAACAACCTGCTCCTGAGTGACTACCGGGTACATAACGAAATGAAGGCAGAAATAAAGATGTTCTTTCAAACCAACGAGAACAAAGACACAACAAACCAGAATCTCTGGGATACATTCAAAGCAGTGTGTAGAGGGAAATTTATAGCACCTAATGCCCACAAGAGAAAGCAGGAAAGATCCAAAATTGACACCCTAACATCACAATTAAAAGAACTAGAAAAGCAAGAGCAAACACATTCAAAAGCTAGCAGAAGGCAAGAAATAACTAACATCAGAGCAGAACTGAAGGAAATAGAGACACAAAAAACCCTTCAAAAAATTTATGAATCCAGGAGCTGGTTTTTTGAAAGGATCAACAAAATAGATAGACCGCTAGCAAGGCTAATAAAGAAGAAAAGAGAGAAGAATCAGATAGACGCAATAAAAAATGATAAAGGGGATATCACCACCGATCCCACAGAAATACAAACTACCATCAGAGAATACTACAAACACCTCTACGCAAATAAACTAGAAAATCTAAAAGAAATGGATAAATTCCTGGACACATACACCCTCCCAAGACTAAACCAGGAAGAAGTTGAATCTCTGAATAGACCAATAACAGGAGCTGAAATTGTGGCAATAATCAATACCTTACCAACCAAAAAGAGTCCAGGACCAGATGGATTCACAGCCGAATTCTACCAGAGGTACAAGGAGGAACTGGTACCATTCCTTCTGAAACTATTCCAATCAATAGAAAAAGAGGGGATCCTCCCTAACTCATTTGATGAGGCCAGCATCATCCTGATACCAAAGCCAGGCAGAGACACAACCAAAAAAGAGAATTTTAGACCAATATCCTTGATGAACATTGATGCAAAAATCCTCAATAAAATACTGGCAAACCAAATTCAGCAGCACATCAAAAAGCTTATCCACCATGATCAAGTGGGCTTCATCCCTGGGATGCAAGGCTGGTTCAATATATGCAAATCAATAAATGTAATCCAGCATATAAACAGAACCAAAGACAAAAACCACATGATTATCTCAATAGATGCAGAAAAGGCATTTGACAAAATATTTAATTTTAAATATATGAAATTCTATGGATTTTGAACTCAGATTTTAGCACCATTGATAGCTACAAAGGGAGAAAACATATAGTTGGGAATCAACAATACTGCAGGTGAGCCAGGCATGAGACATACTTATAGTAAAAATAATTATTTATTATTTATCTGAAATTCAAATGTAACTGGGTATTTTGTGTCATGTCTGGCAACCCTTGTAGGAGTGGTAATGTGTGATTTCAGAGCCTGGGTCATACAATGCACTGTGGCTTCCTCCTTCTCTCTTGGATCACTCACTCTAGCAGAAGCCAGCTGCCATTTCGTGAAGACATTCAAGCAACCCTATGGTGAGGCCCATATGGTAAAAAAAACTGAGCCCTCTGGATAATGGCTAGTGAGGAACTGAGACCTATCAACAGCCACTCTCAAGTCTTTAGATGACTGTAACCCAAGCTGATATTCTGACTATAACTTCATGAGAGACACTGAACCAGAAACACCTAACAAAGCAGAATTCCAGACTCAGAGAAACTGTGAGATACTAAATATGTATTGTTTAAGCTGCTAAGTTTGGGGGTAATTTGTTATGTAGCAAGAGAAAATGAATACAGCCATATTACTTAAGTAGATGTGCATTTATTCAGCATTCTAGTCAATCTTCCTGGCATACAATTAATCTTTTTGTTCAAAGAAAAGTTTTCTTGCCTTTCGTTTGAAAGTGTCACATCTCCTGTGAAATAGCCCTTAACCTGATATGGTTTGGCTGTGCCCCCAGCCGAATCTCATCTTGAAATGTGATTTCCATAATCCCCAGTGTGTCTAGGGAGGGACCAAGTTTAAGGTTGACAGCATCATGGGGGTGGTTTCCCCCATGGTGTTCTCACGATAATGAATGAGTTCTCATGAGATATGATGGTTTTTTATAAGGGGCTCTTCCTCCTTTGCTTCACACACACACCCTCTCTCTCTCACCTGCTGCCATGTAAAACATGCCTTTGCTTCTCTCTCGCCTTGCACCATGATTGTAAGTTTTCTGAGGCCTCCCCAGCCATGCAGAACTGTGAGTCAATTAAACCTCCTTCCTTTATAAATTACCCATTCTTGGGTATGTCTTTATAGCAATGTGAGAAGGGACTAATCACAGCCCTACCAAAGGAAGACCCAATATAGCACTCACTGAGTTAATTTAAGGAACATTTGATAGATAATATGTTTTCAGAACAAATTTTAAGTAAACAAAATAAGAAAATTATAATATATAATAGAACCACAGTGTGACTTATAGATTGCAAACTTTCACATTTATCATGTTATTTGATTATTAAAATAAAGCAAGAGTATTACCTAGCTTTTACAAGTTAAAAAAACAATAGAAGGTAGGTTTTTAGAGGTTTGATGATATCTCCAAGGTCACACAGCTAATCACACAGCTAGAATTCTAACACAAATCGTCTAACACCCAGTTTCTTCTAAGGTTCTGCCTCTGAAATATGAACAGTGTTGTCTCTTTCATTCTGACACTAGTCATTGATCTTAAATGGTGTTCTGTTGCAGGTGGTTTTCAATATCAAAAATGTCAAAATGAAGGGTGGAAAAATGGTCATCAGGCTGGGCGTGGTAGCTCATGCCTGTAATCCCAGCACTTTGGGAGGCCGAGGCAGGTGGATCACAAGGTCAGGAGTTCAAGACTGGCCTAGCCAAGATGGCAAAACCCCATCTCTACTAAAAACTACAAAAATTAGCCGGGCACAGTGGCAGGTACCTGTAATCACAGCTACTCGGGAGGCTGAGGCAAGAGAATTGATTGAATCTGAGCGGTAGATGTTACAGTGAGCTGAGATCATGCCACTGCACTCCAGCCTGGGCGATAGAGTGAGACTCCATCTCAAAAAAAAAAAAAAGTCATCAATCATCTGACATGAAATCACAAAAGTGACCATCTCTTGACCTCTGAAAAATGAGTTTTAATTGTTCTCATTAATTCAACAGCCATGGTTGACAATACCATTTGTGGTTGACTCAATCATTCAGCAAGTCCTGTCACACTATTTGACTTGACATTTCCCATCATGAGAAATGATTCTCAACAACAACAACCAAAAGACAAATATTGGGACACATTTATCACAGGCAGGAAATGCAACACAAAGAAAAGCAAGGCAAAAAGTGGAATTCTCATACTTCCACTCATAGGAATCTAACACATGACTCCTCAACTCCCTGCCCAGGAATATTGGGTGTTGATCAAACTTAAACTGTGTTCGTTTTGCTATAAAACTCATCATTAGTTGTTCAACAATTATACTACTAAAGCCCCAGTTAAGAGTCCATATTGGAACCTTATTTTTGAAGTCAATTCCAGGAAAAGTTTTGTTTCTTTTGTAAAAGCGTTACATATTGAAAGGGCAGTATTATAAATAGAAGGGGAAATAACTGTATACAAAGAGGGAACGATATCAAAGTTTGGTAGTAGAAATAAGAAGAGTAAATAAATTCAGTTAAATAAATTCAAGTCAGGAATCATGGTTAAATAGGGAAATAATACAGTGGGATAAATCAAAGTAACTTTGGAATGGTTTCCATTCTTTTGACTAAGAACACAGTATGAAGCTGAACAAATGAAAATGTGGTGTTTGCTAAATGCTTCTCTCTGGATACTTCATTCCTGCTTGTCCTGGCATTAAAATAAGAAAAACCACATGCCAATAAAGCAAACACTAATTAGAAATGGAGCCACAGTGATCTAGTATCTCCTTCTTGAGAAAAAGTCTAGGGAGGACTTTGGGAGATTTAAAAATTCAGGAAGGAGAAGAATTTAGTTATATACAAAAAAGTTAACTTGATATTATACTATTAAGTGGATTCTAGATTCTGTAGACCTGTTGTTTCTCTCACTGATGCTGGTTAAGTCATTTTAGGCAAAAAATAAGGTCATTATAATTCAGATTCTTTCATCTATTTCACTTGTTAGCATTGCTACGTGAAAAGAAATCCCAGTAGCCTAGGACTAGAAAAGGGTGAATACTCACTCATCTGGTGCCCTGAATAAGTTCAGTAAAATGAAACAATTGCACACCCTGCCATTACTATTTCCCAGGAATGGTGTGTCTGCTCTAAGATGGGGAATAAGGGATAGAGCCAACACTGGCTTCTTCCTTTCTGGCAAGGAAAGTGTATCAAGTGGTCACAAAACCTCAAAGATCCTACATGTTACACTTCTCTATTTTGAGGAAATTGTTACAAGAAGATGCTTACTCAGAGGTTTGGCATGCTTTTTCCACTAGACCAGGTTGAATTAGCCACACCTGGTTGAACTGGTGTTCTATATGCTGGGAAATAACGTCTTGGGTTACTTGACTTGAGAACTGTGCCCAACAGAAATGCTCCATATTGAACAGTGACCAACAATTCCAACCAGTTCTCCTTTCTTGGGGAAGTGGAATGCAAGATATACATAGAGAATTGTCAATCAACTCAGTAAGGGAGTAGAAGTAAACTGAGAGAAAAATCTGAACCATGAAGGCAGCTGACTTAAGGGTTATTCTTGGGTTACTAAAACCGCCATATACATTCAAGCTACGAACAAGGCATGCCTCTACAGTTACTGACAAGGTTTCCACTGTTTTCTTGCCTTCTGGAATATTCTAACATTAAAATATCACAGGAAGTAAAATAAATATGTATCCTTCTTGCCACCAGAAGGAAACTGGGGAATCTCATAATTTTTAGTGAATCTCATAATTTTTAGTGTTGCCATTTTTGTCTTGGCAACCAGGAAACTCTTAGCCAAACTTATGTTTAACAACTATATAAAATCCATTGGTCATAGTTTTGCTGCTTCTTCCATCTTGGTCCTCATTTTATATTCCCTATATATAAAGTTTGAGTGTGTGCATGTGTGTTTTAGACATCAAAAGTTTCAAAAAACTAGTTTCTCAGTCTTTGAGGGTCAGGTAGCTAAGAAACCAAGACATCCAGCCTTTAGAGGTACCTCCTAAAATCTGCCTTCTCAGATATTTTTATGTTGGCCTTCAAATGTCAAGGTCTTTCAGTTTTAGCAATTTCTAATTTATATTACAAAGAAAGAAATTGAAGTAAAAGTAACAAACATCTTTCCAAAGTTCAGACACAATCCTACATGAATAATTCTGATTCCAGACACAGATGGGTGATGACTAAATATAAGAATAAAAGATGGATACTTGCTTATCATCCCATTCTTAGCCATTAATTGTTGAGTTGAGATCAAAAGCCTTCTGCAATGCTGTTTTAGTTATAAATATCATGGTAATCAGGTAAGTTTACATCTATATTATGCATTGTTCTAAGGAAGGGAGTAAAATCTCTGATAATTTAATAAGGCTTTTCTTTTTCTTTCTTTCTTTTTTTTTTTTTTTTTTTTGAGACAGAGTCTCATGCTGTTGCCTAGGCTGGAGTGCAGTGGTACAATATCAGCTCACTGCAAGCTCTGCCTCCCTGGTTCAAGTGATTTTTGTGCCACAGTCTGTCGAGTAGCTGGGATTAAAGGCATGCACCACCATGCCCAGCCAATTTTTGTATTTTTAGCAGAGACAGGGTTTTGCCATGTTGGCCAGACTGGTCTGGAATTCCTGATCTCAAGTGATCCACCTGCCTTGGCCTCCCAAAGTGCTAGGATTACAGGTGTGAGCCACCACACCTGGCCTAAAAAGGCTTATCCTAAACATTTCCATAAACAGGATTTGAAATTTTTCTAGTTCACCTTCCTTTTCTCTTTGCTGTGTCTTTACATGTCATTTGATTTCACATGTCATTTATCAGAGAGCAGGGAGTGCTTTATCACTCTCCAAAGTTCATAGCCTCCTCATTAATAATCAAACCTGAAGGGGTGATAGCCTAAACCTGAAAAAAATTATACCACATATTTACTATCAGGCACTCCAAAGAACTCACATATTTTCAAATACTTCTATTTAATAGAGGGCCAGCTATTACCTGCTTTCCTCAAGCCTCAGTGCTAACTTGGATGAAAACATTTTACTGAACACAACTGTTACCTTGTTTCAGCCATGACTTGTCAAATGTCCCCAGATAGCTGCTCTCAGTCATCACTGTAGGCAAGAATGGGTGCCCCTCAGGACCAGAATCAGACACAGAAACAAGCAAAGCCCAAAGTATGTAAGTGATCCACTGAGGTGAGTTCACACATAAAAAAGAAGAAAATAAAATGCATGTATACTACTCTGCAATCCACTCTCAGGTCATTTGAAAGCAAGTCAAAGGAGAGAAGGAGTTAGGGAGATGATGCATACGACTGTGGATTCTACAAAAATTTTATTTGATATAAAGCATTCAACGCATCTAAAGTCATAGAATGTTATAACTGGAAGAGTCTTAGAGACAAAGCCTAGCATTCTCACTTTATAGATGAGAAAGGTAAAAAAAGAGCCAGGAAATAACTGTCCATGCCACCATGCTGGTACCAGGAAGAGCTTTGGGGTTTGGCAATCTGGGGTGAGGTTCCAACTCTGCCACTTATTTTATCCCACTTAGCTTCAATTTCCTCCCAGGTAAAATAAAGATCCTAATCATGCCTAGATCACAAGGTGAGTGTAACAATTAAATATGACATGCACATAAAGTAATCATCACAATGCTTGGCACATAGTAAGTGCTCGATAAATGTTAGCTATTAGAATGATTATCCATGATAGAGATCCATCCTAGAACACAAATTGGAGCCAGCCAAAATATGTGGGGAAATCCTCCCCTTCAGTTCAGCTCCTAGACACTGGGCCAGAATAGGTCCTGAAGGCATGAGGTGAAGACGGGGAATGGGATCTGGCTGTATTTCCAAAATCTTCCATATATAGACCTGAAAGCTGAAACCGAATGCTACACTATTAGATTCATCTCAGAGTTCCCTGGGGATATTAGAAAATAACAATCACAAAATTTGAAGGTAAAGAGACTGTAAATCATAGACCTTTATGCTGAAAAATATCTCAGGTATCTTGTAGTCTAACATACCTTGATTTTGGAATCCTCAAGAGCAAGACCTTGCTCCTTTATTATTATTTAGTTTTTGGAGAGGCAGAGATCCCATTACAAGGTTATACATATGTCGAACTCAATGAATGCTTGCGCAAGGTGGGAAGATCATCATTTACTGGTCTTTAAGCCTTGTCTGTGTTATATTGGGTTACCTTTGTCCATGAATTTTGTGAAGCAATCATTCAGTAGCACATTCTAAGCTTGTATTGATGGTAACAATAGCCAGCATAAAGCGGGCAGTTTCTAACCAGGCAATGAGCAACCCCTTTACATGGATCATATCCCCACAACAAGTCACTCACCAAGGTCATACAACGAGTAAATAGTGATGCCAGGATTCAGCCTAGGGAATCTTGGGCTGATTTTGTGCTCTTAGTAAATTTTTGGTCTCTAAATATGACAAAAGAATTTATAATATTTCTCATACTTTCTTACTCTGGTAACCTTCTGCAGTCCTTTTTCCTTGACCAGAATTTATACCCTTACCCAATAAAATAGGTTGTGGATACCACAGTCAGAGGTAGTTACTTGAAACACCTGTGTGCATGAGTGCACACACACACACACACACACACACACACACACACACGGAGAAGTTATAGGACATGGGGCACAATGAGAACAAAGAGAGAATGCAGTAAAACAATTGGCACAACTGTACACTGTCTTCTGTCAAAGGAAATCAACCAAGTCAAGAGTACTTGCAAAAGCACAGCAAAGCCATATGTTTACCAACACTTGGGAAAACTGAAGTTTAAACCCAAGGCCAGACCTTAAATATTATTATGTAAGGCACCAGTTCTGTATCAAGTCCTTCCAAGGCTTAACAGCCAAATTAGCAATAAATTCTGATAGCCCCATCTATCAGCTCTGTTCAGCCAATCCAATGGCAACACTGTGTTTCTTTGCAGGTCCAGGGAACACACACTTGCAAAGGAAAAAAATGCACTTGATTAGATTTGGTTTTGAATAATTGGTTCATTGAAATTCTTGAGCTGAAGAAAAATGGCATTTCTAATTTATAGAAATCACAATTTGAAATATAGTTATGACTGCTCAGAGAATGCCTAGAACTAAATAAATTTAAGTCAGCACATTTAAGAAAGCCATTAAGAGGCACCTAATGACAGCCCCACCAATTGTCTCTCCAATACAGCCTGTGTGGAACCCTGCCAAAAGCCAGCTCCCTTGTTCTCCTGGCTGAGGCTGTGTGTGGCTTGATGCTTGAGAGCTCAGCTTTGGTGTATCAAGGCCACCCACCTAGCAAGCCCAGGAACCTGACGGGGCCTGACATGGTTTGGCTGTGGCCCCACCCAAATCTCAACTTGAATTGTATCTCCCAGAATTCCCACGTGCTGTGGGATGGACTCCGGGGAGGTAACTGAATCATGGGGGCTGGTCTTTCCCATGCTATTCTGCTGATATGATTAAGTCTCATGAGATCTGATGGGTTTATCAGGGGTTTCTGCTTTTGTTTCTCGCATTTTCTCCTGCTGCCACCATGTAAAAAGTGCCTTTTGCCTCCCACCATGATTCTGAGGCCTCTCCAGCCATGTGAAACTGTAAGTCCAATTAAACCTCTTTTTCTTCCCAGTCTCAGGAAGAAAAGCAGCATGAAAACGGACTAATACAGAGCCTAAGAAGGAGAAGGGCAGCACATTCTGGGCAGAAAAGGAGAGAAGGAAAAATCGCTTCCATTAGCAACTCCAGCACCTCTTTGGGAGGAATCTTTCATAGGTGCACACTGCCTGCTTGCAAATATCCCCACTAACCTGCACTGGGTATGCTGGGCACTCAGTTATCCTAGCATCTTAGAGAGCCAGGAAAGACTACTCCAGACCTGTCTGACCATTGCAAGGCAAGGTGGAATGTTATTATGTATGATATCTGAGTGACAAAGGAGAATCTATGCTTCTCCTCCAGCCTTGTTTCATGGGCACATTAGTGTGGTTTAGATTGTGTAATATCTCTTAATTATTACATGCAAATTCAGGCAAGCAGTATGGGACAGAAAAGATCTCCAGGTCACTTTAGTAACCTAGGCCTCTGCAGATGAGTCAGTGAGTCAGCCAGGATCCCTGAATGAGAGGAGTAAACTTTTGACCTCAAGAAGCTTTCTGTGATCTGGTGATTACCACAGCAGAGCCCAATCCATCAGCTTTGAGAAAACAATGAACTCTGGTGACCTGGTTTGGCCCAACCTCACTGCTGTGATAAAAAGCACGACTCCTGTCTTTTGATACACCATGGCCCATTTTCAGAATTGCTTCTGAGAAAGTAAATGAGACCCCAGTTTGAAAGAAATGAGGCCAGACTGAAAGATGTCCTTCCCTAAGCATTTGGCAAGCATGGAAATGACATCTGTGGGCTTATCATTCCCAGGCCCCTATCCATTTCACTCAAATAGGTCCCTGCTCACCACTTTTAGTAACACCCACTGGACACAAACTAGGATATGGGTAGAACTGGGATACAGGCAGAATTTGCCTTTGGCATCACTGTGGTAGACATAGAAAGGCATGGTCCAGGCCCCCTTCAAGGAAGGCCTTGCTTCCCTGTCACAGGGAGTATCACCAGCAGACAGCCTCCAGCTGTCAGCCTCTGCAGGACCACCTTAGCTGCAGAGAGCTGGCTCACAGAGGTCATGCCCTTCCCAGGATAGCTTTTATCGAGTGGCTGAGAAAAGTGGGGCTAGACAGGTCTTGCCATTCAGCCTGTAGCAGGACACTATGCAGGGCAATGCTCACTGCAGCACTCCCTGCCAACCTGGCCATGGGTTTCTTGGGCCTGCATCACAGTTTAACTTATTCCTCTGTCCAATTTTGCTTGCTGTTCCCCTTTGCAGGTGTGGAAACCCAAGAAATGTCTTGCATCTCAAACTTCATTTTAGCATCTGCTTCTTGAGAACCCAATCTGTGACAATCACCTTTTTCTGTTCTGTGATCTTAACTCCTCTTAATTGCATCCCCTTTAGCCCAACACTCCAATATAAGTTGATAAAAAATACTTAATTGGTTGGAAGTTTCTGGTCCTACTTTTATATATTGTCCAAAGCATGATGTAGTAACATTAACACAGGCTTTGGAAACAGAGCTCTGGGTTCAAGTCCCAGCTCTGTGTTATCTGGGTCATGGTACCTAATCTCTGTGAGCCTAAATGTTCTCCTCCATCAAGTGGAGATACTGCCATCTACCTAGTAAGTTTGTTGCAGGAATTAAATACAATCACATATACAACACACCTAACACAGTGCCTCATACACAGTAGGTGTCTAATAGTTGGTTATATATTGTTATGGGTCCTTTGGCACTTCAGATGTACTCTCCTTGTATTCTAATTTAACTTTTTGGGTATTTCTTCCTTGCTTCTTCTATGAAACTTTGAATTCCTGGAGAGCAAGAAATATGCTATTTACTTAATCTGGATTTTCTATATAATGCTCTGATGGTTAATACTCAGTGTCAAATTGATTGGCTTGAAGGATGCAACATTGATCCTGGGTTTGTCTGTGAGGATATTGCCAAAGGAGATTAACATTTGAGTCAGTGGGCTGGAGAAGGCAAACCCACCCTTAATCAGATGGGCACCATCTAAACAGCCACCAGCGAATATAAAGCAGGCAGAAAAGAATGAAACACTTGAGGAGGCAGTCTGCCCATTCTCAGATCTCCAGCTGCATGCTGGGAGAACCACTACTCTCTTCAAAGCTGTCAGACAGGGACATTTAAGTCTGCAGAGGTTACTGCTGTCTTTTTGTTTGTCTGTGCCCTGCCCCCAGAGGTGGAGCCTACAGAGGCAGGCAGGCCTCCTTGAGCTGTGGTGGGCTCTACCCAGTTTGAGCTTCCAGGCTGCTTTGTTTACCTAATCAAGCCTGGGCAATGGCAGGCACCCCTCCCCCAGCCTTGCTGCTACCTTGCAGTTTGATCTCAGACTGCTGTGCTAGCAATCGGGGAGACTCTGTGGGCGTAGGACCATCCAAGCCAGGTGTGGGCTATAATCTCCCAGTGCGCCGTTTTTTAAGCCTGTTGGAAAAGCGCAGTATTAGGGTGGGAGTGAACCAATATTCCAGGTGCCGTCTGTCACCCCTTTCTTTGACTAGGAAAGAGAACTCCCTGACCCCCTGGGCTTCCCGAGTGAGGCAATGCCTCGCCCTGCTTCAGCTCGTGCCTGGTGCACTGCACCCACTGTCCTGCACCCGCTGTCAGGCACTCCCTAGTGAGATGAACCCGGTACCTCAGAGGGAAATGCAGAAATCACCCGTCCTCTGCGTTGCTCATGCTGGGAGCTGTAGACCGGAGCTGTTCCTACTCGGCCATCTTGGCTCCTCCTCAAGTGGGTCCCTGATCCCCGAGCAGCCTAACTGGGAGGCACCCCCCAGTAGGGGCAGACTGACACCTCACACGGCCGGGTACTCCTCTGAGACAAAACTTCCAGAGGAACGATCAGGCAGCAGCATTTGCGGTTCACCAATATCCGCTGTTCTACAGCCACTGCTGTTCTGCAGCCACCACTGCTGATACCCAGGCAAACAGGGTCTGGAGTGGAACTCTAGCAAACTCCAACAGACCTGCATCTGAGGGTCCTGTCTGGTAGAAGGAAAACTAACAAACAGAGAGGACATCCACACCAAAAACCCATCTGTATGTCACCATCATCAAAGACCAAAAGTAGATAAAACCACAAAGATGGGGAAAAAACAGAGCAGAAAAACTGGAAACTCTAAAAAGCACAGTGCCTCTCCTCCTCCAAAGGAACGCAGCTCCTCACCAGCAAAAGAACAAAGCTGGATGGAGAATGACTTTAACAAGTTGAGAGAAGAAGGCTTCAGACAATCAAACTACTCCAAGCTACAGGAGGAAATTCAAATCAATGGCAAAGAAGTTAAAAACTTTGAAAAAAAATTAGACGATTGGATAACTAGAATAACCAATGCGGAGAAGTCCTTAAAGGAGCTGATGGAGCTGAAAGCCAAGGCTTGAGAACTACGTGAAGAATGCAGAAGCCTCAGGAGCTGTTGCAATCAACTGGAAGAAAGGGTATCAGTGATGGAAGATGAAATGAATGAAATGAAGTGAGAAGGGAAGTTTAGAGAAAGAAGAATAAAAAGAAATAAACAAAGCCTCCAAGAAATATGGGACTATGTGAAAAGACCAAATCTACATTTGATTGGTGTACCTGAAAGTGACGGGGAGAATGGAACCAAGTTGGAAAACACTCTGCAGGATATTATCCAGGAGAACTTCCCCAACCTAGCAAGGCAGGCCAACGTTCAGATTCAGGAAATACAGAGAACGCCACAAAGATAATCCTCGAGAAGAGCAACTCCAACACACATAATTGTCAGATTCACCAAAGTTGAAATGAAGGAAAAAATGTTAAGGGCAGCCAGAGAGAAAGATCAGGTTACTCACAAAGGGAAGTCCAACAGACTTACAGTGGATCTCTCAGCAGAAACTCTACAAGCCAGAAGAGAGTGGGGGCCAATATTCAACATTCATAAAGAAAACAATTTTCAACCTAGAAGTTCATATCCAGCCAAACTAAGCTTCATAAGTGAAGGAGAAATAAAATACTTTACAGACAAGCAAATGCTGAGAGATTTTGTCACCACCAGGCCTGCCCTAAAAGAGCTCCTGAAGGAAGCGCTAAACATGGAAAGGAACAACCGGTACCAGCCGCTGCAAAAACACACCAAAATGTAAAGACCATCAAGGCTAGGAAGAAACTGCAGCAACTAACGAGCAAAATAACCAGCTAACATCATAATGACAGGATCAAATTCACACATAACAATATTAACATTAAATGTAAATGCGCTAAATCCTCCAATTAAAAGACACAGACTGGCAAATTGGATAAAGAGTCAAGATCCATCAGTGTGCTATATTCAGGAAACCCAACTCATGTGCAGAGGCACACATAGGCTCAAAATAAAGGGATGGAGGAATATCTACCAAGCAAATGGAAAACAAAAAAAGGCAGGGGTTGCAATCCTAGTCTCTGATAAAACAGACTTTAAACCAACAAAGATCAAAAGAGACAAAGAAGACCATTACATAGTGGTGAAGGGATCAATTCAACAAGAAGAGCTAACTATCCTAAATATATATGCACCCAATACAGTAGCACCCAGATTCATAAAGCAAGTCCTGAGTGACCTACAAAGAGACTTAGACTCCCACACAATAATAATGGGAGACTTTAACACCCCACTGTCAACATTAGACAGATCAACGAGACAGAAAGTTAACAAGGATATCCAGGAATTGAACTCAGCTCTGCACCAAGTGGACCTAATAGACATCTACAGAACTCTCCACCCCAAATCAACAGAATATACATTTTTTCAGCACCACACCAAACCTATTCCAAAATTGACCACATAGTTGGAAGTAAAGCACTCCTCAGCAAACGTAAAAGAACAGAAATTATAACAAACTGTCTCTCAGACCACAGCGCAATCAAACTAGAACTCAGGATTAAGAAACTCACTCAAAACTGCTCAACTACGTGGAAACTGAGCAACCTGCTCCTGAATGACTACTGGATACATAATAAAATGAAGGCAGAGATAAAGATGTTCTTTGAAACCAACAAGAACAAAGACACAACATACCAGAATCTCTGGGACATATTCAAAGCAGTGTGTAGAGGGAAATTTATAGCACTAAATGCCCACAAGAGAAAGCAGGAAAGATCCAAAATTGACACCCTAACATCACAATTAAAAGAACTAGAAAAGCAAGAGCAAACACATTCAAAAGCTAGCAGAAGGCAAGAAATAACTAAAATCAGAGCAGAACTGAAGGAAATAGAGACACAAAAAACCCTTCAAAAAATTTATGACTCCAGGAGCTGGTTTTTTGAAAGGATCAACAAAATAGATAGGCCGCTAGCAAGACTAATAAAGAAGAAAAGAGAGAAGAATCAGATAGACGCAATAAAAAATGATAAAGGGGATATCACCACCGATCCCACAGAAATACAAACTACCATCAGAGAATACTACAAACACCTCTACGCAAATAAACTAGAAAATCTAGAAGAAATGGATAAATTCCTGGACAGATACACCCTCCCAAGACTAAACCAGGAAGAAGTTGAATCTCTGAATAGACCAATAACAGGAGCTGAAATTGTGGCAATAATCAATAGCTTACCAACCAAAAACAGTCCAGGACCAGATGGATTCACAGCCGAATTCTACCAGAGGTACAAGGAGGAGCTGGTACCATTCCTTCTGAAACTATTCCAATCAATAGAAAAAGAGGGAATCCTCCCTAACTCATTTGATGAGGCCAGCATCATCCTGATACCAAAGCCGGGCAGAGATACAACAAAAAAAAGAGAATTTTAGACCAATATCCTTGATGAACATTGATGCAAAAATGCTCAATAAAATACTGGCAAAGCGAATCCAGCAGCACATCAAAAAACTTATCCACCATGATCAAGTGGGCTTCATCCCTGGGATGCAAGGCTGGTTCAACATACACAAATCAATAAATCTAATCCAGCATATAAACAGAACCAAAGACAAAAACCACATGATTATCTCAACAGATGCAGAAAAGGCCTTTGACAAAATTCAGCAACCTTCATGCTAAAACCTCTCAATAAATTAGGTATTGATGGGACGTATCTCAAAATAATAAGAGCTATCTATGACAAACCCACAGCCAATATCAAACTGAATGGCAAAAACTGGAAGCATTCCCTTTGAAAACTGGCACAAGACAGGGATGCCCTCTCTCACCACTCCTATTCAACATAGTGTTGGAAGCTCTGGCCAGGGCAATTAGGCAGGAGAAGGAAATAAAGGGTATTCAGTTAGGAAAAGAGGAAGTCAAATTGTCCCGGTTTGCAGATGACAAGGTTGTATATCTAGAAAACCCCATTGTCTCAGCCCCAAATATCCTTAAGCTGATAAGCAACTTCAGCAAAGTCCCAGGATACAAAATCAATGTTCAAAAATCACAAGCATTCTTACACACCAATAACAGACAACCAGAGAGCCAAATCATGAGTGAACTCCCCCCATTCACAATTGCTTCAAAGAGAATAAAATACCTAGGAATCCAACTTACAAGGGATGTGAAGGACCTCTTCAAGGAGAACTACAAACCACTGCTCAATGAAATTAAAGAGGATACAAAGAAATGGAAGAACATTCCATGCTCATGGGTAGGAAGAATCAATATCGTGAAAATGGCCATACTGCCCAAGGTAATTTACAGATATAATGCCATCCCCATCAAGCTACCAATGACTTTCTTCACAGAATTGGAAAGAACTACTTTAAAGTTCATATGGAACCAAAAAGAGCCCACATCACCAAGTCAATCCTAAGCCAAAAGAACAAAGCCGGAGGCATCACACTACCTGACTTCAAACTATACTACAAGGCTACAGTAACCAAAACAGCATGGTACTGGTACCAAAACAGAGATATAGATCAATGGAACAGAACAGAGCCCTCAGAAATAATGCCGCATATCTACAATCATCTGATATTTGACAAACCTGACAAAAACAAGCAATGGGGAAAGGATTCCCTATTTAATAAATGGTGCTGGGAAAACTGGCTAGCCATATGTAGAAAGCTGAAACTGGATCCCTTCCTTACACCTTATACAAAAATTAATTCAAGATGGATTAAAGACTTAAATGTTAGACCTAAAACCATAAAAACCCTAGAAGAAAACCTAGGCAATACCATTCATGACATAGGCATGGGGAAGGACTTCACGTCTAAAACACCAAAAGCAATGGCAACAAAAGCCAAAATTGGCAAATGGGATCTAATTAAACTAAAGAGCTTCTGCACAGCAAAAGAAACTACCATCAGAGTGAACAGACAACCTACAAAATGGGAGAAAATTTTCGCAACCTACTCATCTGACAAAGGGCCAATATCCAGAATCTACAATGAACTCAAACAAATTTACAAGAAAAAAAAAACAACCCCATCAAAAAGTGGGCGAAGGATATGAACAGACACCTGTCAAAAGAAGACATTTATGCAGCCAAAAAACACATGAAAAAATGCTCACCATCACTGGCCGTCAGAGAAATGCAAATCAAAACCACAATGAGATACCATCTCACACCAGTTAGAATGGCGATCATTAAAAACTCAGGAAACAACAGGTGCTGGAGAGGATGTGGAGAAATAGGAACACTTTTACACTGTTGGTGGGACTGTAAACTAGTTCAACCATTGTGGAAGTCAGTGTGGCGATTCCTCAGGGATCTAGAACTAGAAATACCATTTGACCCAGCCATCCCATTACTGGCTATATACCCAAAGGATTATAAATCATGCTGCTATAAAGACACATGCACACGTATGTTTACTGCGGCACTATTCACAATAGCAAAGACTTGGAACCAACCCAAATGTCCAATAACGATAGACTGGATTAAGAAAATGTGGCACATATACACCATGGAATACTATGCAGCCATAAAAAATGAAGAGTTCATGTCCTTTGTAGGGACATGGATGAAACTGGAAACCATCATTCTCAGCAAACTATCGCAAGGACAAAAAACCAAACACCGCATGTTCTCACTCATAGGTGGGAATTGAACAATGAGAACATATGGACACAGGAAGGGGAACATCACACTCCGGGGACTGTTATGGGGTGGGGGGCGGGGGGAGGGATAGCATTAGGAGATATACCTAATGCTAAATGACGAGTTAATGGGTGCAGCACACCAACATGGCACATGTATACATATGTAACAAATCTGCACATTGTGCCATGTACCCTAAAAGTATGATAATAATAAAATTTAAAAAAAAGAAAAAAAAAGCATTAAACAATGATGGGCCTAGCCTCCCAGCCTACATCTTTCTCCCATGCTTGATGCTTCCTGCCCTTGAACATCGGACTCCAGGTTCTTCAGTTTCGGCACTCTGACTGGCTCTCCTTGCTCTTCAACTTGCAGACAGCCTGTTGTGGGACCCTGTGATTGTATAAGTTAATACGTAATAAACTCCGCCTTATATATATCCTATTAGTTCTGTCCCTCTAAGACAACCCTGACAAATACAGATGCCAAGATGGATTGATGTTGTACACGATATATAAAATTTTTGTCAATTAAAAAAATATTGAGAAAAGAAGGAATGAGTTGAAATATAGCAAAGGTGTCTTCAATATAGTAACCAAGCTGAAACTTGGTTCTTGGTGTGCACAGTTAAAATAGCAAGCCTAGTACCTACTAGTAGATATATGAAGGCATCAAAGTAGATTTTGCCTTCTATTCACCACTGCAAGACCAAATACATAATAGCTAATAATGGACAGCAGATAGATGATTGGCACCCAAAGAGCAATTGCAGAAATAATTACGAAACCTAAGTAGACATTGCATGAGTGGACTCATGTCTATCCCATCCCACATGATCAGTCCAATTTAATCACCCTATTCAATCCTCTGGGGCCTCAGTTGGTCCAAGGAGGGGCACGGGTCTTTGGCCCAAACAGACTGAAGAGAAGGAACTATATTATGTAGTTGGCTAGGAGATTTTTCTTCTCTCTCACATTGGATATGAAAAGCATGACGCTTCAATTTACATAAAGTCTCCAGGAGAACCAGCAAAGGATGAAGCTGATGCAGAAGATCACAGAGCAGAGAGACGAAAGTTCTTGGGTTCCTGTGACATTGTTGAGCTGCTGAATCACTGAAATATAAAGCCTGCGCTACCTCTTATCTTTCCGTTATATAAGAGAATAAATGTCCTTTAGGCCATTTCAGTCTAGGATTCTATTACTTTAAATTTGCAGCATAAAGTATCCTGAGAGGTAAGGCAAATATTCAATATACAATCACAACTATCCAGGGTTTCTTTTATGCTTAGAGCCATATCAGAATTTTTACTTTTTTTTTTTTTTTTTAGCAGAAAGAGGCCACCTAATCTGAACTCATTTACGGATTAGGAAACTGAAGTTCAGAAAGGCTGAATGAGTTGCCTGAGAAGGCAGAACTCATAAATAGCAGAGTCAGGACTTGACATCCCCAACTCAGGCATTAATCTGTTCATCCAACAGCATTATGGGTATCTACTATGTGCCAGGCACTGTGCTCTTTTGTCAGCATCACCCCAGTTCCACAAACATATCATGGAAATGAACTCTTAATACAGTATTTGCAACTGGAGCCAATGAACAATAGTAAATGTTTCACAAGACCCTGTTAAGACAGAAGCCACAAATACTCTTCACCAACCAGGAAATAAGAGTCACCTAAGGAAGAGATGGGAGGAATGTCAAGCTGATTGGAGAGATTTATCAGAATTTTTTTTAAAAATTCCAGTACACCCAGAGAAGACAGGTATGTAATAAGATTACCTGGGCTCATTCACTTTTTTCCTAGCTATAAAACTATAAAATGTATTCCTGTAAAAATCATATAAAAAATGAAAGATAAGGAAAATAAATGCCATTTTACTCAAGGCATATGTACTTGAGCTCAAGTCAGGAGTGCCACAGTCCAACAACTCAACTGAAAAGAATTTAGGAAGGTACAAGGTGAAGTAAAAACAGATACCAGTTTTTCTGCAATAACATCAGCAAAGGCTGATATGGAGTCTTGTCAGTTTTGTTAGCATAAAGCATGGCATTTGGAAGGCAGAAGTGCCTCGCCAGAACAGGGAGCAGCCAAACCCATTGTGGCTTCAGCTCCATCAGAAGAATCTTGGTGCCTTGAGCAAGGCCATCTCTACCACATGAGCATGTGAGAGCCAAGCTGGATAATATTGAAGTGGTAGGTCAGTCAGTGCTTGCCACACTCACAGTCTGTTTTGAGAAAAGCAGTTCTTTGAGCAGGGAAGGCCATCTTCTGTACACATGAATAGCCTCACTCCAGCCAGAACTCTGTGAACTTGACCCAAGGTCAGCCAACTCAAAGACTGGCCATCAATCCATGGAGGTAACTGAACATGGCTTTTGAAAAATGTAGGCTCCTAACCTCTACCCCAGAACCACCAGCTCAGATTATCTGGAGTGGATTCCCAAACTTTCTCTTCAGCAAGGTGATTGTCATGCACAAAGCTAAAGTTTTAAAAATATTTATCTAATTCAGATTGTTTATTTTTATAGATGAAGAAACTGAGGCACAGAGAGGTCACAAAAACAAAACTACTTGTTTTCCATGTATATTTACCTTTTCTATCAGAGATACTACCACTGAACAGATGGCTTTCCTTGATGGATGGTTTCATTAGCAGTGTCTGAGTACTTATCTTCTGTTTGCCATGTATTTCCTTCCTGTGTTTACGTTTTGCATTCATTCATTCATTCATTCACTATGTAGTTGGCTAGGACACTTATTGAGTGTCCATTATGGACCAAGTCTTTTCCTAGGTTCCAGGAAACAGAATCCCACAGTCTCTGATCAAGAAATTATGTGTTGCCTCCATAAATAAAATTATAAACAAGATTTATTTCTATTTGTATCACCCTTCATTCTAAATACCCACGTGCTTACGATGTCCTTACCTAGCAGTCTTTCAATAAGAATTATTGACAGAACAGATCCACTGTCGTGCCGAATTTCATCCCCCACAAAAATCAAAAACTAAATCTTGCTTGTGTTCTTACTTAGAAATAGGAAGAAATATGTCTTCTTACAATGAGGCATTCGCTAATGCAGCCAGATTTTAAACTGTTCACCCAGATCTAAGACCATCTAGATTTCTAACAGAGCAATGGTCATTAAACATCTAATAACCACCCAGGCACAAAGAAGACCATTAGCTGTGCAAACCGGCACGTATCCAACAAAGATGATCTGGGCACACAGTCCCTGTTGCTCTCATTTGAAATGTTTCTCTCTTTTATTGTCTGAAGATCATGATAAAATGCCTCTAAGCAGTACAAAAGGGCCATGATTTTTATTAAAATTGAGCACATAAAGAGACCAAAAAGAAAAAAAGAAAGTACTTGCCAATGGAGGCAAGGAATAGGTCACAGAAAAAACTAGATATGAGGGAGAGGACATTGGGAGAGGCACTTAGAGGGCCGGGATGCTGGAGTAAAAACTAGCTGTGACTCAAGTGGAAGGTTCTGAACATAGGAAGGATGTAAACATGTCATTCAACAAGATCACCATTAGTTTCCTCACGGTTTGAAGGGGCAGGGGTCATGGAACAGAGACAGGGAGTGGATCTGCCCAGACCTTCCATCCGCCACTTACTGGACCTCATTGTTAGAGGAGGGGTAAGGGGCATAGCAAGAAAAGTACTGAAGAGGAAAGAAAGTGGCAGGGAAGAGAAAAGTGTTAGAAGAAAAATATAGCCTGGTCCCTTGCATAATTTCAGAGGGAGCACAGGAAATTTAAACTGTCGAAGCAAGAAATAAAAATAATACCTACAACCCTTAAATATAGCACTTTACATTTTGTGAAGTATTTCAGAGCCATTTTCTCCTTGACACTACCTCCTCACTCCATTTTTCCTTGGCCGCTGCTAATCATCTCTGGGTGCTGAAGTCTCTTGATGTGAACAGAATGGAGAACACTTTGGTCTTTACCTATCACCTCTACACCTTTTGTTTCCCAGGAACAGAGGCCACAAAAGAGCTGTAAGAGCAGAGAGAAGCAGGCTCATCCTGGTAATTTGTAGTTTTGCAGATAAAGAACACTTTCCTCACCACATGTGCAGTGGATCCTGACACCAGAGCTTCAAAGAGGTAATCCTACAAATGATCCCAGGAAATCTGTCACATCACTGGCAAAATCAGCACATGACAGTCATTCTACATTTAGGGAGGGAGCGCCTCTCAATGTGACACAATAAATGAGAAAAGCACCATCAATAAACCACCAAGGAACAAAGGAAACCTGAATCAAAATGACAGTCAGGCTGCTCAAGATCAGTGAACTATGAAGCCAAGTATTTAAATGTTTAAAGATATAATGAAATTTCCCTTTCAATCTGCATAGTCTCATATGGCCAAGAACATCACAGACGTCCTTAATAATAGCTGATAGGCTTTGCTTGAAAGCTGGGTCCCCTACTTTGTAGTAATAGAGATGTTACTGGTACATGTCACATCTTCCTCACATGGACGAGCTTGCAACCCACTATTCTCCTGCCACCATTAAAATGATAGATTGCTAGGTTTTTGTAATTGTCATAAAATTCCATGCCTGAAATGGGGATGCTGTCTTCCTATTTTCCCACTGACTCTATTTTAAGTGACTCTTTTAATGATATTTCTCTACTTGAAATAATTGGATAATCTAAAACTGAGAAATAAGCACTTTCCTTTCCTCATTGTTTTATCTTCTTTATCTCTCACAGCCCCAGGAGATCACAAATATTTGGCCTTAGGGCAATATCAGCAGTTAATGATTCATGTTCAAAGCTCAAAGTTGTCTAATTAACAAAAGGCAATGTTTTACAGAGGCCATTTTTGCTTTCAAGTTAATAGCACACCGTACATACAAAGGGTGTATTGTATCCAGGTCTTCAAGCTTGCAGTCTGCTACTAATTGAAGACGTTCTAATTTCACTTTTTTTCTGACCCAAACTTCAAGTCATTAAAAATTAATTATTTTCATTTGTTTCATTCTGATTTATCAGCACCTGTGTACTACAGTTCACACATCACATCCTCCTATTATGTGCTCATAAAAATTACGTTTTGGTGTTTATTAAAATATTCACTTGATTAATGAAAATATTATTAGCATATTTTCTGTGAATTGTATTCTTAATAGCATCAGTCATTAACAAAATCAGAATCTTTAAAATGTCTAACCATGTTCTTAATGTAAATGGTGGCCTAGGCTAAGTATTTCCTAGTAGCAGAAATTTGGTAAGATTTCTGGTACTGTATCACCAAAACATCATGAATTTTTATAGAGAGGGACTGACATTAAATATTGACATTTCCAAAATTATAGTATGTATGCATGTTTCTGATGCCAACGGCTTTGATATCAGCACAAAATCCAACACATCAGATAAGACTTTTGTAGATTCATCATGATCTTGAATCTCAAAACAAAGCTGAGATTCTTGTTCCTCTATAATGCCTGGATACTTTGCACATCCATTTATTATAATTGCTTACTTTCTTGTCTGTGTCCATACTAGCAAGCAGAGAGTGTATCATTGCATCTTTGCAGTATAGCACAGTGGTTAAGAAAATAAACTCTCAACTGAAGGCTGTCTTGGTTTGAATTTCGGCTCCATGCTTCCTAGTTTATGTAACATGGACAAGGTACTTAAACTCTAAGTGCAGCTTTCTTATCTGTAAAATGAGCATAATGGTATCCATTTTTCTCCCAAATCTGATGGGAACAATAAAAGCATTCAGAGTGGCTTATATTTGGTTAATACCCATCAATTGTTAGCTATTATTATTTGCATTTTTAGTATCCACAAACCAGGGATGAGAATATGGTAACTAGTCAGTGATTATTAAAAGAGTAAATAGATGAGTTAATAAGACAAACACTAGTATTCCTATTTATAGATGAGTAAAACCAGCCTCCATAAAGAAAAAAAAATCATTCCCAATTTCAGTCAAGTAGTAAGTGACAGAATCATTTTTCAAACTTGTGTCTATCTGCGGCTAAACTACAGGAGAAGGCTTGCTGTCTCCCAGAGGTCCCTGAGCTTCCTATTGGTTAGACAACACCTAAATTTCAAAAATGAATCAGGTGATTTTTTTGTTTTAGTAATAATTTAAAAATTATTGGGCAGAAATGCCATGAACTTCCCCTCTCCCATCACTGCCAATTAATATACTAAAGAGCAATAGCTATGAAATTGGAACTTTGTTCCCAAATACTCTCCAGAACACATAAAAATGGGGGGCAGATGATATTCTGACAGTTAACTTTACATTTAAGTCTCTGCCACTCTCAATCTTTGTCAAAATGTGTTTCTTATAATTAAGAATCATGGTTCTCAGAGGAGACAAGTGGCAACTCAATAGCTCAAAACTTACTGAAAAATGCCATTGCATATTGAAGTGCCACACACTTGAGCATTCATACCCATCTCTCCAATCCCAATGGCTTTGCTCAGTGAAGAGAGCAAGGAAGCCATCCATGCAAGGACACTGTAAGTAGGTGTTCTCATTCTTCAATGATAATTACTTGAGTTACCACCTTTTACCATTGCTATGAAGAAAAGGATATTTTATGAGAAGGAAATGAGTTCATTTCTAGGCTCTAGGTAGGTGAAATCCTTTATATTTGTTCATCCCACAGAAGTTATTACTAAGATTGATGATCTTAATATATAGACTGTAAGGAAGATCCAGTTTTCACCCTGAAAGCCTTGCTGCTTTACCACCTTAATAGATACGTGATTTTCTTCATACCGTCTCAGGCAAGAAAAGAAACTACAACCTACATGTTAGAGTTTTTAATTGTGCCTGATCTATTTACATTTTACAGGACTTCATTCTCAAAATACATGCTTATAACACTTATTTTTTCCTTTCATACTTAGTATTCATCAAAGGGAATTGCACTTTACTCTCCCAGAGCTAAAAAAGATGATCTAATTAAAAATATTAAAGAATGAGCCATTAAAGAGTTGTCTGAAAAAATGTAATGTATGGAGTTCATGCATGCACTCATTCAATAAGCAGGCTTTGAGCTGCTATAACCCTCAGGGGGCATGTCCTAGAGATAATGAGATCTTAGTATTAAACACCTCTATAACAGAAATATTATTATACAACAATGTAGCAATATGGCTAGACATTTGGAAATTAAAAAAATAATTCCAGACCTATCAAACTGTTTTGTTGAAGGCAACAGGCAGCAAAAGATGTCTAAATATTCAAATTTCAGAAAATATACTCCCCAGGTACCTTGATCTTAGATGTTATTGGGAAGCAAAAACAGAACCAAAATTTAGAATCAAAAAGTCATCATATAAAAAACATGGCAAGCATACCAACCTTTCAGTATCCGTACTCTCTCTATACCTTTCCTCCTGTTAATAATATAGTATTCTTATCCCTAAGAAAGCAACCTCACCTCCTCACAGGCTTTTTTCTACAATTAATGGATCTACTGCATGATTTCCAACAGCATGTAAACATGGTCTATATCACCCAACAAAAAAAAAGGTGTATATATGTGGTGGTTGCAGGGGCGGGGGGATAGATTGCATTATTGTTTTCAAGTGTTCACTATTTCTTCATTTGTGCACATTACCATAGGCAGTGAAGTGTCTTACAGAAGGAGTGTACTTTTCTGCCCATTGACATTGGGCTTGCCATGTAACTTGATTTGGTCAATGGAATGTGTGTAAATGTGTAGTATGGCAAATTCAAGCTGAAGATTTGAGACATTGCAAGGCATGGTTCTGTCTCTCACTTCTTCTCTCTTCTATCAAAAGGATGTGTCCCAGATTGGGGGAGCTCTGTCAGCTTGTGTCCAGACATAAGACACATGGTACATGGCATAGCTGACCTCTAGCTACTGACATGGAATGTGATCAAGAAACAAACCAATTTTGTTTGAAGCTTTTAGTTGGTTTTTGTCACTGCAGTATAATCCCATCTAGCTCTACACATCCATGTTTCTCTGCTCTCTAAGCGGCTATCTCTACTTCTTCTCCTTCTATTCTCCCTCAATCCTCTAAAACCAGGCTTCTTTCCCACCAACTACTCCTTCCCTTTCCACTGAAACCACTCTTAACAGGGTGTCTTCCATATTTCCAACTCAAATGATCATCTCTATCTTCATCTCTTTTGACCTCTCAGCAGTATTTATCACTGTTGTCCACTCCCTCCTTCTTAAAATATTCCCTTCTCTTGATTTCTCACGATTTGCCTTCCATGTCACTGGCCATTACTCCTTAGTCACTTTTGCTAGTTCTCTCTCCTGTTTCAATCATTGAAGTGTGAATACACCAAGCTTTCCTTTAGTCTTCTTTTCTGTCCCTACATTCTTCAAACTCTACATTAATCCTCATCTAGACCTCTGTTTTAAATATAATATGTATAACAAGGACTCTGTAGCCCTGACGTCTTAATTTAGCCCCAAACTTATCTGTTTAGCTAACTGCTTGACATCCTCATCTATGTGTCTATAGGCATTTCAGTCTTAACTTGGCCAAAATATGATTGTTGATTTTTCCTGTGTAGATCTGTCCCTCCCACAATCTTCCCCATCTCAGCAAATGGCATCACTATGTAGGTAGTTGATTAAGCCAAGGACTGAAATCAGGGTGATGGGGCTACAAGCCAAAAATTATCAAAGATTAACAACAAACCACCAAAAACTAAGGAAGACGCATGGAACAAGTTCTTCCCCACAGCCTTCAGAAGTAACCAACCCTACTGATACCTTTATCTTCTGGCCTCCAGAACTACGGAAGAACAAATTTCTGTTGTTTAAACCACCCAGTTTGTGGTACTTTGTTTTGGCAGCCCTGGAAATCTAATACAAGCCCCTGTTCTGCCAAGTTGGTACGAGGTGGAATTTCAACCCTTAGGGACATTTCCACCCCTCCCTCATCATGCTCTGGAGATGTCTTTAGACTCCAGTATAAAAACCAGTCCAAGCCAGGGGGCTGACCCCAGGGAAGTGAGCCTAGAAAAAAGGGTCACCTTTGACCAGCTTACCTAGGGATCCCAGTCTGGACACAACACCATTATCTTTCCAGATCCTGCTACCTGGCATGCTGCCAAGCTTTATGGTGCTGGTCTCTGATACACTTGGGACCTATCATGTCATTCTCTGCCCCACTTCTACTTTAGGGAATTTCTCATCTCTCTCCCTCTTCTGCCTCCCCTTCCTCAATAACAATCACAAAAGGCAACTAGAAAAATTATTTTCAAGCAGCTTCTACTTTAAGTTTGATAAATGCCCTTGACATGAAGAACACAAAATATCTGGCTACCTTCAGAAAAAAAGAGGCCAAGATTTGTGAATATCACATATACAGTGATTCTCATTCTTGCTGTCTGATTCTTTTCTTTCTCATTTTTTCTGTCACTCTGATTCTTTCACATCAGCCAAAATAAAACAAACTAATCTCTTAATAATTTATTTTGTCAAAGCAGGGATGTCTATCTAGGTAAGGCTTACCTGATAACAACTTCATGATACACAGATGGTATCATGTACCAAGACCGTCACCCTGTGATATGCTCATAACCAGGATCTGTCTCATAATCAACATAGCAACCTAGCCACAACACAGAAAAATCTTCAAAGGATTCAACAAGCTGCAGAGCAGAAAGAGTTCGAGTTGTTTCTAGAGATCCAGTCACTTCTTCCATCACTACCCATGCTTTTTCTTCCTCCTCACAGCCTTGTTTTTGAAATTTTAGCCAATTTTGAAATTTTAACCAATTAAAAGAGGTCAAATACCATGCCCTACATTAGCAAGCTTTCTCCGGTGTTTGTCTTCTCTGCTCACAGGAACTCCCTATTAACTGTACATTTCAAACCCCCTCTGTTTCAGCAAATAAATCGGTGTCTGATGGTACACTCATTATAGTGCTGTTGTTTCTGAGAATAAGGTCCTCCAAGGTAATTAAATAAGAGCTGGGGAGCTTTCTTATGAAACAAACAGCCCACTGCTGCTTCTGCTGATAAATAACAATTTTCTCAATAAAATGATGTTGTATGGATGCTGCAAGTTGCATTCTTGTTATGCTCATCAGTGAGCTCCTGAATGAGTCTAGATTTCCCCTCTTCACATAGGTACATGGCATTAACGGTTATAAAAAAAGGGAAGATGTATGTACTGTTCTTCTCATAAAGAAAAAAATCTATTGGATGGGAGCTTAATGTATGTTTCTTGGTAGTATCACCAGTAGATGAACTATAACTACCAAGAAGGAGGTGGCCAGTTATATTTTATGGTTCTCCTTTCAATTCTAGTAAGGAAGCATGTAATACTCACAAAGTACATATTGCATTGTTTCACTGGAAGGCATTTATGAATGGATAAACTGGGTAATGAAAATTACTGGAAACTTGCATATTTTCCCACACAGACTTTTTATAGTAGGCATATGTAATCTGCCTTTCAATTCCTCATCTTGCAGCAATGAGCTGCAGGAGATTTGAATACTATTCCTACTGTGCAGAAATAAAAGGAGGAATAAATTCTGATGATTCTATAAGAGCTGGAGCTGAAAAGTCACAGCATTTTCCATTTAAGGGGTCTACATATTAGATCCAAACTTCTCAAGAAGTTTTAAGGTTTTCAAAATCTGTCATCCTCAGAGTTCAGATGAAATTCAACTTCTCTTGGTTTGGGGGTGGTCAGTTAAGGTAACATATCGCTAGAAGAATTGGGATTCATGATTTCTAAAGAAGTATTAAAGACTATAAAGAGCTTTTAAATTAAAATATCAAGAATTATAAAAGGAGTTTTTAACCATAAAGTCCTCTCCAAGGTATGAAAAACACATTATGGAATGATGAATTTTCCTACTCAACTGAAGATATAGTCTGAGATGTTTTCTTCTCTATGGTTGAAGCTTTACACATAACAAAGCAATTAGAATAAAAGAAAATATTAAGCTTTTCTGACAACATCAGGAACATTAATAATAAATATAGATTTCAGTTCAGACTGTTCTCTTCAAAATAATGGTTTCAGTTATTTGAGACTATTTGCTACTTGAACACAGCCTATATTTACTGCACAGCAATGATCCATAATTAAGCTTTAACTTTCCATGTGCCTAGATATGAGTCCATTTTTAGTGATATTGATAAGATCTATGATGCATCACTACTTTTGGAAAATGTTGCTGATTCTAAAGATATTAGCACTGGATGCTATCTTTGAAATGATGCAACATTGGGCAGTACTAATGTAGCTTAACTGTTGGTGAAATTGCCAGAGTATTAGCATGTCTAACGATTCCCTCTGTCTCTCAAGTTGATATCCTGCAGAGAGCAGAGCTCATGATCTTCTGTACTAGAGAGACACAATGTCATCCAGAGGGCAAAAACCAGCTTATAAATCCTTATAAACCTTCCTTCCTTCCCCATTCTATAGATGTGTAAATTGAGGCTCAAAACTATTAAGTAATTTCCTGTAGTCACTGATAAATGGCAGAACCAGGATCAGAATCAAGGTTTGTCTTTCAATGAAAGTATTAAACTATTGGTATTAGACTACTGCAAGCCTCCTCCTGTATTTCATGTTATTCTATGCACTGCTGCAGATGGAGTGGTAATACACATGAGAGGTAAAATTGTAAAGAAGCATAGTTCATCCTTTTTGTGTCCCCAGGCCACTTTCAGATTCTCCCAGCCTTGACACTTACCTTCCTTTTTGTCTACTTCTCTTCCTCCCATCCAATGAACTCTGAGAAATAATATGACACCTGTAATTTATGAATTAGCATGAATTTCCATCAATAATCCAGATTTTTGAGCTGCAAACGATGATAGAAACCATTTCTGAACCCAGTCATTTTACAGATGTGGACACCTAGCCACAGAAAGGTTAAGGGACTTACCTGAGTTCACAGAGCTAATGATGTAAACACAGGACAGAAGCAAGAATTCTGTTTCGTGACTCCCAACTCACAGTTCTATTCATTATACCTTCAAAAAGGTATTTTTTTTTTAATTTCAGAGGAATGTTCTGACCTCAAAGAAATTTTACACATCAAGGAGTAAAGAGAAAACATACTGAAAAACAGGAGCCCTGCATGAACCCCTTAAAACCATATTTGTTGGTGGCTGCCTACTCTCTTCTTGTGTAAGACCAGTCCTGCTGAAGAAGCCACTGGTGAGCATAGTGAGCACCTCTCTCCTGACAGTAGTATGCAGAATATCCTCCCTTCCAGACCTTTTTCCTTTTAAAACAGCAAGCATTGCGTCTCTCTGTTCTTCTCCCCCACAGGAATCAATGCAATCATTGTGTTAAGGCCCCATGGAAAGCTACCACTGTGTTAAAAATAAAAATAAAAAACAATAAAATTTCAAATTGATCATTTCTAGTTACTAACAGAAGAAAATAATAGACTTTCCCTTCCTGATTATGTTCATTACCATAGATTTCAATTTGTCTCAAATTACAAGGAAAAGTAGATTGAAATCTATAGCTAGATCCCCAGGTGTAACGTTTCATTTTTTAAAATCAATATGAAATGGAAGCATTTTGCAGTAAGTATTTTTGGCTCCAGCTCTAAAGTACTAAGGCTATTATGATGCATTTAGTCATCCAGATAGTTGATCATATTCAGCCTATACTTGTTTTCACTCTCAATCTTTCTGTCCTGCATAAACATGAGGCTCTGAATGTCAGTGGTTTTTGAGAGCTTCTTCCCTGTCAAAATAGCTGTGTATAGTTTGCTTGGGCTGGGTATTTTTGGTGTTTTTCTGTGTCTGTATCTACAACCAGCAGTGAAGGTGGAGGATAAGGCAGATCATCTGGACACTTATGGAAAAAGATGGCTAGAAAACAGGGAAGTTTCAAGGGCCTGACTATTCAGATCAACCAGCCTCATCATTTTAGTTTTATGTTGTAAGTGTTCAGTTTCTGAAACAATATACAGTGTTATATGAAAGTCAGAGCTAGAAAGAATCAAGTAAGCAGCTAATTCAACCTCCTCATTTTACAAATGACATCTCTAAGGCTGAGAGAAAGGAAGCAATTTGGCCTATATCATGACCTAACTTGCAGAGCTGAGACTCAGAACTATAAGACTTCCTAATACTGATATTTTAGTTTGGATTTCCCCAAAAGCAGAGCCTGAGAAAAGGGGTTGGGTGCAGGTGGTTTATTTTAGAAGTAATCACAAGAAATGGGAGCAATAAAGCAGGAAGTTGAGGCCAGAAAGAAGAGAAAAATAGAATGCAACATTGATTTGGTTATCACTATGGGAAACTAGGGCCAAATCCCACTATGGACCCACTGGAATCATACACCACATACATCAGCAATGTGCCTTCACAGGATGGAAGCCCACAACACTTAACCACTCATTCCAGTAGAGGGTTGTTCCCACAGGCCTTAACTTCCCCGAGTTTTCAGGCTATGACTAAGCAAGCCTAGTGACTTTAGAAAAAGCCTAAGGACAGAAAAGCAGAGAGACACAGCCTGGTACTTGAGTTAGGGTACTTTAAGCAACTCTCCATCACAGCTGCAGCTGAAATCAGGTGGAACAAGAGGTTGTGTCATAGGCCACAAAGAATCTACTACAAGTGGTTTTTAAACTACGTTGCCTACAACTTTGGGGTTGTTCTGCAAAAAGGCTCCAGAGAGGCCTGAGAAAGGACCTAGTGTATTAGGGTTCTCAAGAGAAACAAAACCAATAGGATATTTATATATATATATGAGAGGATTACTACGAGAATTGGCTCATGCAACTATGGAGGCTGAGAAGACCCATGATAAGCTGTCTGCAACCCGGAGAACCAGGGAAACTGGTGATATAATTCAGTGTGAGAACCTGGGGCAGGGGTAAGGGCTGCTGGTGTTGGAGTCTGAAGGCCCAAGAACCTGGAGCTCTGAAGCCCAAGGGTAGGAGAAATATGGATATCCCAGCTCCAGAAGAGACAGTGAACTTGCCTTTCCTTTACCTTTTTGTTCTATCCTGTCCCTTGATTGGATAATGCCTACCCACATTAATGAGGGGGATCATCTATACTCAATCTACCTATTCAAATAGTAATATGTTCTGGTAACACACACATCCAGAAATAATGCTTATTCAGATATCTAGGCATCATATGGCCCAGTCAACTTGACACATAAAATTAACAATCACAAGTCCCTCCCTTGTCAAGCTGGTACTCATATGTATCTCCTTACACCATACTTATTCTCCAATTAAAGATAATAACAAGATCCTAATTCCACCTAGCAGGATGCAACTATCCTGCAAACAAACAAAAATGAACAAATCCTTTCCCTGAGGATATAAAGTCCACGAGTGATATTTACTCTTCTCCTGATATCCCATAACTTAAATACTATGAGGAAAATACTTATACATACTTACATAAGTCAGTAAAGGGAAGAAAACAAAGGTATTTCCTTCATATATGTATATATACACACAAATTTACTTATAAAAAAATAGGGAGGAAATATTCATGATGATTATAGTCCTTGTTTTTCTAACTGGTCATGTGGTTGTAGCTGGTATTTATACTACCTTCTTATACTACCCATTCTGTGTTTCCTTTGCCTTCAGCAAACATCTCATTCGGTCTTGGCTCTTTACCTAGCCAGGTGATCCAAACCATCATTCCTGAAGGGTCTAGGCCATTTGTAGTCCTGCCTGGATTGAATTGTAGTTTTCCATTGACCTTAATTACAGGGTATGGTAATACTAAGATATGCCCCATGGGATATCCTGTATTCTAGACATATGCTTCCTTACCTCCATTATGGAGTGGTTATCCAATTTCCCTTTGATTGCCTGGATCAATCATTCTCATAGACACACCCAGAAATAATATTTTATCAGCTATCTGGGTATCTTTTAACCTAGTAACGTTGTCATATAAAATTAACTATCACACCCCTGAAGAGCCACATGGTAAGATTTTAGGACTTCTATTTCTTCGTCATTTAGAGCAGACCTACATTTATCTGTCTTATATGTTAGAGGTGCTCTATGAGATATCATTTGTAGGGGGACGGGGGCTTACTTGTGTATTAGTCATGATTCTTTAGTTTTAAGTGCACAAACCAAATAGAACTAGCTTGAGCAAAGAAAAAATGTTCACATAACTGAGAAATCAATGGCTAATCAGGGACTTTAGGCACAATGGGATTAAGGGTTCACACAAAGTTGTCTGGGCTTTCTCTTATCTATGTGTCAGTCTTATTCTGTCCTACTCTAGGGGCACTTTTTCTGCAAAGAGACAGAAAGTGGCTGCCAATAGCTCCAGGTTATATTATACTAGCTTAGCAATGCCATCAGAAAATGAGAGCTTCTTCCTCCTAGGGTTTATATAATCATAGTAAATGACTCAAATATCCGCTTAGTTTATCTAACCACCCCCTTGGACCAATTGCCATTGGCTTGGACAGCTATTCTAAAACTTTAGCGTGCATCAACATCACCTCAAAGACTTGTCAAAAAATGCTCACTGTGCCCTACTCCCAGAGTTTCTTATTTGGTAGGTCTGGGATAGCTCCTCAAAATATGTGCTTTTCAGGTGATATTCAAACTGCTGCTCCAGTGACCACACTTTGTGTACCACTGGCTATAATGAGGAGGTACTCATAATCAAATGAAGTCA
This sequence comes from Pan troglodytes, assembly GCF_028858775.2. Lineage (NCBI taxonomy): Eukaryota > Metazoa > Chordata > Mammalia > Primates > Hominidae > Pan > Pan troglodytes. Next base: position 7,977,535 of record NC_086015.1, read on the forward strand.
CAGGGCCAGGCCAGATTCTAAGGAGATAGAGTGTGTTTCAGGGGAATAGTTTCCATTTCCTAATTGGAAGAGCAGCAAATAATCTGTGGCCATCTTTAATCTACGACAGCAGACATGGTGAAAAGGACCAACATAAGTGTAATTGCCTCCTAGAAGGGAAGGGAAAAGAGAACAAAGAATTTTCCAGAAATGATAGAACACATTAACCCATATATTCAAGAAGTGCTACAGATTCCCAGAACAATCAATACATGGAAAAACTCATCTAGGCACATCTTGGCAAAACTAATTTTAAAAAAGCAAGGGAAAAATCTTAAGCCCTGCTAAAGAAAGATGACATTATTTTCAAAGAAACAACAATAACATTAACAGGTTACTTCTCAAAATAAGTAATAGGATCGAAGAAAACGTGGGATGACGTATTTGACATGCTACAATAAAGAAACTTACAACATAGAATTTCATTCAGAGCAAATTATTCTTCAAATATTAAAGCAAATTTAAAACATTTTAGATAGTGAAAAAATATGGAGGATGGAGATAAAGGCGTGTTCAGAAGAAAATGATTAGCCTTACAATCCATTTATTTGAAAAGATGACTGAACATTAATGATTTAAGATTTATCTCAAGAAATTAGAAAAACAGCCAATAAAACCCAAAGAACATATGAGGAAGGCAACAATAAAGGTAAGAGCAAATATCAATGGAATAAAACAAAACATTCAATAGAAAAATCAATAGCACCAAATAATGGTTCTTTATAACAATGAATAACTTTTATAAGCACCTAACAAAGCTGATTAAGAAAAAAGTGATAGCATGAATTTTAAACATCAATAATTAAAAAGGGAATGTCACTAAAGACATTATAAATGTTAAAAAGATAACAGGAACATATTAGGAGCAACTCTATGACAATAAATTTGGAAGTTTAAATGAAATAGACTAATTTCTAGAACAATGAAACCCACAAAAACCAACACAAAAAGAAACGAAAAGTCTAGATAATTCCCTATTTGCCCAATAATTGAATCCATACTTTATAAAGCTTCCCACAATAAAATATACAGGCTCATGTTGGCCTTTCTGTTGAAATTTTATAAACATTTAATGAAGAAACTATACTAACTTTACACAAATCTTTGTAGATTTTAGAAAAAGAGAGAAAAAATACAAACTCACTTTATCAGAACAACACAACATTGTCCCAAAATCTGACCAAAAAAATTACAAGAAAGTGAAATTACTAGTCAATCTCTGTCAAGAACATAGATGTATATATCTTAGGAAAATATTAAGAAATTGAATCCAGCAATTCACAAAAAGGCTAATCCATCATGACCCAGTTGAGTTTCTTCTAGAAATGCAAGATTGGTTTAGCTATCAAGATATTCATCCAGGGCCAGCCATGATGGTTCATGTGTATAATCTCAGAACTTTGGGAGGCCAATGTGGGACGATCACTTAAGGTCAGGAGTTTGAGATCAGCCTCAGCAACATAACAAGACCTCATTTCTACAAAAAAAAATTTTTAAAAATCAACCATTTGTGGTGGCACATGCCTGTAGTCCCAGCTATTCAGAAAATTGAGGCAGGAGGATAGCTTGAGTCCAGGAGTTTGAGACCGCAGTGAGTTATGGTCATGACACTGCACTCCAGCCTGGGCAACAGAGTGAGATCCTGTCTCTTAAAAAAATCCATAAAATTCACCAATTAACAAAATGGAAAAAAAGTATAATCATCTCAATAAATGCAGTAAAAGCATTTCGTAAAATGTAGTATCTATGTAAGAAAAAACTCAAATACTAAGAATAAAAGGGAACATCCTTAATCTGACAAATCTTATCTACAAAAATAGAAGGGACTACAATAAACATTATGCTCATAAAATATTAAAAGCTTTTTCTCTAAAATCAGCAATGAGATAAATATCTCTACTATTACAATTTCTACCACCATTAAACTGTACATGTTAGCTAGTGCAATAAGGCAAGGAAAAGAAGGTGTAGTCACTGAAAAGGAAGAAATAAAACTGTTACATGCAGATGACATGATCATGTATGTAGAAAGTCCAAATGTATCTGTACATTTTTAATACTAATATGTGAATTCAGAAAGTTCACTGGAAACAAGATTAGTAGTAAAAAATCTATTGCACTTTCATATATGAGAAAAAATACTATTAGAGAAAGAATTGTTTTAAAAAGACCACTTACATAGTGGCTCAAAAAATCAAGTATATAGAAATAAATCTATTAAAAGATAAGCAAAAATGCCAAACCCAAAACTACAAAACATTTATATGGGGAAGGGATATCCAACTCCAACTCCCTCTAGGCATCCTATCTGCCCTACCTAAGGGGAGGAAAAGGGACCGAGTAGCACTTGTGAAGATTACAGTGCAAGGAAACAGGCTCACTCAATGTGTGCAACTTAATTATAGAACTACAGAATAATACTTCCCTGATGCCTACACCTTATTACCATATCACTAAAGGCCTATTCAACAGAGTTTCTTTTCTCCAGTGCACCATGTCCAATTTTCAACAAAAAAATTACAAGATATATTAAAAAGTAAAGTCTGAAGAGACAGAGGAAACATCAGATCCAAATTCAGATATGGCAGATACTCTGAACTAAAATTTTTTAAAAATTGTGATTAATATGCTAAGAGTTCTAGTGGAAAAAAATAGACAACATGCAAGGATAGATGATTAATGTATGCAGAGAGATGGAATTCTAAGAAAAAAATAAAAAATAAATGCTAGATATAAAAAACACTGTAATAGAAATGAAGAATGTCTTTCATGAGCTCATTAGTAGACTGGACATTGTTAACAAAAGATCCTCTAAGCTTGAGGATGTATCAGCGGAAATTCCAAAACTGAGAAGCAGAGGGAAAAACACTGGAAAATAGAAAATAGAATATCCAAGAACAGTGAAACCACCACAAAAGGTAGTTGAGTAACAGGAATACTAGAAGGATATAAAAGAAAGAAACGGAAGAAATATTTTAAGCAATAATGACTGAGAATTTTTTCAAATTAATATCAGACATGAAAACACAGATCCAGGAAGCTCAGAGAACATCAAGCAGGATAAATTCATTAAAAACATACACTCAGGCATATGATATTCAAACTGCAGAAAATAAATTTTAAAAAAAAACCTTGAAAGAAGCCAGAGGAAAAACACCTTACCTATAGAGAGGCAAAGATAAGAATAACAAAAAACTTATCCCCAAAAACCATGTAAGCAAGAAGAGAGGGGAGTGAAATATTTTAAGTGGTGAGAGAAAATAAAAATCACCACTATAGAATAACATATGCTGCAAAATTATCCTTCAACAACAAAAGAGAACTAAAGACTTTCTCAGACAAAAACTAAGGGAACTTATTACCAGTAGACCTGCCTTGCAAAAAATGTTAAAACAAATTCTTCAGAAAGAAGAAAAATGATATAGTTCAGAAACTTGAATTTACATTAAAAAAGGAAAAATGCTAGAGAAAGAAAAAGTGAAGGTAAAACAAAAACTTTTATTTTTCATATTTTCCAATGATCTAACAGGTAACAGTTTGCTCAAAATAACAATAGTAAAAATATATTCAATGATTATAGCTTATGAATAAGTGAAATGAATTACAGCAATGATACAAGAGATGGGAGAGAAGAATTAGGAATATTTTGATATTTTAAGGTACTTGTCCTACTCATGAAGTGAGATACTGTTATATGAAAATAGACATGGAATCATTGTAAATGTGTATCACAAATTCTAGGGCAACCACTAAAAAAGTTTCAAAAAGAAGTATAATTGATATATTAAGAAAGGGGAGAAAATCAAATCATAGAAAATGCTCAATTAATACCACAAAAGAAAGGAAAAGAATGAGATACAAAATAGGAAGAATGGCAATAAATAAAAATCATTAACAAATTTGGTACACATTAACCCAACTAAATCAATAATCACTTCAAATGTCAATGGGCTAAATTTATTAATTAAAAGACAGATATAGTAGATTAAAAAATAAGACCCAACTACATGTTGTCTACAAGAAACCCACTTTAAATATAAAAGTAGAGGGATACAGAAAGAACTGCTTTGCTAATACTAATCAAATGAAAGCTGGGGTAGCTATATTAATTTTGGTACCAGAAAAAATAAAAGATCTAAAATCAATTCTCTAAGTGTTTACCTTAGAAAACTAGAAAAAGAAGAGTAAATTAAATCCAAAGTGAGCAGATGTAAAGAAATAATAAAAATTAGAGCAGAAATCCATGAAACTGAAAACAGGAAACTAATACAGAAAATGTATTAAACCAAAAGCCAGCTCTTTGAAAAGACCAATACAATTGATAAGTCTCTAGCCAGGATAATAGAGAGAAGACAAAAATTACCCATATCAGAAATCAAAAAGGGGATATTGCTACAGATCCCATGGGCATTCAAAGGATAATAATGGAATAGTATGAACTCTTTGCCCACAAATTTGATAACATAGATAAAATGGACCAATTCTTGGAAGGCACAATCTGCCAAAACTCACACAATAATATGAAAAACAAGAAATGTGGAAAGTATTCCCTATTAATAAATGGTCCTGGGAAAACTGGCTAGCCATATGTAGAAAGCTGAAACTGGATCCCTTCCTTACACCTTATGCAAAAATTAATTCAAGATGGATTAAAGAATTAAACTTTAGACCTAAAACCATAAAAACCCTAGAAGAAAACCTAGGCCATATCATTCAGGACATAGGCATGGGCAAGGACTTCATGACTAGAACACTAATATATATACACATATATACAGGTTATATATATAATTATATATTTTATATATATAATTAATATATATTAATTATACTTTAAGTTCTAGGGTACTTGTGCACAACGTACAGATTTGATACATAGGTATACATGTGCCATGTTGGTTTGCTGCACCCATCAACTCATCATTTACATTAGGTATTTCTCCTAATGCTATCCCTCCCCCAGTCCCCCACCCGGAAACAGGCCCCAGTGTGAGATGTTCCCTGCCCTGTGTCCAAGTGTTATTGTTCAATTCCCACCTAAGAGTGAGAACACGTGGTGTTTGGTTTTCTGTCCTTGTGATAGTTTGCTGAGAATGATGGTTTCCAGCCTCATCCATGTCCCTGCAAAGGACATGAACTCATCCTTTATTATGGCTGCATAGTATGCCTTGGTGTATATGTGCCACATTTTCTTAATCTAGTCTATCATTGACGGACATTTGGGTTGGTTCCAAGTCTTTGCTATTTGAATAGTGTCACAATAAACATAAGTGTGCATGTATCTTTACAGTAGCATGATTTATAATCCTTTGGGTATATACCCAGTAATGGGATTTCTGGGTTAAATGGTAATTCTAGTTCTAGATCCCTGAGGAATCACCACACTGTCTTCCACAGTGGTTGAACTAATTTACAGTCCCACCAACAGTGTAAAAGCATTCCTATTTCTCCACATCTTCTCCAGCATCTGTTGTTTCCTGACTTTTTAATGACTGCCATTCTAACTGGCATGAGATGGTATCTCATTGCGGTTTTGACTTGCATTTCTCTGATAACTAGTGATGATGAGCATTTTTTCATGTGTCTTTTGGCTGCATAGATGTCTTCTTTTGAGTAGTGTCTGTTCATATGCTTTGTCCACTTTTTGATGGGGTTGTTTTTTTCTTGTCAATTTGTTTGAGGTCTTTGTAGATTCTGGATATTACCCCTTTATCAGATGGGTAGATTGCAAAAATTTTCTCCCATTCTGTAGGTTGCCTGTTCACTCTGATGGTAGTTTCTTTTGCCATGCCAAAGCTCTTAAGTTTAATTAGATACCATGTGTGTATTTTGGCTTTTGTTGCCATTGCTTTTAGTGTTCTAGTCATGAAGTTCTTGCCCATGCCTATGTCCTGAATTATATGGCCTAGGTTTTCTTCTAGGGTTTTTATGGTTTTAGGTCTAACATTTAAGTCTTTAATCCATCTTGAATTAATTTTTGTATAAGGTGTAAGGAAGGGATCCAGTTTCAGCTTTCTACATATGACTAGCCAGTTTTCCCAGGACCATTTATTAATAGAGAATACTTTCCCCATTTTTTGTTTTTGTCAGGTTTGTCAAAAATCAGATGGTTGTAGATGTGTGGTGTTATTTCTGAGGCCTCTGATCTGTTCCATTGGTCTATATCTCTGTTTTGGTACCAGTACCATGGTGTTTTGGTTACTGTAGCTTTGTAGTATAGTTTGAAGTCAGGTACTGTGATGCCACCAGCTTTGTTCTTTTTGTTTAGGATTGTCTTGCCTATACGGGCTCTTTTTTGGTTCCATATGAATTTTATTTTTTATTATACTTTAAGTTCTAGGGTACATGTGCACAATGTGCAGGTTTGTTACATATGTATACATGTGCCATGTTGGTGTGCTGCACCCATTAACTCATCATTTATATTAGGTATATCTCCCAATAGCTATCCCTCCCCCCTCCCCCCACCCAATGACAGGCCCTGGTGTGTGATGTTCCCCCCCGTGTCCAAGTGTTCTCATTGTTCAGTTCCTACCTATGAGCAAGAACATGCGGCGTTTGGGTTTTCTGTCCTTGCGATAGTTTGCTGAGAATGATGGTTTCCAGCTTCATCCATGTCCCTACAAAGGACATGAACTCATCATTTTTTATGGCTGCATAGTTTTCCATGGCATATATGTGCCACATTTTCTTAATCCAGTCTATCATTGATGGACATTTGGGTTGGTTCCAAGTCTTTGCTATTGTGAATAGTGCCCCAATAAACATACGTGTGCATGTGTCTTTATAGCAGCATGATTTATCAGCCTTTGGGTATATACCCAGTAATGGGATGGCTGGGTCAAATGGTATTTCTAGTTCTAGATCCTTGAGGAATCGCCACACTGTCTTCCACAATGGTTGAACTAGTTTACAGTCCCACCAACAGTGTAAAAGTGTTCCTATTTCTCCACATCCATATGAACTTTAAAGTAGTTTTTTCCAATTCTGTGAAGAAAGTCATTGATAGCTTGATGGGGATGGTATTGAATCTATAAATTACTTTGGGCAGTATGGCCAGTTTCACGATATTGCTTCTTCCTATCCATGAGCATGGAATATTCTTCCATTTTATGGTGTCCTCTTTTATTTAGTTGAGCAGTGGTTTGTAGTTCTCCTTGAAGAGGTCCTTCATATCCCTTGTAAATTGGATTCCTAGGTATTTTATTCTCTTTGTAGCAATTGTGAATGGGAGTTCACTCATCATTTGGCTCTCTGTTTGTCTGTTAATGGTGTACAGGAATGCTTGTGATTTTTGCACATTGATTTTGTATCCTGAGACATTGCTGAAGTTGCTTATCAGCTTAAGGACATTTTGGTCTGAGATGATGGGGTTTTCTAAATATCCAGTCATGTCATCTGCAAAAGGGACAATTTGACTTTCTCTTTTCCTGATTGAACACCCTTTATTTCTTTCTCCTGCCTGATTGCCCTGGCCAGAACTTCCAACACTATGTTGAATAGGAGTGGTGAGAGAGAGCATCCTTGTCTTGTGCCAGTTTTCAAAGGGAACGCTTCCAGTTTTTGCCCATTCAGTATGATACCGGCTGTGGGTTTGTCATAAATAGCTGTTGTTATTTTGAGATATGTTCCATCAATACCTAGTTTATTGAGAGTTTTTAGCCTGAAGGACTGTTGCATTTTTTCAAAGGCCTTTTCTGCACCTATTGAGATAATCATGTGGTTTTTGTCTTTGGTTCTGTTTATGTCATGAATTATGTTTATAGATTTGTGTATGTTGAACCAGCCTTGCATCCCAGGGATGAAGACAACTTGATCGTGGTGGATAAGCTTTTTGATGTGCTGCTGGATTCGGTTTGCCAGTATTTTATTGAGGATTTTCGCATTGATGTTCCTCAGGGATATTGGTCTAAAATTCTTTTTTTTTGGTTGTGTCTCTGGCAAGCTTTGATATCAGGTTGATGTTGGCCTCATCAAATGAGTTAGGGAGGATTCCCTGTTTTTCTATTCATTGGAATCGTTTCAGAAGGAATGCTACTAGCTCCTCTTTGTACCTCTGGTAGAATTTGGCTGTGGATCGGTCTGGTTCTGGACATTTCTTGGTTGGTAGGCTATTAACTATTGCCTCAATTTCAGAGCCTGCTATTGGTGTATTCAGTGATTCAATTTCTTCCTTGTTTAGTCTTGGGAAGGTGGATGTGTCCAGGAATTTATCCATTTCTTCTAGATTTTCTAGTTTATTTGCATAGAGGTGTTTATATAGTATTCTCTGACGGTAGTTTGTATTTCCGTGGGATCGGTGGTGATATCCCCTTTATCATTTTTTATTGCGTCTATTTGATTCTTCTCTCTTTTCTTCTTTATTAGTCTTACTAGTGGTCTATCAATTTTGTTGATCTTTTCAAAAAACCAGCTCCTGGATTCATTGATTTTTTTGAAGGGTTTTTTGTGTCTCTATCTCCTTCAGTTCTGCTCTGATCTTAGTTATTTCTTGCCTTCTGCTAGCTTTTGAATTTGTTTGCTCTTGCTTCTCTAGTTCTTTTAATTGTGATGTTATGGTGTCTATTTTAGATCTTTCCTGCTTTCTCTTGTGGGCATTTAGTGCTATAAATTTCCCTCTACACACTACTTTAAATGTGTCCCAGAGATTCTGGTACATTGTGTCTTTGTTCTCGCTGGTTTCAAAAAACATCTTTATTTCTGCCTTCATTTCATTATTTACCCAGCAGTCATTCAGGAGCAAGTTCTTCAGTTTCCATGTAGTTGTACAGTTTTGAGTGAGTTTCTTAATTCTGAGTTCTAATTTGATTGCACTGTGGTCTGAGAGACAGTTTGTTGTGATTTCTGTTCTTTTACATTTGCTGAGGAGTGTTTTACTTCCAATTATGTGGTCAATTTTAGAATAAGTGCAATGTGGTGCTGAGAAGAATGTATATTCTGTTGACTTGGGGTGGAGAGTTCTGTAGATGTCTATTAGGCCTGCTTGTTGCAGAGCTGAGTTCAAGTCCTGGATATCCTTGTTAACTTTCTGTCTTGTTGATCTGTCTAATATTGACAGTGGGGTGTTAAATTCTCCCATTATTATTGTGTGGGAGTCTAAGTCCTTTGTAGGTCTCTAAAACTTGCTTTATGAATCTGGGTGTTCATTTATTGGGTACATATATATTTAGGATAGTTAGCTCTTCTTGTTGAATTGATCCCTTTACCATTATGTAATGGCCTTCTTTGTCTCTTTTGATCTTGGTTGGTTCAAAGTCTGTTTTATCAGAGACTAGGATTGCAACCCCTGCTTTTTTTTGCTTTCCATTTGCTTGGTAGATCTTCCTCCATCCCTTTATTTTGAGCCTGTGTGCATCTTTGCACGTGAGATGGGCCTCCTGAATACAACACCCTGATGGGTCTTGATTCTTTATCCAATTTGACAGTCTGTGTCTTTTAATTGGGGCATTTAGCCCATTTACTTTTAAGGTTAATATTGTTATGTGTGAATTTGATCCTGTCATTATGATGTTCACTGGTTATTATGCCTGTTAAGTGATGCAGTTTCTTCATAGCATTGATGGTCTTTACAATTTGGCAGTTTTTGCAGTGGCTGGTAGTAGTTGTTTCTTTCCATGTTTAGTGCTTCCCTCAGGAGCTCTTGTAAGGCAGGCCTGGTGGTGACAAAATCTCCCATCATTTGCTAGTCTGTAAAGGATTTTATTTCTCCTTAATTTATGAAGCTTAATTTGGCTGGATATGAAATTCTGGGTTGAAAATTCTTTTCTTTAAAAATGTTGAATATTGGCCTCGACTCTCTTCTGGCTTGTAGGGTTTCTGCCCAGAGATCTGCTGTTAGTCTGATGGGCTTCCCTTTGAGGGTAACCCGACCTTTCTCTCTGGCTGCCCTTAACACTTTTTCCTTCATTTCAACCTTGGTAAATCTGACAATTATGTGTATTGGGGTTGCTCTTCTCAAGGAGTATCTTTGTGGTGTTCTCTGTATTTCCTGAAGTTGAATGTTGGCCTGCCTTGTTAAGTTGGGGAAGTTCTCCTGGATAATATCCTGAAAAGTGTTTTCCAACTTGGTTCTGTTCTTCCCATCACTTTCAGTACACCAATCAAATGTAGATTCGGTCTTTTCACATATTCCCTATTTCTTGGAGGCTTTGTTCGTTTCTTTTTAATCTTTTTTGTCTAACCTTGTCTTCCTGCTTTATTTCATTAATTTGATCTTCAATCACTGATACCCTTTCTTCCACTTGATTGAATCAGCTATTGAAGCTTGTGCATGCATTACAAAGTTCTCATGCCATGGTTTTCAGCTCTATCAGGTCATTTAAGGTCATCTCTACACTGTTTGTTCTAGTTACCCATTTGTCTAATCTTTTTAAAGGTTTTTAGCTTCCTTGCGATGGTTTTGAACTTCCTTCTTTAGCTCGGAGAAATTTGTTATTCCTGACCTTCTGAAGCCTACCCTGTCATCAAAGTCATTCTCTGTCCAGCTTTCTTCCATTGCTGGTGATGAGCTGCGATCTTTTGGAGAAGAGGCACTCTGATTTTTAGAATTTTCAGCTTTTCTGCTCTGTTTTCTCCCCATCTTTGTGGTTTTATCTACCTTTGGTCTTTGATGTTGGTGACCTACAGATGGGGTTTTCATGTAGATGACCTTTTTGTTGATGTTGATGCTATTCCTTTCTGTTTGTTAGTTTTCCTTCTAACAGCCAGGTCTCTTAGCTGCAGGTGTGTTGGAATTTGCTGGATGTCCACTCCCGACCCTGTTTGCCTGGGTATCACCAACGGAGGCTGCAGAACAGCAAATATGCAGAACAGCAAATATTGCTGCCTGACCCTTCCTCTGGAAGCTTCATCCCAGAGGGGCACCTGCCTATATCAGGTGTCTGTTGGCCCCTACTGGGAGATGTCTCCTGTTTGGCTACACAGGGGTCAGGGACCCACTTGCAGAAGCAGTCTGTTCATTCTCAGAACACAAACGCTGTGCTTGGAGAACCAGTGCTCTCTTCAGAGCTGTCAGACAGGGATGTTTAAGTCTGCAGAAGTTGTCTGCTGCCTTTTGTTCAGCTATGCCCTGCCCACAGAGGTGGAGTTTAGAGGCAGTAGGCCTTCTTGAGCTGCGGTGGGCTCCGCCCAGTTCAAGCTTCCTGGCCACTTTGTTTACCTACTCAAGCCTCAGCAATGACGGACGCCCCTCCCCCAGCCAGGCTGCCGCCTTGCAGTTTGATCTGAGACTGCTGGGCTAGCAGTGAGCAAGGCTCTGTGGGCATGGGACCCACTGAGCCAGGCATGGGAGCAAATCTCCTCATCTGCTGGTTGCTAAGATCTTGGGAAAAGCACAGCATTTGGGCAGGAGTGTCCCATTTTTCCAGATAGTCTGTCATGGCTTCCCTTGGCTAGGAAAAAGAAATCCCCTGACCCCTTGTGCTTCCCAGGTGAGGCAACACCCCACCCTGCTTCAGCTCACCCTCTCTTGGCTGCACCCACTGTCCAACCAGTCCCAGTGAGATGAACCAGGTACCTCAGTTGGAAATGCAGAAATCACCTGTCTTCTGCATCGATCATGCTGGGAGCTGCAGACCAGAGCTGTTCCTATTTGGCCATCTTCTTCCCTCCACCCCTGCCTCGAATAGACCTATATATTTTTTTAAAATTGTGATAACTAACCTAAAAGCCTTGACTACACCATTATGCAATCTATGCATGAAACAAAATTACCCTTGTGCACCATAAGTTTATACAAATTTTAATTTTTTTAATTTTTAATTTTTGTGGGTGCATAGTAGGTATATATATTTATGGGGTATGTGATATGTTTTGATACAGGCATGCAATATGAAATAAGCACATCATGAATAGGGTATCCATCCTCTCAAGCATTTATCCATTGAGTTGCAAACAATCCAATTACACACTTTAAGTTATTATGAAATGTAGTTATAATTGACTATAGTCATCCTGTTATGTTATCAAATAGTAAATCTTATTCATTATTTCTAGCTTTTTTTAGTACCCATTAATCATCCCAACCTTCTCCCCCATGAACCCCTGACTACCCTTCCCAACTCTGGTAACGATCCTTCTACTTTCTATATCCATGAGTTACATTGTTTTGACTTTTTGATACCACAAATAAGTGAGAACATCTGATGTTTGTCATTCTGTGCCTGGCTTATTTCACTTAACAAAATGATCTCCAGTTCCATCTATGTTGTTGTAAATGATGAATCTCATTCTTTTTATGGCTGAAAGGTACTCCATTGTATATATGTACCACAGTTTCTTTATTCATTCATCTGTTGATGGAAACTAAGTTTCTTCCAAATCTTATTGTAGACAGTGCTGTAACAAACATGGGAGTGTAGACATCTCTTCCATACATTGATTTTCTTTCCTTTGGGTATATATACAACAGTGAGATTGCTGGATCATATGGGAGCTCAATTTGTGTTTCTTGAGGAACCTCCAAACTGTTCTCCATAGTGGTTGTACTAATCTACTTTCCCACCAACAGTGTACAAGTGTTCCCTTTTCTCCATATCCTCACCAGCATTTGTTATTGCCTGTCTTTTGGATAAAAGCCATTTTAACTGGAGTGAGGTGATATCTCATTGTAGTTTTGATTTGCATTTCTCTGATGGTCAATGATACTGTGCACCTTTTCATGTGTGTGTTTGCCATTTGTATGTCTTGAGAAATATCTTTCACCCATGTTTTGATTAAATTATTATGTTTTTTCCTATAGAGTTGTTTGAGCTCCTTAAATACTCTGATTACTAACCCCTTGTCAAATAGGTATTTTGCAAATTTTCTCTCCCATTCTATAGGTTGTCTCTTCACTTTGTTGATTGTATTTGTTGTGCAGAAGCTTTTTAACTTGATGTGATCACATTTGTCCATTTTTGCTTTGGTTGCCTGGGCTTGTGGGGTATTGCTCAAGAAATTTTTGCCCAGACCAAAGTCCTAGAGATTTCCTCCAATGTCTTCTTGTAGTAACTTCATGGTTTGAGGTCTTGGATTTAAATCTTTAATCCATTTTGATTTTTTAAAATATAGCAATAGTTAGCAGTCTAGTTTCATTCTTCTGCTTATGGATATCCAGTTTTCCCAGCACCATTTATTGAAGATACTGTCTTTTCCCCAGTGTATGTTCTTGGCACATTTGTCGAAAATGAGTTCACTATAGGTGTGTGAATTTGTTCCTGTGTTCTCTATTCTGCTCCATTGATATCTGTCTCTGTTTGTATGCCATTACCATGCTGTTTTGGTTATTATAGCTATGTAGTATAATTTGAAGTCAGGTAATGTGATTCCTACAGTTTTGTTCTTTTTGCTTAGAACAGCTTTGGGTATTCTGGTTCCATGTAAACTTTAGGATTGCTTTTTCTATTTCTGTGAAGAATGTTATTGGTATTTGAAAGAGATTCCATTGAATCTATATATTACTTTGGGTTATACAGACATTTTAACAATATTGATTCTTCCAATCTATGAACATGAAATATTTTTTCATTTTTTGATGTCCTCTTCAATTTCTTTCGTTAGTGATTTATAGTTTTTATTATAGAGGTCTTTCTTTTTTTGGTTAATTCCTATATATTTAATTTCATATATGGCTATTGTAAATGATTGCTTTTTTATTTCTTTTTCACATTGCTCACTGGTGGCATATAGAAATGCTACTGATTTTTGTCTGTTGATTTTGTATCCTGCAACTTTACTGAATTTATCAGTTCTAATTGTTTCCTTGTGGAATCTTTAGGTTTTTCCCAAGTATAAGATCATATCATCTGCAAACAAGGATAATTTGAATACTTCCTTTCCCTTTTTTTTTCTTCTTTTTGAGACAGAGTCTTGTTGTGTCACCCAGGCTGGAGTGCAGTGGCATGATCTCGATTCGCTGCAATCTCCACCTCCTGGGTTCAAGCAATTATTGTGTCTCAGCCTCCCAAGTAGCTAGGACTACAGGAGTGCACCACCACACCTGGCTAATGCTTTGTGTTATTAGTAGAGACAGGGTTTTGCCATGTTGCCCAGGCTGGTCTTGAATGCCTGAGCTCAAGCAATCCACCCTTCTTGGTCTCCCAAAATGCTGGGATTATAGGTGTGAGCCACTGCACCCAGCCTTAATTCTTCCTTTCCAGTTTGGATGCCCTTCATGTTTTTCTCTTGTCTCATTGCTCTAGCTAGGACTTCCAGGATTATGTTGAATAACATTGGTGACAGTGGGCACACTTGTCATGTTCCAGATCTTAGAGGAAAGGCTTTCATTTTTTTCTCCATTCAGTATACCAGCTATGGGTCTGTCATATATGGCTTTTATTATGTTGAGGTATAGTCCTTCTATACCCTGTTATTTTAGGGTTTTTATCATAAAGCAATGTTGAATTTTACCAAATGCTTTTTCATCATCAATTGAAATGATTATATGGTTTTTATCCTTCATTCTGATGATATGACATATCACATCAACTGATTTGCATATGTTGAACCATACTTGCATCCCAGGGATAAATCCCACGTGGTCATAGTGAATGAGCATTCTGATGTACTGTTAAATTCAGTTTGCCAGTATTTTGTTGAGGATGTTTGCATCAATATTCACCAGAGATATTGGCCTGTAGTTTTCTTTTTTTGATTTGTCTTTGTCTGGTTTTGTATCAGGGTAATACTTGCCTCACAGGATGAGTTTGGAAGTATTCTTTCCTCCTCTATTTTTCTGAATAGTTTGAGTAGGACTGGTATTAGTTCTTGTTTGGTAAAATTCAGGATTGAAGCCCTGATGTCCTGGGCTTTTCTTTACTATGAGACTTTTTATTAATATTATGGCTTTGACCTCATTACTTGTTATTGGTCTGTTGTGGTTTTGGATTTCTTCTTAACTCAACTTTGGTAGGCTGTATGTGGCTAGGAATTTGTGCATTTCTTCTAGATTTTCCAATTTATTGGCATATAGTTGCTCACAGTAGCTACTAATGATCCTTTGAATTTCTGCAGTATCAGCTAGAATGTCTCCTTCTTCATTTCTGATTTTATTTAATTGGATCTTCTCTTTTTTTTTCTTAGTCTAGCTAAAGGTTTATCAATTTTGTTTAACTTTTCAAAGAAACAACTTTTTGTTCCATTCATCTTTTGTATTCTCTCTCTCAATTCAATTTCATTTATTTCTGCTCTGATCTTTATTATTTCCTTTCTTCTACTAATTTTGGATTTGGTTTGCTCTGGCTTTTCTGGTTCTTTAAGATGCATCGTTAGATTGTCTATTTGAAATTTTCCCTCTTTTTTTGATATAGACACTTATAGCTATAAAATTCTATCTTACTATTGCTTTTGCTATATTTCATAGGTTTTGCTATGTTGTGTTTCATTATCATTTGTTTCAAGAAAATTTTTAATTTCCTTATTAATTTCTTCATTGACCCACGGGTCATTCGGGAGCACATATTTTAACTTCCATTTATTTCTATATTTTCCAAAATTCCTCTTGTTATTAATTTCTAGTTTTATTCTATTGTGGTCAGAGAAGATACTTGATATTATTTCAATTTTTTGAATGTTTTAAGACTTGTTTTGTGATGTAACATATGGTCTATCCTTGAGAATAACTCATGTGCTGAGGAAAAGAATGTGTATTCTGCAGCTGTTGGATGAAATATTCTATAAATATCTATTAGATCCATTTGGTGTATAGTGCAGATTAAGTCTGCTGTCTGTTTGTTGATTTCCTGTCTGGAACACTGGTCTAATGCTGAAAGTGGGGTGTTGAGGTCTCTAGCTATTATTGTATTGGGGCCTATCTCTCTCTTTACCTCTAATAATATTTCCTTCATATATCTGGGTGCATCAGTGTTGGGTGCATATATATTTAAAATTGTTATATCCCTGTGATGGTTAATATTGTCAACTTGTTTGGCTTGAAGGCTGCAAAGTATTGTTTCTGGATGTATCTGGGTGTTTGTAGGTGTTGCCAGAAGAGATTAACATTTGAGTCAGTGGACTGGGAGACAAAGACCCACCCTCAAGAAGACCCATCCACAGTGTGGGTGGGCACCATCCAATCAGCTGCCAGCATGGGTAGAAAAAGCAGGCAGAAGAAGGTAGAAGAAGCTGACTTGCTGAGTCTTTCAGCTTTCATCTTTCTCTCATTCTGGATGCTTCTGATCTCAAACATCAGACTCCAAGTTCTTTGGCTTTTAGACTGTTGGACTCACACCAGTAGTTTGCCAGGGGCTCTCAGGACTTTGGCCACAGACTGAAAGCTACACTGTCAGCTTCCCTTCTTTTGAGATTTTGGGACTCGGACTGAGCCACAACTGGCTTCCTTACTCCTCAACTTGCAGACGGCCTGTCATGGGACTTCATCTTGTGATTGTGTGAGTCAATTCTCCTTAATAAACTCCTTCATTTATACATATATTCTTTAGTTCGGTCCCTCTAGAGAACCCTGACTAATAGAATCCTCTTGCTGAATTGACCGCTTTGTCATTATACAGTGACCTTCTTTGTATCTTCTTACAGTTTTTAATCTTGAAATCTATTTTGTCTTATATAAGCATAGCAACTCCTACTCCTTTGATTTCCATTGGCACGGAATATCATTTTCCATCCCTTTTTTAGTCTATGTGTGTCTTTTAGGTGAAGTGTGTTTCTTGTATGCAACAGACCAATAGGTATTGTTTTTTTCACCCATTCAGCCAGTCTATGACTTTTGATTGGAAAGTTTAGTCCATTTGCCTTCAATGTTATTATTGACAATGTTATTATTGACAAGAACTTACTCCTGCCATTTGATTATTTGTCTTCTGTTTGTTTTGTGCTGTTCTCTTCCTTCTTTCATTCCTGATTTTGTGAAGATGATTTTCTCTAATAATATGATTTAGTTCCTTGCCTTTTATGTTTTGTGTATTTGTTGTATGTTTTTTGGTTTGAGGCTACCATGAGGTTTGCAAATACTATTTTATAATCCACTTTTAACCTGATAACAACTTAACAGTATTTGCATAAACAAACAAGAAAAAGAAAACTAATAAAACTTGCTTTAACTTTGTCCTCCCACGTTTTAACTTTTTATTGTTTCTATTTATATCTTGTTATACTGACTGTGTCTTAAAAAGTTGTTGTTATTTTTGATTGGTTCATTGTTTAGTCTTTCTACTTGGGACAAATATAGTTTACATGCCACAATTACAGAGTTATAATATTCTGTATTTTTCTTTGTACTTACTATTACCAGTAAGTTTTATACCTTCAGGTGATTATCTATTACTCATTACTATCCTTTTCTATTTGATTGAAGTACTCCCTTTGGCATTTCTTGTAGGATGGTTGTGGTATTAATGAACTCTCTCAACTTTTGTTTGTCAGGGAAAAACATTTCTTTCTCCTTCATGTTTGAAGGACATTTTTGCCAGATATACTAATCTGGGGTTAAAGGTTTTTTCCCTTCAGCATTTTGAATATGTCATGCCACTCTCTCCTGGCCTGTAAGGTTTCCACTGAAAAGTTTGCTGCCAGACATACTGGAGCTCCATAGTATTTTGTTTCTTTCTCTTGCTGCTTTTAGAATGCTTTCTTTATCCTTGACCTTTGGGAGTTTCATTATAAAATGCCTCGATGTACTCTTGTTTGGGTTAAATCTGCTTGGTGTTTAACCTTCTTGTACCGGGATATTGATATTTTCCTCTAAGTTTGGAAAGTTCTCATTATTATCCTTTTGAATAAACTTTCTACCCCTATCTTTTTCTCTAACTCCTCTTTAAGGCCAATAACTGTTAGATTTTCCCTTTTGAGGCTATTTTCTAGATCCTGTAGGTGTGCTTCATTGTTTTTTATTCTTTTCTTTTGTCTTTTCTGACTGCGTATTCCAATTAGTCTGTCTTCAAGCTCACTAATTTTCTTCTGCTTGATTAACTCCACTATTCAAGGACTCTGATGCATTCCTCAGTATGCCAATTGCATTTTTCAACTCCAGAATTTCTGCTTGATTCTTTTAAATTATTTCAATATATTTGTTAAATGTATCTGATAGAATTCTGAAGTCCTTCTCTGTGTTATCTTGAATTTCTCTGAGTTTCTTTAACATGGGTATTTTGAATTCTCTACCTGAAATGTCACATATCTCTGTTTCTCCAGGATTGGTCCCTCGTGCCTTATTGAGTTCATTTGGTGTGGTCATGTTTTCCTAGATGGTGTTGATGCTAGTAGATGCTCCCCACTGTCTGGGCATTGAAGAGCTCAGTATTTATTGTGGTATTCACTATCTGGGCTTATTTGTAGCTGTCCTTCCTTGGAAGGCTTTCCAGATATTTGAAAGAACATGGATGTTGTGATCTAAGTTGTTTCTGCTTTCAGGGGCACCCTAAGTCTAGTAACACTGTGGTTCTTAAAAGATGTCTTAAAACTTAATAAGAAAACATACTCACAAAAACCTGACCTTAAAATGTACAAAAGACCTGAACAGAGACCTCTCCAGAGAAGATATACAGATGGCAAATAAACATATGAGAGATGCTCACCATCATATATTATTAGGTTACTGCAAATTAAAACAACAATGAGATACTACCACATATCTAACAGAATGGCCAAAATCCAACACACTGACAATGCTAAATACTCATGAGCATGTGGAACAACAAGAACTCTCATTCACTGCTTGTAGTAATACAAAAGGTACAGCCACTTTGGAAGACAATCTGTCAGTGTCTTTCAAAACTAAACACACTCTCAAATATAACAACATGGATGAACCTGAAGGACATTTTGCTAAGTGAAATAAACCACATACAGAAAGACAAATACTGCATTAACTCATTCATATTTGAAATCTAAAAAGGTTGAACTCATAGAAGTAGAGAGTCAAATGATGATTACTAGAGGCTAGGAGGCTGAGGAGGGAGGAAATGGGAGATGGTGATCAAAGAGTACAAAGTTTCAGACAGACAGGAGCAATAAGTTTTGAGATCTATTGCACGGCAGGGTGACTACAGTCAGTAATAATGTACAGTATATTTCTAAATAACTAAAAGTAAATTTCAAATGCTTCAACATAAAAAATGGTAGGTAAGTGACATGATCGCTATGCTGATTAGCTTGATGTAGTCATTTTACACTGTATAAATCTATCAAAACATCACATTGGAATCCACAAATGCATATAATTACAATTTGTCAATTAAAAGTAATATTAAAATGTTTAAAAACTAAATACACTTTTATGATACAATCTAGCAATCATGATCTTTAGCATTTATCCAAGTAAGTTGAAAACTTACGTGCACACAAAAACCTGAACGTGGATATTTATAGCAGCTTTATTCACAATTGCCAGCAACAAAAACGTCCTTCAATGGGTAAATGGATAAATTGTAGTAGATACAGATAATGAGATGTTACTCACTAATAAAAACAATAAGCTATCAAGCTAATGAAAAGATATTGAGGAAACGTAAATGCATATTACTAAGTGAAAAATGCCAATCTGAAAAGGATACATACTGTATGATTCCAACTGTATGACATTCTGGAAAAAGCAAAACTATGGAAACAGTAAAAAGATCACTGGTTGCCAGGATTTAGGAGGGAGGGAGGAATGAATAGGTGATAGGTGGAGCACAGAAAATTTTTTTTTTTTTTTTTTTTGAGACAGGGTCTTGCTCTGTCACCCACACTGGAGTGCAGTGGTGCAATGTGGGCTCACTGCAACCTCCACCTTTCGAGTTCAAGTGATTCCCCGGGCTCAGGCTCCTGAATAGCTGAAAATACAGGCGTCCACCACCACACCCAGCTAATTTTTGTATTTTTATAGTAGAGGTAGGGTTTCACCATGTTGGCCAGGCTGGTCTCAAACTCCTGACCTCAAGTGATCCACCCGCCTTGGCCTGCTAAAGTGCTGGGATTACAGGCATGAGCCACCATGCCCAGCTGAGCAAAGATAATTTGTAGGACACTGAAAATACTCTGTATGATAGAATAATGGTGGATACATGCCATCAGATATTTATCCAAACTTTTAGAACGTACAACACTAAAAGTGAACTCTAATGTATACTATAACCTTTGGGTGATAATATGTCAATGTAGGTTCATCAACTGCAACAAATGTACCACTCTGTTACAGGATATTGATAATGGGGAAGGCTATGTATGTGGGAGTAGAGGCAGAGTAGATGGGAAATCTATAACCTTCCTTTCAATTTGGTGGTGAAATTAGAATTGAGCTAAAAACTAAAGCTTACTTTTAAAAAATCACTGAGACATATTAGAGACAAAGTAATTAAATGGAAGGCTATACAATGTTTGTTAACTATTAATAGAAAACTCAATATTGTAAAAATGACAATTATCCCCATTGCATTAGCATCATGCAATATGCAGATTGCAATGATGATCAGCATCATCACAATCAAAATTCTAGCTAGTATTTTAAAAATATAAATTGATAGGCTACTTGTAAAATGTATATACAAATGCAAAAGGCCATGAATATCCAAGAATAACCTGAAAAAGAATAAAGCTGGAGGACTTATGCTACCAGACATGAAAACATATTCAAAACTATAATAATTAAAATAGAATGTTTTGCCTAAGGATAGACAAATATATAAATGGAATACAATCAAAATTGTCTCACACATATATGACCACTTAATTTAACTGTAATCTAAATATAAAAGTAATACCACAAATTTCTAGGAGATAGGAAAATATTGTTATGACTTGAGTAGACAAAGATTTTTTTAAGCAGGACAGTAGGCACTAACCATAATGAGAAGGACTGATGAATTGGACTACAGTTGACCTTTGACTAACAAGGGTTTGAACTATGCAGGCCCATTTATATGCAGAGTTTTTCAATAAACGTACTGGAAAATTTTTTGGAGATTTGCCACAATTTGAAAAAAACTCACAGATGGACCATGTAGCGTAGTCCAAAAATATATTTTAAAAAAAGAAACAGTTACGTATGTCACGAATGCACAAAATATATGTAGATACCAACGTTTTATCATTTAATACCATAAAATATATACAAATCTATTATAAAAAGTTAAAATTTAACAGAACTTTGGCATACAAACACAAGACCTTACATGGCAATATTCACAGTTGAGAGAAACGTAAACAAACATAAAGATACAGTATTAAATCATAAATGCATAAAATTAACTGTAGTCCATACTGTACTACTGTAACAATTTTGTAGCTACCTCCTGTTGCTGTTCTGCTGAGCTCAAGTGTTGCACGTATCTACTTAAAACACAATGTGATGCTAATCATCTCTGCTTGAGCAGTTCCTCTCTCCAGTAAATTGTTTATTGCAATAAAAATTCCTTAGGTATATTTCCCCGTGTTTAGCACCATACCGTAAACCTAGAATAACACCAAAAGGACCCATATGAAATGCCACTAGTGATGCTGGAAGTGCTCCCAAAAAGCAGAGAAAAAGTCACGACATTCCAATAAAAAGTTGAATTGTTTGATATGTACCATAGAATGAGGTCTGCAGCTGTAGTTGCCCACCATGTCAGATAAACAATTCATCTTGTAAACAGACAATGTAAACTTAACATATTGAGCAATATTACACGGTACTAAAAATGCATTCTCTCTTCCTCATGATTTTTTAAATAACATTTTTCTCTAGCTTACTTTATCATAAGAATACATTATATAATACATATAACATAAAAATGTGTGTTAATCAACTGTTTATCAGTAAGGTTTTCAGTCAACAGTTGGCTATTCATAGTTAAGTTTTTGAGTCGTCAAAAGTTAAACACTTTGTTTTTTTTTTTTTTTTTTTGAGACGGAATTTTGCTCTTGTCACCCAGGCTGGAGTGCAATGGCGCAATCTCGGCTCACCGCAACCTCTGCCTCCTGGGTTCAGTTGACTCTCCTGCCTCAGCCTCCCAATTAGCTGGGATTACAGGCGCGTGAGACCATGCCCCGCTAATTTTTTGCATTTTTAGTAGAAATGGGGTTTCACCATGTTAGCCAGGCTGGTCTTGAACTCCTGACCTCAGGTGATCCACCCACCTCAGCCTCCCAAAGTGCTGGGATTACAGGCATAAGCCACCACGCTGGGCCAAACACGTATTTTTCACCTCATGGAGGTAAAAACCCCCATGTTGTTCAAGGGTCAATTGTACGTTAAAATTAAGCACTTCTGTTCACCAAAAGAGATATTTAAAAGGCAAGCCAAAGAGTAGAAAAAGTTATTTGCAGTATATGTATAATTTGTATAGATATATTTTAAAATCCTACAAAATAATAATAAGAAGAAGGTAACTCAATAGAAAAAAATATGGGCACAAAACTTCAACAAGCACTTTCCAAAAGAGGATATTCTGAATGGCTGATAGATGTTTGAAAAGGTGCTCAACTTTATTAATTTTCAAGGAAATGCAAATTAACACCACCATAAAACACTGCTGTGTAACTACCAGAATGGCAATATTTATAAAATAAATGCTATTGTATATATATAAGGTACATAACATGATGCTATAAGATATATAGTAAAATGGTTTCTCTAGTGGAACAAATTAATGTATCCATCATCGGCCAGGCATGGTGGCTCACGCCTGTAATCCTAGTACTTTGGGAGGCCGAGGCAGGCAGATGACCTGAGGTCAGGAGTTCAAGATCAGCCTGATTGACATGGTGAAACCCTGTCTCTACTAAAAATACAAAAAATTAGCCAAATGTGGTGGCAGGCACCTGTAGTCCCAGCTACTCAGGAGGCTGAGGCAGGAGAATAGCTTGAACCCAGGAGGTGGAGGTTGCAGTCAGCCGAGATTGCACCATTACACTCCCGCCTAGGTGACAGAGCAAGACTCTGTCTTTTAAAAAAATATGATGATAATAATAATTTGCTGAGTGTGGTGGCAGGCGCTTGGAGTCCCAGCTACTTGGGAGGCTGAGCTGAGGCAGGAGAATTACTTTAACCCGGGAGGCAGAGGTTGCACTGAGCTGAGACTGCGCCACTGCACTCCAACCTGAGTGACAAGAGCAAAACTCTGTAAAAAAAAAAAAAAAAAAAAAAAAACCACCAAAAAAAACCCAGCATAGTTACTCAGCTATAATCTCATTTTAGCAAAAGTCTTGAATACGATACACTATGATCAACCATATTCTTCGTGTTTTACAGTGGATCTTTTGACTTGTTAATCCATCATATTTATTATTTTGCATCCTTTGACCTACATCTCCCCATTTCTCCTCCCAACCCAACCCTGGTAACTACTGTTTTATTTTCCATCTCTATATGTTTGACCTTCCCCTGTCACCACACCCACCCAGCAGATTCCACATATAAGTGAGAATATGACATATTTTTCTTTCCATGTCTGGCTTATTTCACTTAGCATAACATCCTCTAGGTCTGTCCATGTTGTGGCAAATAGCAGAATCTTATTCTTTTTTAAAACTGAATTCTTTATCATTCATCCATTGATGGATACTTAGGTTGTTTCTGTATCTTGGCTATTGTAAATAGTGCTGCAATGAACTTGGGAGTGCACATATCTTTACAAGATGGTGATTTCATTTCCTTTGGGTAAATACCTGGAAGAGGATTGCTGGATCATAAGGTAGTTCTCTTATTAATTCCTTTAAGAACCTCCATACTGTTTCCACAATGGCTGTACCCATCTACATTCCCACCAACAGTATACAAGGGTTCCCTTTTCTCCAGACCTTCAGAATGGCAATATTTAAAGGATTAACAATACAAAATGTTGATGAAATTGGGGAAAAACTATAATTTTCATATTTATGCTAGGAATAAAAATGTGGAAAATTGTTCAGCAGTATTTACAAACACTGGACATATATACGTATATACTTTATGACCCAATAATTCTACTTCCAGGTATTTATCAAACAGAAATACATATATCTATTTGTACATCAAAAGGCATGTGCAGGATGTTCAGAGTAGCACTATCTATGTAGCCAAATGACATAATGCCCATCAATAATAGAATAAATTATGATGTGTTCATACCATGGACTACTACACAGCAATGAGAATGAGCAAGCTACAATCACTTGCAACAATATGGATAGATCTCACAAATACAACATTAAATGAAGAAAATCATTCATAAAATTGTACCTAATATATGATTCCATTAATGTATTGGTCAAAACCAGGAAAAACTAATTAATGATGACAGAAGTCAGGAGAATAGCTGATTCTGGGCATGGTAAGCGAGAGGCATGGCTGAAGACTGGTAGGGCACATTAGGAGGTTTTCAAGGGTTGATTCTGTTTTATTCCGATCTGCATAGTGCTGAAATAGGCATGTTCACTTTGTGAAAATTCACTGGCTATATGCTTGCACTTTTTAAAATATGTATATTACTTTTGTGCATGTTACCTGTGATTACCACAAATAAAGATTCTACACAAATACACATCTGCACAAATATTTGCATAAAGACAGAAAATAATTCTAAACACTATACTGAATTCACAGCTAAAATTTAAAAAAACTTGTTAAATTAACCAGATCCATGATATAAATAAGTGAACAACACTATAAAAGATGCCTTTAGAAGATTCCTTTTATGTCTGTGTATTATAAACTGTCCATCTTATGATTCATCCCTGGTTTCTTGAATAAAATCATTAAAATAGTTGTCATCTCTTATAGACCTGAAGCAATGTGATCAACTTTCCGAAGGTATAGGAAAGAGAAATGAAAAGAGCCAAAGGCTCTTTCCATTTTGAAAACATAGGCTTTGGGTATAAAAAACAAAGGTAATACTTGGCTTAGATTGGTATCTATGTTAACTTAATTACAAACTGATCTTTTATTGTTTTTAATTAAATGCTATTGTTTTCAATTTTTTACTAAAACACGTATTATTAAATAAGGGAGACTCCCAAAGATACCTACTCTAAAATGCTCTAAGAATGAAAATAATTGGTCTTTATTTATAAATGAATCTTTTAAAATAAAATAATAAGTGACTATTAGGAGATCTGTGATCTTTTCTCATCTCTATCACTATGCACATTTATAGATGATGAAACTGATGAAAAAAGGTAAATGACACACCTTAAGCAAATCATGTACCTTTTTTGGGTCAGTTTCATCATCTATAAAATGTAAGAATTGGATAAGTTCTCATTCGGCCTTAGCATTCTATGTATAAAACAAATGTATATGAAGCTAAACTTTGTAAGATAGTAGATTATCCTAGCTAATATTAACTCTTGCGTAAAATACACAGAAGCATTCTGTTCATTAATTGTCCTTAAATATGTATCATTCATAACCTTGAAGTCATTATAATTACTAATTTATGATGCCAATTTACTGATATACATTTTGAAAGTATCTCTTCTTTCTTGTAATAATTAAGATAATTAATCTTAAGATTAACAAGTGGTTGCTTTATAGCTAGAATGTACAATTGTTCTACAATTTTAGTATTCCAACTCTGTCTGAAAGATTGTATGAAGTTATAGAGTCTCTTTTTCCACTGCATTTTTGGAAAGACACAACACAAATAATATTCCCAGAGGAATACTGGGTTTCTCATATCTCTGATAAGATTGATAAGAAATCTGGTAGTACACTTGGTAAGAAACAGAATGGTAGAAGGAAAAAAATCAATGATGCATCCAGAAGACAGCACTTTTCTAGGAAATGCTATGTTATTTTCAAACATGTCCCCAAACCTGTACAAGTTATTGTCAGAAACCGTCTATCTTTGTAACAAGTGGCAACATAAAAGGAACCTGTTAGTGTTCCAGTTTGGAGATCACCAAGGTGAGAGAATTCAAGGTGGAAGTCACATGAAGGACAACCTGTATCAAAAGTAAGCAAAATGTCTCAGAAGGATGCTCTGACTCACTGTGATCTTTCTTGATAAACACATAGAATAATGGATTCGTTACTCAGTTTTCTCTCTAGTTAGAATATTTATGTTAATGTATTGGGCTGTGCTCCCCCAAGGATATGGAGAACAATATTAGATAATTAAGCAAGATCGAAATGCTAAAGAAACTGAAATAATATGACTACCCACACTTTTCAGCTCAAAATATTTCTGGTGTTAAGATTAGAATGACCTACAAAAGATTCCCATAGAATAAAAAATTTATAACTGAAAATATCTGTGGCAAATATCCAGATAAGGAAAGTGCCTTGCTCAAGGTCAAAGCTACTTAGTAACAGGAATAGAACCTGTTACTAATAACAGGCACTGCTTAGTAGTTTTGACCTCCAAGTAGTCAGTGGGCAATAGACAAATAGACAAAAGAGATACATCTAGTTTTCAGGTACTCAAGAGACTTTCTTCATATTATTATATATAGGTTAGCAAGGTCCCATCACAAACCTTCATAATAAACTAGGGATTAACATATATGAATGTGTGTGTATATTTGTATATATACATATATATGTTAACATATATATATATATATATATTCCATTACACATAGTAACATGTTTCCCAATTCACTCCCTGTCTGTGCCCTTCCTCCAAATGTAACCTCAGCAAACCACAATCCATAAAAAGCTGAGTAGGGGCCATTATCAAGAGAGGCAGAAGAGACGAGATTTGGTATCTCTTTTCAAGATCTAAGCATCTTGACTTGCAGAGGATTGACTTTGTTTGCTATAGCGCACTATCCAGTTAGGACTGAAAAATATTCCCAGAAGAATCCTAGGTAATTCTAACTTCTCTAGGTCAGATTTATCACTGAGACTCATTACATGGCTTTCACAATGCCCAAAGACATCATTATAGATAACCTCCAAATTACATAAATCTTGCATAGCAAAGAGAGGGTAGATAAAGAATCCCAGCTGTAACTGAATTATTAAATCCTAATCACAAAAGGAGACTATAAAGACTGTTTTATAACAGAAAGGTCTGTAGGAAACTATGCTACTGATTTTAAAAAATTAAGATATCGCCAAGATATGGGAGCATATTGAGGGGAACGAAGAGGAAACAGAAGCCTACCAAAGCAGGCTTGGAATGTCTGCCCGGCCAGACCACTGGATCTTAAGCTAGTTGCCCATTAGAGCTCACCTCCATGCTTTTTGAATATTCCCTTTTACATCCACTCAGAAGAATTCATTTTCTCACTCTTAATCTAGTGCTCTTGACATTTTACTTTGCTCCTTTCCTTTCATCCTTTCAAGATTAATATTAGTCAAAGTTATATTGTTCTACTAAAAATTTTAAAAATGCAAATAATTAGGTGGAAAATATGTAATTAAGAATACTTTTCCTTGAATTTTCCTGATAATTGCTTCAATAATTTCCTTCACAAAAAACATGAGCTCCATCTTAGTAAAACTATATCTTGTTATTAAATCACATACTGTAACCCAGAGTACAGTGGACTATCTAAAATTCAATCTGAATCTTCCAAACTTTTTGGCAAATGAAATCATCACGATTCAAGCTAGTTTAAGCAAAATAAGGTAAAATGGTTCCTCAAAATAAGGTAAAATAGTGGTGCAAGTAGCCAGGCATACCATCCATGTGTATGTCTGGTTATAGCCATAGACAGATCCAGGGCACAAGCAAGAGTATCAGGACACAGTATTTTTCCATTGTATGGCTCTGCCACCACAGTAATTATCAGGAAGGCTCTATCTCTAGTGTGGCAAATATGAGCAACAGAAGCTCCCCACTTAAATTCTCCCAGCTTAGCAACCCTAGTGAAGAGAAAGAACCTCTTTCCGAAGCTCCAGCAAAATATGGCAGGACTTATACTCACTGACCATAACATGGTTTGGGTCATACACCCATCCCTGACAAAGCATGTGAGTTTTCTCTTTGGACAAGCCTGGGTTTCAGACCCTGTGGAGTTAGAAGGTAGACTCAAGGCCATCTGAACTATATATACTAATTGGAAGGGAGGAATAGTTTCGTCTTGTACAAAAACCTGGTTCTCTTACCAGAAAAAGAGAGAACGGATTCTGGTCACAAGGACAAGAAACAGAAGGTTCACTACCAGAACACATACTCTTGAAAATACAAAAGTACCTCATGAAAGCATATGTTACCATGGAATATTCCCAAAGATAGTATTTTACAAAGATGTCAACATATGAATGATCATTATGGATGAACAATATAACTCTTGGTGCCTTACAGACAAAGACATCTTCTGAAAGAGTATGAACTTTATATGCCAACTTGAAAATTATAAAATGTTATTGCCTTTTTAATGGAAGGCCAAAAAACTAGGCAATCAGAAAAAATTCAAATGTTACTTCATAATTATAAAACTTTTTAATTTAAAAAATTCTTCAAAGTTAAAATAATTTATACATGTGGCCATTTTTAAAAAAAATGAACAGGTTTATATGGTTTCAGTGCTGCACTGAAATGACATCTATAGTTATTTTTAATTGCTATTTACAGGAATCTTGATCTCCTTGTAAAATCTGTTACTATAGTAATCTCAGCAAATAATTAGCTCCTCAGGGAAAATCCAACTCTTCATAACTTCTAGTTTAAACAAAAAAATAGCCTTTAGCTCTTCTTCCTTAAATAATGATACGTTTATTACTTATACATTGCTGCCCACTACATTTGTAAAATAAAACTAAATTTTTTTCTTAGAAATGCTTTCAGACATTGAAGAGGTATCCACCTCTTCAAGATATTTAAAGATAAAAAATTTATTTTAACTGTTAACAGGTTTAGAAAAATTAATACACCATGGAGTCTACAGCCTTGCAAATTATTTTAAAATGATTATTTTCTGTTCTTTGTTTTCTGTTCTTTTTTCTCCCATTTCACAATCCCCTGTGGCTAGAAACAGACAACAAATTAAGTACAATGAACATTCTTTCTGCTTACTAGGGAAAAGTGACTATTTTTTTTTCTTTTTCTTTTTCTTTTTCTTTTTCTTTTTTCTTTTTTGAGATGGAGTCTCGTTCTGTCACCCAGGCTGGAGTGCAGTGGCGCAATCTTGGCTCAATGCAACCTCCACCTGCTGGGTTCAAGCGATTCTCCTGCCTCAGCATCCCTACTAGCTGAGATTACAGGCATGCACCACCACGTTCGGCTAATTTTTGTATTTTTAGTAGAGACGGAGTTTCACCATGTTGGCCAGGCTGAGGGTCTCGAACTCCTGACCTCAAGTGATCCAACCACCTCAGCCTCCCAAAGTGCTGGGATTACAGGTGTGAGCCACTGCGCCCAGCCTGACAAGTGACTATTTTCAAGCTAAGTAAATTAAATGTATCTCTAAATAGCTCATAAATAATAATGTTAAGTGTAAATACGTAACTCTAATGTATATATGTTTTATTGTTTATATATATATAGCGTTTAATTCTAAAAGGAATTTAAAGCAACTTCGAAGATGTCAAAGTAAAATAAACAAGATGAAGCAAAAGGCAAAGAGAGTATAAAACCAAGCTAAAACCAAGAATGAGGTTTGTACTCAGTATGCATTCCATGAAGTCCACTTATTAATAGTGGATGTTAACCTAGGTACTTTAGTTTCAAAGTCCCTCAAGTGAACAATATAGGTTATTCCAATACAAAATAAAATACTGAATAGCAAAAGAGAATCCTACATTGTATCTGAAGTACGTCTGTAAACATTAGAACCTAGCAAACCGAGCATAATATGTATACATATACATAGATATACATATACAGAGAGATGCAAAATTCTTAAAGCTTGCATTTATCCTGAGTTTACTACTTTATTGATTCTGATATACTCAAGCCAGAATGATTTTATATTGTCCTAATACAGACCTATTTTCAATATGTGCTAATGCTATAGTTTGAGTAGGCTAAAATGATTTGTTCTAAATAGTCATTTTTACATGATAGGGCCAAGCAAAGTTAAAATTAGACGTTGGATGCACCAGAAATAACAGAGAGAGCAGGCCAGGCTTAGATCCAAAGAAGCAGAGTCCTGGAAGCCCAAGGCTTATTGATTGATGGATGGAGAATACAAGGAAGCAATGGGTACAAAAAAAAAATGGCAGGTGCATAAAGTTACTGCTAAGAGAGAGAATAGAGAATTGGGAGCACATGGGAAAGAACAAAGGAAAGGTAAAGAAAGAAAGATAAGAACAGAAAAATTTTAACATAGCATATGAGTGAATTACTTCTTAGAAGCCTAGTAGGACTTGCTCCAGTTTTTTTTCTTGATAACCCACTGTTATCACTCACAGATTCAAAATTAATTCTCTCGCCTTTCTGCAAATAGCCTAAAACGTATTCATTATTTTTTTACAACAGAGTTATCATAATCAACAACATCCAAAGAAACAAGACCTTAAAATCAAGCACAGGCTATAATCCTGGCTATCTGGTTTTCGCACAGCATGTAATGATGTAGATTCCAAGCAGCAGGTGCTTGGGAAAGAGTCATTGGCAATTCTAAGTTAACAGTTTGGTAGGATTCTTGTGATCTTCCTCAATCCAGGTAGCTTCAAGTGCCCCCCTCTAAACCTCTTTTCTAATCAGATTGCTACACTTAACCTGCTCGTGGAGGCCGTCACAGCTTGGTCAAATAGACCCGGGCTTGACTCCCCAGTTCACCTATTGACAAAGAATATTTATTTAGTTTTTCCCAGTTTCAACACTCACTACTATTTTGGGGATTATACTATTTATCTCAACAAGCTGCTCTGGAAGTCAAATGAGATACTGTGGCAAAGTACCTAGTTATATCCCTGACCATCATAAAATGGTAGATGTTATAGGCATAGGAAAGAAGTTCAAGAGCATTGGCATTACAGAGGGATATGGTCTTCCAGTGATTGGAAATGATTTTTTCTAGAGATGAAAGCTGGTTCTAATCCAGTCAACCTCCTTTTCACTGTGGGAACCCAAACAATCAGTATCTCACCCTCACCATATGCACAATGAGGTTGGATTAGATGTGACAGATCATCTCTAAGGTATGCTTCCCCTCTATAAAATTCTGTGGCTGTACAAGTATTGTAAATTAGAAATTTTCCAGTTAATTTCCCTTGGGGCTTACTCGTCTTACATTGAACTCCCTTCCCTTGTCCTCTAGTTTTCATCATTAATATTTCAAATCATCATGAAGAACAGGTAAGATGACACCAACCCTAAAAAATAGTATTTAGTATTGTGGATGATCAAAACCTTTTGAAACAAGGCAGACCTTACATTAAATCCTGACTCTGCAATATTGGTTATACGACCTTGAAAAAGTTTTTTCAGCTCCCTGAGAATTTGTTTCTATTTTACAAAATGAGGCTAATGAGTAATACCTACCTTAAAGTATTAGTTTCTGAGAGCTTGAATTCTCCTGGCTTCTAGTAGGCATTCAATATTATATTATTTTGTACCCTGAAAGAATCATTAAAATTCAGCTGTAAATCTTTCTAGATATGCTTAACACGTTTTTGATTGAAGAACATGGCAAGTATCTTAAAGAAATTTTACCCCCAAAATATTGTCTAATTTAAAAAGCCAAAAATAAAGTAACAGCAAGTTATCAAAATGATGGCTCTAACTTTTCTACAGGTTGAGCATCCTTAGTCTGAAAATCTAAAATCCAAATGCTGCAAGACCCAAAACTTTTTGAGCCACCAATATGATGACACAAGTGGAAAATGCCACACCACACCTCATGTGACAGGTTGCAGTCAAAATGCAGTCAAAACCTTTCCATGCACAAAATTATTTAAAATATTGTACAAAATTACCTTCAGGTTATGTGCATAAGATGTATATAAAACAAAAATGAATTTCATGTTTAGACTTGGGTCCCTTTCCTGAGATATCTCATTATGTATATGCAAATATTCCAAATTCAGAATAAAATGAAAACCAAAACACTCTGATCCCAAGCATTTCAGATAACGGATACTCAACCTGTACCAAACTGTGGCAAGATAAGACTATTAAACATCTGAAGTGTACCTCAGATTGAACTATCAAGAATTACAACCACATCGAGAAATGTGCTTTAAACTGCTGTAATGAGCACACGTTAGTGATGAGACAAAAATTGTTATTCACTTCTGAAAGACCCCTGAACTGAATATTTAAGTACTATTTCAAAGCCTATTTTTATAAAAGTGCATCAAAATGTTCAGAAAGATTATTTGTGAATAATGAAACATCATTTCAAAGCCAGAAGGAAAACTAGATTGGCTCACTTTTCAGTTCTCATATTATTAGTTCAATAGGTTTATTTAAAAATCTCTCTGATCTTTTACTCTGACTCACTGAAAGCAAATTTTGAAAAGTGAAAAACCTATAAGGCTTTTCATTTTCTACTAAGTATCTTCCACAAATCTAACATCAATAAAATAAGACAGCCCTGGACCTGAATATGACAGCCTTTACCTGGTTCTAATGCATTGCCTACCCTATGCACAGAACAATCACTAAACTCAGCAGGAAAAAAGATCAATCAGTAAAAATAGGAATTTGAGTTTAATTCAAGTACCTGGGAATACCTAGATGCTTTCATATAATCTCAGTACTGATTACTTTTAAAAAGGCATAACACTTCATTTAAAATGAATATCTGAGTGCAGTTGATTATTTCTGCCCTTTATATATCTCTAACTATTCAACTAATAATAACAAAAACAATAATCGTTAACAATTTCTTGAGTATATACAACAGAACTGAATCACTGACTTAAATACTTTACATAATGACCTCATTTAATCCTCAAAACTATTCTACTTACAGTTGATAAAATTGAGTCTCAGCAAGTTTAAATAACTTGATCAGACCACACATTAAATAAATGATGGAGCTAGGATTGAATTCAGACATGTCCTATATCTTTCATTCATTCATGAGTATATTAATTTATTCAGTGAATATCTTTGTCCTAAAGAAATGCCACTGTAGCAGAAAGATGGTTGCAAATTCTTCGTCACTGTGCTCATTGAAAGGCAAAACCTATTGTTCTCCCCTTAAATATAGACTTGCCCTGTGACTTGGTTTGACCAGTGGAATGTGGTGGAAGTGACTAAGATACTTCCAAGCTAGCACAAAGGAGATCTGCTGCGTTTGCTATCACCTTCTTGGAACATTCTAGGAACCGTACCACTGTGGAGTGAGAAGCCCAAGCCATGTAGGAGGCCACAGGGAGCAGAACCAGGATGTGCCAGTCAACAGCCTCAACAACCAGCACTAAAGCTAGTCATGTGTGTAAGCAATCTTATGCATCTTAGGCCTGTTGAACACTGAGATCATTGCAGCCCCAACTAACACTACATGTAGTGGAAAAACCACCCAGCAGTATACAGTCAACTCACAGAATAGCAAGAGACAGTAAATGGTTGCTTTAAACAACCAAATTTTGGGGTGACTAGTTATGCAGCAATGGATAAAGAGCTGCAATATTTTTCTTGAAATGAGAGCACTGGGTACAATATAGCAAAATACAACCCTAGAAATAAAATAAATAACTATAATAATATTATTTTGGCATAATATAGCAAAATACAACTCTAAAAATAAAAAAAGGCATGAAGCAATTGCTTTTCTCTTGTGGCTGGGCATGATTTTTATACTGAAAGCCTAGTGAGTAGGAAAATCAGAAGAGACTATGGCTCTTTTTCTTCACTTATTTATTCATGTACTCATTTATTTAAACTTACTCATTTATATATTCATTAAGCCCCTATTTCTTGCTACATGTGAGTGTCTTTGTTAACTACTGTGCGTCATACTGTAAATCAAGATAAGCCTACCGCCTTTAAGAACTTTTAGGTCTAAAGAAGGTAAATACTTTTTGGTTGATTGACTCTAATGCATTCCCAAAACAGTAAAGTGGAAGTTAGAAAAATTAAGGAAAGCAAGGGGGAAAATTGGAGAAGCCCAGTCCAAGTTTTAATTTTTGCTGTTGATAATACACAAGGTAAATTATGAAATATGTACTGTACTTATATTTTAATATTTCATTTCTACCCATAGAATGTTAAGCCCCCCAAAAATGAACATAAAAGAGAGTGTGTATTCAATTGCTTTTGCTCTTCTGCTTGGCTCTCCTTAAGGCTTCTGAGTTTCTAACCTGTCAAAGGATTAGTTTCCTTAAATGCAAAATTAAGATGATTCTACCCCTACCTGCCCCAAGGTGTATTATGCCATGGAAAATGATAATTATGAGATAAAACTATTAAATCTTGATATTGGGGTCAGAACTTATTTACATAACCATCTTATTCAGACCATGGCAATGCAAAAGTGATATTTTATGCACTTGTAAGCAGCAGAAGAAAATAAAAATTAACTGTAAAAGCTCTATCCAAACTTAATTAAACAATGTCTCCCCACATTCAAATAGGCAATTCTAATAGGGCTGAGGATCAAAACACTCAGTCCTCCTGTCCTCAGAGCTGGGTGTGGGATGCAATTGGTTCCATCAGATTCCTCCCCCAAGAATTGTTAGATTTGGAGCTAATGGAGGAAGGGCTTGGATTTTGAGTCACTGGTCAGAAGGATGTGAATCAAACACTGCCCCACTCTCTTCCCTATTACACAGAGAAAGCCTATATTCTATAACAAAATATGAGATCCATACAGACAAACAGAGGTGAGGGACAGACCAAGTCTTGATAACCTCGCTTGGTCCTCTGGATCAGGCTGTGCCTAAAACTGTGATAAACGTTCACTTCAAAGTTGTGTGAACCAAAAATTCTCTTTTATTATTCAAGTTAATGTAAGT
Source organism: Pan troglodytes (assembly GCF_028858775.2). Lineage (NCBI taxonomy): Eukaryota > Metazoa > Chordata > Mammalia > Primates > Hominidae > Pan > Pan troglodytes. Next base: position 8,012,249 of record NC_086015.1, read on the forward strand.
TGGATTTCTGTCCACTGCTTCCAAAAGAATCTTGTCTAGTTCTAGATCCCTGAGGAATCGCCACACTGACTTCCACAATGGTTGAACTAGTTTACAGTCCCACCAACAGTGTAAAAGTGTTCCTATTTCTCCACATCCTCTCCAGACCCAGCCATCCCATTACTGGGTATATACCCAAATGACTATAAATCATGCTGCTATAAAGACACATGCACACGTATGTTTATTACGGCATTATTCACAATAGCAAAGACTTGGAACCAACCCAAATGTCCAACAATGATAGACTGGATTAAGAAAATGTGGCACATATACACCATGGAATACTATGCAGCCATAAAAAATGATGAGTTCATATCCTTTGTAGGGACATGGATGAAATTGGAAACCATCATTCTCAGTAAACTATCGCAAGAACAAAAAACCAAACACCGCATATTCTCACTCATAGGTGGGAATTGAACAATGAGATCACATGGACACAGGAAGGGGAATATCATACTCTGGGGACTGTGGTGGGGAGGGGGGAGGGGGGAGGGATAGCATTGGGAGATATACCTAATGCTAGATGACAAGTTAGTGGGTGCAGCGCACCAGCATGGCACATGTATACATATGTAACTAACCTGCACAATGTGCACATGTACCCTAAAACTTAAAGTATAATAAAAAAAAAATTATAAAAAAAAAAGAATCTTGTCTAAAAATAAAATTAAAGCATCAGAGGTATACTGAAATCATCTGAGACCTTTCATAACTTGTTTGGGCAACTAATCTCTTATGAGGATAAAAGTATCCTCATTCTCAGTAAACGACCGCAAGAACAAAAAACCAAACACCGCATATCCTCACTCATAGGTGGGAATTGAACTATGAGATCACATGGACACAGGAAGGGGAACATCACACTCTGGGGACTGTTGTGGGGTGGGGGGAGGGGGGAGGGATAGCATTAGGAGATATACCTAAGGCTAGATGACGAGTTAGTGGGTGCAGCGCACCAGCATGGCACATGTATACATATGTAACTAACCTGCACATTGTGCACATGTACTCTAAAACTTAAAGTATAATAATAAAAAAAATAAAAATAAAAATAAAAGTATCTCTAATTGTAAACTAAGAAAGATGGTAGTTAAAGCAAGGGACACAATGGGTAACACTCTTATCCTAGCCACCAACCTGATTGCATTCTTTACTTTCTAGTCAAGCCCCTTCTTCCCTTGTCTAACTACAGATCAACACAGATTTTTTTCTCATCTTTTTTTTTTTTTTTTTGAGACAGAGTCTTGCTCTGTTGCCCAGGCTGGAGTGCAGTGGTGTGGTGTGATCACGGCTCACTGCAACCTCCACCTCCCAGGTTCAAGAGATTCTCCTGCCTCAGCCTCTCAAGTAGCTGGGAAAACTTGGACAGGTGCACACCACCATGCCCGGCTAATTTTTGTATTTTTAGTAGAGACAGGGATTCACCCTGTTGGCCAGGCTGGTCTCGAACTCCTGACTTCAAGTGATCTGCCCTCCTCGGCCTCCCAAAGTGCTAGGATTACAAGCATGAGCCACCACACCCAGCTTAACCTGTCTTTTTAATTTCCAATTCACAAAGTGCTATCCTCCAGGATGCCAGGAAATGAACTGGGAGACAGAAGAAAGAGTCAAGAAAAGAAGATAAAACTTAGCTTGTAGCCTAGTGGCATAATAGCTAACATGTCTAACCATTAGCAAATGCTCAAAAATCCTGAGCCCAGAAAAGCCTTATTCACTACCGTTACAGAAATAAATCTAGAAGGTTAGCTATGCTGAATATGTTAGGGAAATGGAGAAGCACTGCTATTTTGATAATCAATTCAAAAGAAAATTAAATTTACTAATGGAAACTACCGCTATTCATTTTCTGGACATATGTAAAGATAAAGCCAGCTTAAAACAACAAATAACCACCTAATCTTTTAACCTTCGATATGGTGCAAAAGCATGACCTAAAAGATACTTTTTCATGACTAGCGAAGCAGGCTTTAGTCTCAAACTTTACCTTAGACCATTCAACGTCTGCCCATTTGTCTTGTACTGACTTTTCCTTTCAGTGCCCTGGATGTCAAGGGAACTTGGCTGCCAAAGACTGAGGCTGGAATCAAAGTGCTCTGGGCTTTCCCACCAGAACTCCATCCACGGGGCATAGAAGCAGACTTGGAAACAGACAAGTGCTGTGTCTGCAAAATAAACTAACTAGTGTAGGGCAAAATGGGCTCTATCCTTTCCTCAACCCCAGCCCCAGGAAAAAGCAAGATCCTTGTGGTCATTTTGCCTTTGCTTACATCCACTGCTGCCTGAAGCTAAAGAAAGGCTCCTTAGTAGACCATGGTAAGCCCCCTTTTATCCTCCTGCTGTCAGGGATGAAAGATTCCAAGCCTCAAGTGCAACACAGCTGCAGACGCCGACTTTTCCAAAAGATAAAAATCAAAACCCAAAAAGGACCACAAGTTCACTTTGAAATTAAAAAAAAAAAAAAAAAAAAAGGCCTTCTCAGAGTGGCTACTTTCCAGACACCAGACACACAAATGCTTTAAAGACAAAAACAGGTTGTTACATTTGTCAGGGTGAATAAAAAGCCTAGAGCAGGACTCTCAAGTCTCTCTTTCTGTGCTAAGGAATGTCTTCCCAATTTTTTGCAGCCTTGAGGACCGGGAGATGACTCAGAAATTGCTGACAGGGGAGGGAAAGGGCTATACTCTACATGCTGGCATTCACAGACAAACACGGAGGGGCAGCAACAGCAAAGAGGAGTCTTGGTGCTCTTCCTGGAGTTCCCAGGCTTTATTGGCCATGGATCCTGTTATTCAATCAAATACTTATTGTGTGCCTGCTACATATTGGGCACTATTCTAGGCCCTGTGGATGTATTAGTGAACTAAGCAGGAAAAAAAATCACCTACTCATGTGAAGGTTATGTTGCAATAGACTTTGGGGACAGAGACAGACAATAAATTAAACAAATAAGTAAAGTTTATAATACCTTAGAAAATAAAAAGCACTATAAATAAAATAAAGCCAGGAAGAGATATAGGAATTGCCAGAAGGGCAAATGGTAGACTTGCCATTTAAAATTGGCGTTCATGGAAGATTACAGGAAAAGTCAAAGTTTGAAAGATTTGAAGGAGGGAAGGGAGTAAACCAGATATTTGGGAAGAAGAGTGGTAGTGGAAAAGAGAGAGCAAGAGCAAAGACTGAGAGGAAGGACCTTGCCAGCCATGTTCAAAGAACAGTAAGCAGGATTCATGTCTGCAGCAGAGACAGTGATGGGGCAGAGGTTAGAAATGAGGTCAGAGAAGCAGTTTTGGACCAAATTATATATGGATTGATAAAACACCAGTTTTTGCTCTGATGTGGGCAGTCCTCAGAAAGTTTTGAGCAGAGGTATGATACAATATAAGTTGGCTGCTGAATTGAGAAGGACAGAAGCAAGGAGATTAGTTAGGAGGCCATTACAATAATACAACTAGTACTCTGGCTATTTCAATAGGCATCTTAATTTTTTCACAGTCTACCTTCAAATAATACTATACTACTTCATACATAATGTAATAACCAAGTCACTGCAACAGAATACTTCCATTCCTCCCTCATTCCTTTGTGCTATTATCATATTTTACTCTTATGTTATAAACCGCACAATGCATTATTATTTTTGCTAAAAAGAAAATTATTTTTTCAAAGAAATGTAAACATGAGGAAAGAAAGTCTTGCATATTTTCCCACATATTTACTATGTCTTGCACTCTTCATTCTTTTTTGAGGTTCAAAGTTCCCTCTGGCATTTTCCTTCATCTTGAAATTTTATTTTTATTATTATTATACTTTAAGTTTTAGGATACATGTGCACAATGTGCAGGTTAGTTACATATGTATACATGTGCCATGCTGGTGTGCTGCACCCATTAACTCATCATTTAGCATTAGGTATATCTCCTAATGCTATCCCTCCCCCCTCCCCCTACCCCACAACAGTCCCCAGAGTGTGATGTTCCCCTTCCTGTGTCCATGTGTTCTCATTGTTCAATTCCCACCTATGAGTGAGAATATGTGGTGTTTGGTTTTTTGTCTTGCGATAGTTTACTGAGAATGATGATTTCCAATTTCATCCATGTCCCTACAAAGGACATGAACTCATCATTTGTTATGGCTGCATAGTATTCCATGGTGTTTATGTGCCACATTTTCTTAATCCAGTCTATCGTTGTTGGACATTTGAGTTGGTTCCAAGTCTTTGCTATTGTGAATAGTGATGCAATAAACATACGTGTGCATGTGTCTTTATAGCAGCATGATTTATAGTCCTTTGGGTATATACCCAGTAATGGGATGGCTGGGTCAAATGGTATTTCTAGTTCTAGATCCCTGAGGAATCGCCACACTGACTTCCACAATGGTTGAACTAGTTGACAGTCCCACCAACAGTGTAAAAGCATTCCTATTTCTCCACATCCTCTCCAGCACCTGTTGTTTCTTGACTTTTTAATGATTGCCATTCTAACTGGTGTGAGACGGTATCTCATTGTGTTTTTGATTTGCATTTCTCTGATGGCTAGTGATGGTAAGCATTTTTTCATGTGTCTTTTGGCTGCATAAATGTCTTCTTTTGAGAAGTGAAATTTTCTTTATGATTTTCTTCTAGTGCAGAAAGGCTGAGAATGAGTTATCTCAGCTTTTGTTTGTCTGAAAGCGTCATTTTACCTTCACTTTTGAAGGATATTTTCACTGGGGATATAGAATTCTAAGTCACCATATTTTTTTCTGCCCATGATATTAAAGATGCCATTTTATTATCTTCTAGACTGCATTGTTTCTAGCAAAAAATCAGTGGTATGTCTTACTTTGTTTCTCTGTAAGATGCCTTTTTCTTTGGCTGCTTTTAAGACTTTTAAACAATCTCTGATTGTAATTGTGATATACATTAGTATAGTGTTTTTATGCTTATTCTATTTGGGACTCATTGAGCTTCTTGGATCTGTAGGTTTACAGATTTCATCAAATTTGGGGATTTTTCAGTCATTAATTTTCTATCTCCTGTCCCATCTTTTCATTCTGGGATTCCAGTTACATATGTTAGAACCCTGTGTTCCCATGGGTCACTGAGGCCCTGTTCATTATTTTTGAGCTTTATTTTTCCTCTGAGCTTTAGTTCAGATAGTTTCTACTATGCCTTTAAGTTATATGATTGATCTTTTTTTTCTGGAGGGTCCAATTAACTGTTATCCTCATCTAGTTAGTTTTTTTATTCCTGATACTGTGTTTCTCAGTTTAGAAGTTCCATTTGATTTTTTCTGTATTTTTCATTTGTCACTTCATCGTGTCCATATTTTAATTGAAATCTCTATACATATTTACATGGCTGTTTTAAAATCTTTGTCTGGTAATTCCATTATTTCTATTATTCCTGGGTCTGATTCTATTGACTAATTTGTCTCCTGGTTATGGGTCATATTTTCCTGCTACTTAGAGTGTCTAGTACTTTTTAATTAGATGAAAGACACTATGAACATTACGTTGCTGAATATCTGGATTTTTCTATCTTCTTCTAAAGACTGTTGAAGGTTATTTTGGCAAGCAGTAAACATTTCTTGCAAATGAGATTTTAAAGGCTTATTTTTATGATCTGTTAAGATAAGTCAAATGTAGCCTTTACCTTAGAGCTAATTTAGTCCTCCTACTGAGACATTACCCTTTTGGGTATCTCTAATGAATGCACGAGGTGTTCAGTGCAGTCTCCCAATGTGGTGGGAACTTAAACATCTCCCAGCCCTGTGTGAGATCTGGGAAAGGTTTAGCTCACAGTTATCCAGTCACTTCCATTGCCCAACCTCGTGAAGCGTCACCATTTGCATGAACATCTTAGCATTCAGCAAAAATTCAAGAAGAATCCTATGCATATTTCTGGAACTATTTTTTATACATAATTCTTTCCTCCTAGTGCTCTGTACCACAAATGTCAGTAACTTTGTTCTCCACAAATTCCAATTTTATCCCTTCAACTCAAAAGTCCTGCTAGGCTTTGATTATGTTTCATTTCTCTGTGGCATAGTCCAGAAAGTACCTTCAGGCTAAACTTGGAGTGAGCTTAGAAATTATCTTGTCTGTTGTCCTTCTCTCAGGAGCCACAGTCCTACAATACCGGTTGTCCAACAACCAAAAATCATTATTTTAAATTTTGTTCAATTTTCTGGGTTTCTTTATGGTGGGAGAGCAAGGACAGAGCTAGAAAGAACTTGAAAGGGAAGTCCACATCCTTCCCTTTTGTAGATGAAGCAACAGAGACTCAGGGTGGAGTTGCAGTACACTCAAGGTCACACAGCTACTGGTAGAAGCATTAAGCTCAGAAGCTGTTTTCGAAGTCCAATGTCTTTCTCACTCCAGCGTGCTGCCTCTTACAGAATGATTGGTAGAGTGTAGTGTATTAGTTTCCTAGGGCTGTTGTAACAAATTACTACAAACTAGGAAACTTAACACAATAGAAATTTATTCTTCCTGGCCGGGAGCAGTGGATCATGCCTGTAATCCCAGCATGTTGGGAGGCCAAGGCAGGCAGATCACTTGAGGTCAGAAGTTCGATACCAGCCTGGCCAACATGGTAAAATCCTGTCTCTACTAAAAATATAAAAATCAACCAGGTGTGATGGCACTTGCCTATATTCCCAGCTATTTGAGAGGCTGAGGCAGGAGAATCACTTGAACCCAGGAGGTGGAAGTTGCCGTGAGCCAAGATCTCACCACTGCACTCCAGCTTGGGTGACAGAGTGAGACGAAGGAAGGAAGGAAGGAAGGAAGGAAGGAAGGAAGGAAGGAAGGAAGGAAGGAAGGAAAGAAGGAAAGAAAGAAGGAAAGAGGGAGGGAGGGAGAAAGAAAGATAGGCACTTGCCTATATTCCCAGCTATTTGAGAGGCTGAGGCAGGAGAATCACTTGAACCCAGGAGGTGGAAGTTGCAGTGAGCCAAGATCACACCACTGCACTCCAGCTTGGGTGACAGAGTGAGAGAAAGTGAGAGTGAGAGAGAGAGAGAGAGAGAGAGAAAGAAAGAAATTAATTTATTCTTTCCCATTTCTACAGACCAGAAATCCAAAACCAAAGTGTTGGTAGGGCTAGTTCCTTCTGAAGGTTCTGAAGGAGAATCCATTCTATAACTCTCTCCTAGATTTTGGTGATTGTTTGAAATTCTTGATGTTAGTTCACTTGCAGACAAATCACTCCAATTTCTGCCTTGTTTTCACATGGCCTTATCCTATCCTCTGTTTGTTTATGTCTTCTCCTCCTCTTATAAGGATACTTGTCATTGGATTTAGGGTTCACCCAGTAAACTCACGATGATTTTATCTAGAGATCCTTCACTGAATTATATCCGCACATACCTTTTCTCCAAATAGGGGTACATTCACAGGTACTGGGGATTAGGACTGGACATATTCTTTTTGGGAAGGGGCACAATTCAACTCTCAAAAGATAGAAAAGGGGAAAGGTAAATAATATAGTCAAAGTAACAATTTGGGAATATTTATCTAATATAAAAGCAGACATTGAAGTTTCCCCCAGCTGAATCTATTTTGGAGAATTTGAAAGGGTTTCCATCTAGGACCGTGAAGGAAAAAAAAATGCAAAAGCAGGTTTATAATGTTATATTTTACCTGGGCACAATCATGGTACTGGCTCACACCTCACTACATTCATTAAGTGCATCACGCATTTAACACCATTGTTAATTTGGCCAAATAATCCAAGATGCAACAAGGAATTATTGCTTTCAGTTACTCTAACCTCTTTTGTCTCTAATAACCATATCAGTCATGACTAGAGGCTTGAATCCTGAAAACAGGGACATGTAGTAAAGATAAATTACTAACAAGCCCTCACCTATAATAGGAGGAAAGTCATCACTATAATAATTGTGTTTGCTGAGATGACCCAATGCCAGTTTCAGAGTCTTTATTAGGTCAAAAGGAAAGGACATCTAATTGCTATCTTAGCTATCGTTTTTCACTAACCACTGAAATGTGTGGGGTTTTTTTAGCATGAAGTCTTTTTTTTTTTAATTTTTCCAACTTTCTTAGCAGTTTCAGATGGTACATTGTGAGACAAAGGCAAAAGCAACAGGGAGAATCATCTCCTGAGAAAAATTAGCAATAAAGCACTGTGACAGGACAGCAAAGGCACTTTGTTAAAAAATTATTTCAACCTGAATAATTTGACAGTGTTAATTTGTTAAGAAAAAAATATCTAGAACACATACCACCCTGAGATCCTTAAGCAGTTCTCTGAAACTTTGTTTAATACAAACACTTCCACTGCATTGCAATTGGGAATACATCTTTCAACCCACATTTTGCCTGGTTATAAGTCCTATTGGGTACCGAGCAGAGGCAGTCAATTTGGTTTGCTTTATGATCTGAACCAAACACAAATATTAAGTGAGGTCAAATAACACACCCCACTGGCAATCCTCAAATCTCTAAAGCTGATTTAAAAGAGACCGGGAAATTGAGCTCAACAGAAATGGCAAAAATAAAGAAGTTCATTTTTAATGAACAAGGAAGCCTACCAATACCAATCTCCATTGGGCCACAGATGCCTCATTGTGCCCAAATTGGATTGGAATGCACAAGCCAACAAGCACAAGCACAACTGCCCCTCCACCCCCACAAAAAAAATCACAATTTGGCAGAAGAGAAAGATTTAGAGGAATGTTAACTTAATGCACCTAAAATTCAAATCATGATTAGAAAAGGGTATTCTGGATATGACAGTTTAAGGTAGGTAAAGAGAGTTACGAATATGTCCAAAGTAATTGGAAAATGAGCCTAATACCAAGAGAATTACAGAATATTGGTGATGGAAGAGAATAAGAGAATAATTTTTACCTTAAAGTGTAGATCCTGAGTTCAGGAAGAAGCAGTTACTTGCTCAAGGTCAGTGTCTAAAACTAAAATGGGATTAGAACCCACACCCTTTTGAGTCTGGTGCTCTCTCTACTCTGCCAATTGTTCTCAAGGCTGTGGGGGGATGTTAAGAGTTTCTCAAAGTTCACAACTGGGCCTCTTTCTTTCTCTCTCCTCCTCTTCCTTATCTCATTCTTTTCCCAAGCTTTTATTCTCATTGACAGACTTAGTCATCCAAATGTATTTCTCCAGTTCTGACATCTCTGAACTCCAGACTTAGAATCAACAGTTCTATTTCTGGGTCTCCCAAGCCACTCAAACTTAACATGTGCAAATGTAAACATCTACCCCCCATCCTTCCCACTACAGACTTGTTCCTCCCTGCTTGTTCTCTATCTACTAGATGGAACTATCATCTTACCAGTGTCAGCCTTGAATTGGTATCTTTTCTTTACTCTTTCCCTACATCCAACCATCAGTAAGACCTCCTAAGTGTATCTCAAAAACATCTATCCACTTTCTCTGACCCCACCTTAGTCCAAGCCACCAACATCTTGTTCCTGGACTGCCTCCTAACCTCTCTCTCTCTGTTCTGATTTTTCCACTTCCAGTTCATTTGCCACACAGTAGCCAGAGTGATCTTTTAAAGACATTCCGTTTACAATAAAATCCAAACCCCTCACCATTGCCTATAAGATCAGGCATTATTTGTCCGCTTACTTCTCTAATCTCATGGCATGCCACCTTCTTCCTTGACCCCTCTGCTCCTGGTATACTAAAGTCTCTAAATTCTCAAAACATACCATGCTTTTTCTAGTGCAGGGCCTTTGTACATGCTGCTCCCACTGTCAGGAGTGTTCTTCTTTTGATTGTGAAAGGCTGGTTCCTTTTATAATTCCGGGCTCATGTTATATGTCACATCTAAAAAAGAGGCCTTTCCTGATCACTCATCTCAATGAGGTTTTTTTTTTAATTTAATCTTTCAATTTCAATTAATCTTTAATATTTCAGAACGTATATCAACATTGCCTAACATGCTATTTTACACACAATAGATAAATGATCAATGTTTGATATAAATATACATATCTTTAAAATCTTTGGTTTAACCAGCTAAACTTTTAATATTTTATGAACTAGTTAGCCCTGAGTCATAAATTTACCTACTTTTTTTTTTTTTTTTTTGAGATAGTTTCACTCTCGTTGCCCATGCTGGAGAGCAGTGGCGCGATCTCAGCTCACTGCAACCTCCAACTCCCAGGTTCAAGAGATTCTCCTGCCTCAGCCTCTCAAGTAGCTGGGATTACAGGCACTTGCCACCACACCCAGTTAATTTTTGTATTTTTAGTAGAGACAGGGTTTTGCCATGTTGGCCAGGCTGGTCTTGAACTCCTGACCTCAGGTGATCCACCCGCCTCACCCTCCCAAAGTGTTGGGATTACAGGCACAAGTCAGCATGCCCGGCCAGATTTACTTATTTTTTATGAGATTTAAAACTGTTTTTAGAGCTAGAGTCCTGCTTTGTTGTCCAGGCTGGAGTGAAGTACCTATTCACAGGCATGATCATTGCACACTACAGTGTTGAACTTCTGGGTTCAAGTGATCTTCCGACCTCAGCCTCCCAAGTAGCTGGGACTACAGGCATGTGCCACTGAGTCCGGTGTATTTTTATAAGATTTTTAAAAAGATAACATATTCTAAATTATGACGTCCACATACCATTTACTTTTGTGTGGAATTATAAGGTGATATTTTAAATGATGGGAATGAACAACTTGACATGTGTATCAGTAACCTCTAAACATCTATTTCAAACATCTATTAACTGAAAGTCACGATTCCTCCAGCTCTTATACTAAGAACTTCCATACATTAGAGCAATATACGTATTCAAAAAGTGACCTAGTTCAATTAGACAAGTAAATAATTTTCCTATGTTTAGGTAAATTTGAAAAATATACATAATTGCTACCTCATCCTAGTTAGAATCTCATTTATATTTATTCCACTATGTTCATGATTTTGTAACCAATTTGGAAGGCATCGTATTATTAAAAGTCTATCAGATTAGCTCCCTCAACTCACTATGTCTAGTAACCATTCTGAAGAAATAGGCACTGGCTTTGAATATGGCCTGTTCCAGTTTGTGAACAGTCGTAGGCAAGTAAAGTTGTTGGGCAAAGAGGTGAGCTATAGGATGACTGAGGGTAAATTGTCACTACTGTATATAAAGACGACAAATGAGATATAGGAAGAGATCTGTTATAATAACATATATGACATATATCTAAGTTTTTTTCATATATTTCAGAATTATAAAAACAAAAGTATGTAATCTTTTCTAAGATGTATGGATGACTTACTTTTAATAATATTTCTTGATTTATAATGTAAATAAGATTAAGCGAATATGGGTTACTCTTGAATTTTAAAATTGGCAAATGTAAATGAGCATTTTAATACAAATAATTAGAATATATTTATACTGTATATACAGCTACAAATTGGAAGATACTACTAAAATTTTGCTCTATAGCACATTACCCTAGAAAAAATAGAATTCTAGAATTCTCTTTAAAAAGGTCACTGAGAATTATTAGATGATAACTGTGAAATAGGTTCTCCCATTACAATACTACTTCTGTCATTCAAAGTTCTGACAACAGTTGTAGCTGAAGACTGAAGCACTTTGTGAGAAAGCCTCATTCTTCCATCAGCTGGGTCACATCCAAAGTATTTCACCTGAATTTCTTGGCCAACTTCTAATCCTAGGGCAGTAGGATGTTTAATATTTCATTGATCAAGTTGTGTGTTATAAAGCAGTACCAAAATCATATTTGGATATAATTTTACCATTACACCAGTATCTCTGCTTTCAGTTATTGTGGCGGTATACACTGCTCCAAATTCTAATTGCTGCTCCTGATCATCCTTGCAGATTTCAGCAATGAAGTCTCTTGCCTCATGCATAGCACTGGGTGTTGGTGCAAATATAGAGAACGTTTCTTCATCCACCTGACTAATAGTTACAACTGTTTCAGCCTGAAGTTTTTTAAGTTATATCCACCTGGTCCAACAAATTTTTCTTATTTTGATAATGGAACCTGAACAGTTTCTACAACAGGTCCATTTTCTTTTCTAGATGCTTGAGGTTTTGAAATAGTTTTGTTCATGATCTGTAAAATCTCCTTTTTGCCACTAAAGCTTGTTGAATAGCCTCCATTACAATTTTCATTGCTATTCCAGGTAATTTAATATCAGCCTGTAATGCAGTTATTCCTTTATTAGTGCCAGCTATTTTGAAGTCCATGTCACCATTGTAAGCTTCAATTACCACAATATCTGTTAGCAAATGATAATCTTCTATTTCACCCTTCTCAAGATCGGTTTTGGTGGCCAATCCCATTGCTACACCTGTGACAGCAGATTAAATTGGAAGCCCTGAATCCATTAATGCTAAACTTCCACCACATGCAGATGCCATAGAAGATGACCCATTTGACTCTAGGACTTCAGATGTAACTCTTATGGCGAAAGGAAAATCTTTGGGAATAACAGGATACAAAGCTTTCTCAGCAAGAGCACCAGGCCCAAGTTCTCTTCTATTTATACCAGTGACTTTGACAATTTCATTAGTTGCATAAGGAGGAAACTCATAGTGCAGCATGAAATTTTTATCTTTTATCCCATTTATAGTTGTTATAACTCGATCCAACTTAATACTGGATTCTAATGAATCAAATGTAACAGTACAAAGCACCGGTGTTTGTCCTCTTTGAAATAATTCTGATCCATGAAGGGTTTTAAACATATCTACCTCACAACTTATATTCCTAAGTAAAGTCAAATCCCGACCATCGCATCTTTTGTATTCATTCAAAATAGTACTTCTAAAAACTTCCTTTGCAACAGTATTGAAGGATTCTATTATCTCATATAGATTGAACTCTGGAAATATTTCTTTTAGTTGTTCCTCTGTATCTAATCTTATTTTGTTAACAGCTTCATCTCTGGAAATTTTATCATGTTCATAATCTGTAAAAACTGCATAGAGTCTCTCCATAGTGAGTTTATGAGCATGTTTCACAATCTCTTGTGAAGGGGTAAATAACTTCTGAGGTGTCCTCTTGGTAACACCAATTTCTTTTACCAACTGCTGGATGCCCTGAATTATTTGTTGGGTATATTTCACTCCCACTTTGATAGTGTGGCAAAAGTCCTGCTGTAAAATGTTCTCTGCAGAGGCTTCCAACATGACAATCTGACTTTTAGGTGCTCCAGCAACCACTACATTTAAAGTACTAGAAGACATTTCTTTTCTTGTTGGGTTAACAACACATTCTCCATCAGCCATTCCTATTCATACTGTCCCAACAGGTCCATTCCAAAGAATATCTGATAATGAAAGGGCTACAGAGGTGCCATTAATTGCTAGGACATCAAGTTCATTAATACCATCTACTGCTAACAGATTACACAGAACCTGTATATCACAGAAGTAGCCAGCTGGAAAGATAGGTCTAACTGAACAATCTACTATTCAACGTGTAAGAATTTCTTTATCAGAAGTACTAATCTCTCTTCTCAGAGTGTTTGTGGGAATTCTACCTACTGCAGCAGCCTGTTGTCTGTAGTCAACCACCAAAGGCATAAACTGGGAAGGGGAAGGTTTTGTTTTACTGACTGCTGTGGCCATTACTGCAGTGTCACCTGACTATATTACAGCAGAGCCATTTGCAAATCTGGCCAGCTTTCCAGAGGATATTTCTAACTTCTTGTTGCCCAAGTCCATGCCCACAGCTCGAGACCCTGTGCTACTCAATAGTGCTCGCACCTGCAATTGGATGAGTGCCCGATCCCACCCTGGCAGACAGAAGGGACCATCGCTTAGCGGCCGGAGCCACAGGCTCAGTGAGGTCTTAGCTTCCTCCTGTTATCCTCTGTAGCAATGCCTTAGTGTTTCCTTCACAGCACTTATTACAATTTGTAGTCATTTACTGATGTGATTATTGGTTATTATCCCTCATGAGTCTCACAACTAAATGACAGCAGGGATCAAGTCTGTCTTCCTCCCTGTGTCACAGCTGTATCTGGCACCAAGCACATACAAGGCATTTGATAAGTATTCTTTAACATAATGAAAATGAAGTACATTTATAACACTATTCTTTCTACCCAAAGAGAACAAAAAAATTATGGACTTCCATTCTGTGTCAATATATTCAACAGGATAGAAGAAATAACACAACTGAAGGTTGCAAAACACTGAAAGTTATCAACGCTTATTCTCTAGAGATCCTTGTTAAACAATGTCCCATCCATCAAGGGTGAATTAGATTTGTCCCTGGCTTGAGGACAGAATAAGATGACTTCATCCGACTCCTTATAAACTTATAATTTTATGAAAAATCCATAAGCTCTCATCTTTCCAGCACTCTGATAACGAGGTAATTACCCTTTTAATGAAAAAGGAAGCCTTTTTATATCTATCCCCATTGAATTATGGACCTCAAAATTGAATTGAAGTCTAATAGACATCAAGCACAACTACCTGCCAGTTCCTAACAAGGATGAGGAAAAAAAAATAGTGATATCTGGGGAGCCAACGGGCAGTATGACAGGGTGTCCTTCCTGCCTTCTCCGATGACACTTTGCTATCAACACCAGTTCTTCCTTTTGTGCCTTACTCAGTTTGTAAGCCAGTCTGCAACAGCAGAAAAGTCATTAGTCACCCTTCCCTATCTGTTCCATGGGCTTTGAAATGAAGCCCTGGTTCAGGTTCCCATTTAGGTGTGACTTTCTCCATTCCTACTATGTTGACCGTAATCAAAGGGCTGGGCTCAGTCCTGACAACACGTTCAGATCCCACACTGCACTAGCCCTGCTCTAGAATCTCAATCTATTTTCCCAGTGTCCTAAGACCTGTCAAAGCCCCTGCCACCAGCCTCTTCCACTACCGACTGAGCTCTCACATCAAACGACTAATTAATGGAACCACAACACCGACACCCCACATGAATTGCACCCGGAGCCCACAATCCATACTCCTTCCCCATGCTCCTTCAGTTTATCGATGCTGTTTAATTATCAGTAGTGGCTCGGATTAAGCCCTAAACATCTAGCTACCCTGTTCCACAGCCAAGACTGTTACTCTCACTCCTCACTCCTAGGTCTTGCCTAACTCCCCCCATTTCAGGTACTTTATAGCTGAGTCTCTCCAAGTTATCACTCACAGCTAAATTCACACTTTTACTTGGTCTCTACATTTTAATCCTTTGTGATCTCTGTGTATGCAATTGCCAGTTTAGAGGCATAATCTTGTAAACCTTTACCTTCTGGACAGCAGCATCAGAAAGTTCATTACTTTCAGTTACGATACAACAGCGAGTGACAAATGCAGCTTTGGAAAGCGGAAAACTTCTTTCTCCTTGAGAGTCTCTGCACAACTTTCCACATTTGGAACCCAAGGACATTTCCTTTCTCTCTCTGCTAACATGGAGTACAGAAAGGTTACATTAGCTAATAAAAGCCCTCTGCTGACAAAAGATGCATTTGAAAAGTCACTCGAAAAGGGAGCTCTCTCAATAGCTTTATTAAAATAAAATGCCGTATCTTTGTGAACTTAAAAGTCTCTGGATTGTGGTTAAAAGTCTGGTCTGCTCCTTATACAATGGAAAGTCTTTCAAAAGCCATGTGTTTCTTAAGCTGGCCTCACCATGCATAACAGCTACAATATAAATCTAGACTCTCGCCGCCCATCTATCTTTTCTTTTCTGTGTCATGTAGAGGTTCCTATGTGAAGGAAAGATCTCCAGAATAAGATGAGAGATAGCTTTTATAAGAACACCAAATGATAGAAATTATGGAAATCATGATATTGAAATAATTTCTTCCAAGTTAAAACATCAGGAACATTTTTGCTTATCAGACAGGCAAGAATACTTAAACTTGAATGTTGGTCAGAATTCAAGGAAATGTTATTCCCACATACGTTGCTAGAAGAGCAGTACATTCGTACAGCCTTTCTAATGGGCATTTTGATAGTGTACATTAAAGTGTGAAATGCAGATGTCCTTAAACTCAGTGATTCCTCTTCAAGGTATGCTACATACTTGCACATGTGTAGAAAGCAGCCTCTACACGATGCTCATTACAGCATTGTTCATTATAGTAAAAATATTGAGACTCATCAAAATGCCTAGCATCAGGGGAATGATCTATGCACATATATGCAGCAATTTAAAATAATGAGGAAGACTTACACTACAATGACCTAGGAAGATATCTACACAACAATACAAACAGCATAATCCCACACGTATTAAAAAGAGAAACCAAGGCCAGACATGGTGGCTCATGCCTGTAATCCCAGCACTTTGGGAGGCCACAGTGGGTGGATCACCTGAGGAGTTCCAGACCAGCCTGGCCAATGTAGTGAAACTCCATGTCTACTAAAAAAAAATACAAAAATTAGCCGGGTGTGGTGGCATGTGCCTGTAGTCCCAGCTACTCATGAAGCTGAGGCAGAAGAATCACTTGAACCCGGGAGGCAGAGGTTGCAGTGAGCTGAGGTCGTGCCACTGCACTCCAACCTGGGTGACAGTGCAAGACTCTGTCTCAAAAAAAAAAAAAGAAACCAAGTTAAATCTTTATGTATAAAAATATATGCACAAAATAAATATATATTTATTTAAATGTACATAAAAAGGTTGTGAATAAAATATTTGCAAATTATATATCTGATAAAGTTGGGAAGAAATATTTGTAAATAATTATCTGATACGTGATTTGTGAATATATATTGTTCACAAATAGCTGATTGCATATATGATGTATATATTTGTAAGTTATATATATCTAATAATCATATCTGATATATCTCTAATAACATATACAAATATCTATATATAGAGAGAGATTTTTTTATTTTATTTTATTTTATTATACTTTAAGTTTTAGGGTACATGTGCACAATGTGCAGGTTAGTTACATATGTATACATGTGCCATGCTGGTGTGCTGCACCCATTAACTCATCATTTAGCATTAGGTATATCTCCTAATGCTATCCCTCCCCACTCCCCCCACCCCACAACAGTCCCCAGAGTGTGATGTTCCCCTTCCTGTGTCCATGTGTGTGTGTTCATTCTCAGTAAACTATCACAAGAACAAAAAACCAAACACCACATATTCTCACTCATAGGTGGGAATTGAACAATATATACATATTTGTAAATCACATATCATAATATACAAAGAACGCTTACAATGTAAAAAAAAGGGCAAATAACACAATTAAAAAATAACAAAAGGTTTAAATATTTCTCCAAAAAGATACACAAATTGCCAATAGGCACATTAAAAAATGCTCAAGATCATTAGTTACTGGGAAAATGAAAGTCAAAATCACAATCAGATAATACTTCATGCCCATTAAGATGCTTATGGTCAAAAAGACTGACAATATAACAAATGGCGACAAGGATGTGGAAAAGTTGGAATCCCCATACTTTACTGATGGGAATGTAAAATGATGTAGCTCCTGCAGAAAACAGTTTGGCAGTTCATCCGAAAGTTAAATATAGTTACCATATCATCCATCAATTTCATTCCTAGATATATATCAAAGAGAATTAAAAACAGGCAGTTACATACTTATACAATAATATTCATAAAGCATTATTCATAATAGCCAAAAATTGAAAACAACCCAAATGTCCATCAATTGATAAATAAATAAAATATGGTATACATACAATAAAATATTATTCTGCCATAAAAAGGAATGAAATACTAACATATCTACAAAATGGATGATCCCTCAAGACATTATGTTAAAATGACACAAGTCAAACACAAAACGCTTTTCATATGATTCCATTTATATGAAATGTCCATAAGAGGCAAATCCATAGAGACAGAAAGTAAATGAGTGGTTGCCAGGGGCTGAGGAGTGGGAGGAATGGGAAGTGACTACTGAAGGAATGATGAAAATGTTCTAAAATCAGATAATTGCACAACTGTGTGAAAACACTAAGAACCACTGAATTGTACATTTTTAAAGGGTGAATTTTATGGCATGTGGATTATGTATCAAAAGAGCTGTTATTAAAAAATTAATAAAAGGTCTTGAAAAGTACCTACCAAGCCAATAACAGTGGTTACGTGGGGAAAGGGAATTAATATATTTTTAAGAGTAAGAATAGATTCACATACCCTGGGCAATATGGTGAGACCCTCGTCTCTACAAAAAATAATTTAAAAGTTAACCAGGTATAGTGGAGCACACCTATAGTCCTAGCTCCTCAGGAGGCTGAGGTGGGAGGAGTTCGAGGCTGCAGTGAGCCATGATTGCACCACTGCACTCCAGCCCTAGTGATAGAGCAAGATCCTGTCTCAGGGAGAAAAAAAAAAAAAAAAAAAAAAAAAGAATACATTTGTATTAGTCCATTCTCACACTGCTATGAAGAAATACTGGAGACTGGGTAACCTATAAAGGAAAGGGCTTTAATTGACTCACAGTTCCGTATTGCTGGGAAGGCCTCAGGAAACTTACAATCATGGCAGAAAGCAGAGGAGCAGGCATCTTCTTCACTAGGTGGCAGGATGAAGTGAATGCAAGCAGGGGAAATGCCAGACACTTGTAAAACCATCATCTTATGAGAACTCACTATCAAGAGAATAGCATGGGGGGAACCGCCCCCATGATCCAATTACCTCCACCTGGTCCAGCCCTTGACACATGGGGATTATGGGGATTACAATTCGAGGTGAGATTTCAGTGGAGACACAGAACCAAACCATATCAACATTCGTATGTTTCTTATTACTTACATAATTAAAAATACATTTAAAAAGAAAGAAAAGTCCTAAGCACCACTTCAAATGGTGGTGTATTATGAGAAATGTATAGCAGTGTGTTTTACTCTTTTTAATTTACAACCTAAGAATAAATATTCATTGTAGAAAATAAGCATTTGAGGGCACTTTTCTAGGCCCTTGGTATATAAAAATGCATAAGCCATATTCCTTTTCTTCTAAGACTTTATGCTGCATATCAGAGTAGAGGCATGTACACAGCCAATTGTTAAATAAGTGTGATAAATGCTATGCTACTAACATGTACCTCTAGCTCTGGAAGCACAGGGACAGGGACCCAGGGAAGAGGAGCTGAACTTCAAAAGATAAGCAGAAGTTAACCAAGCAGAGAAGAGCTAAGGCAGATAGGCAGTGAGAATAACGCAGGAAATGCCTCCCGGTATGCTAGTGCATGGAGTTTTCTAAGAACAGCGAACATCAGTGGCTGTGATCCTAAAAAAAATGTCTTGTGGGGGAGATTCTTGCAGATGAAATGGTTGGCTGGAATCAGACTACAAAGAGCCTTAAGTAATACCTTGCTAAGGAGTAAGGTCATTATCATGTAGACTAGACCAGATGGAAAGAGACTAGAGACAGGGAACTCAGTTAGAGATTTCTGAATTAACCAGGCAAGAGAGATGAGCTTGTGAATAAGAACAGGGGCAGTGGCAGTGAAGTGGGAGATCAGATTCATGAATTCTTTCAGAGACAGAATAGGCAGGACTCCATGACGGATGTGGGAGGGAGAAAGGGATGTGGTAGTGACTCCCAGAAGTCATTAGTTGTCAGAGCACATATGGGAAGATTATAGTCAGACTTGTTTGCCCCTCAGGAAATAAAATGGAGATGAAAGAAAGAGTTTCATGTCCAGTAGGAGAAAATATGTCCTACACTTCACATGCCTCTGGATAGACAGATTCTCTCAAGCTCTTGTGACATTATGTGCTGGTGCAAAGGATTATTTGTTAACATTAGTAGTAAGCTGATAATAGAGTATGTACCATGCACTGTGTCAAGTGCTTTACATGCATAATTTTTTTTGCATCCTCAGGACACTGTTTTGTAGAGATAGAAAACTAAGGCTTAGTGATGCTAAGAAACCAAGTTCAAACCCAGGCAGCCTGACTTTAGAGGCCAATGTTATAAACTTCTGTGCTCTCCTGCCTCAGACAAGATGCCTCTGAGAGACTGAGTTAAGCAGTTTCACTTATTTACTTCCAACACAGTCAAGCCAAATAATAAACTCATCCTCCTTTCTCTCTCTCCCGATCCAATGCACATCCAGAACATTCATCACTTTCTCCCAGTTGAGATCAAAGTGACTCTTCAATCTTCTCAGTGACTTTCAGGATGTCAGCAATGGCCCTGTGAGGCAGGTGCATCCACCAGTGAGCAGCACAGCTCTCTAGCCTTCCATGGAATCCAGGCAATACTGAAGGGTATTCCAGCCATTCTTTTAGGCCAATGAGATTATTCGACCTAGTATTTGGAGATTCAGAGACCCACTGTGGGAAATGTAGGTTGTTTTTTACTACCTAGCGTATATTTACTCCTTTTTGGTTAACATCATCCCTTACTTTTATATTGAGGACTATATGTGGTCTAGGTTTGGTCCATGTAGTTGGGCTGAACGCACTTCATGTCTACCTTCATGGGTGAGTGCATCATTCAGGCCTGACCAATCAGAGCATCTTATCTCCTTTTCCCTAGTAACTGGCTCAGGGCTGGGCATATGATGCAATTCATTCCACTGAGAGTCAAGTCCAGGACACTTTTTTCAAATCAACCAGTAAGAAAAAGCCCTCTATTTCATATGTTTAGGCATATAAAGAAGAATGCCTGACAATTCCAGGGACATCAACATGGCAAGACTCTCTCTGAGCAGGTAGCCAAAACAGAGGGATAAATAAATGAAATATGGAAACAGGGAAACGTTGAGCCCCTGAATCAAGCCTCTCCTGAAACCTAAGCAGAACTTTTCTATTGGCTACAGAAACCAGTATATTTCCCTCAATGTTTAAGCTATTTTGAATATCTGACATCCGCAACCAAAAACCAAAAGGAATCAGAAGACAGAAAAACTGAAAAGACTTGTCTCAAGAACAACTAGAAAGTTCTGAGTGGGCAGCTAGCTAGCCTGCTTACAAAAGAAACATTTAGAGGGGGCGGCTACTTTCAAGGCATTTACCGGGAAGATCTGCCTAGGAGAAGCAGCTAATGTAAGAGCTGTCACACCAGGAAATGCTCAGCATTGGCCTTTAAATAGTACATTACATAGAGGAGTTGTGGGGCCTAAGAAACCAAAGAGAAGGTTAAATAATCTCTGTGCCCATAGCATGACTCTACTGTTAGCCCAGCTTTTTCACATTCTGGTAAATACAATTTCTTGTATCCTGACATCACATATGTAAGTCATCCCTCTCAAAATGTCCTCCTTCATCAAGCCCATGTGTTCAAATCCTAGGCATTTCAAGACTCACCTCTAGTTTCACCTCCTCCAGGAATCTTTCCTGGTCATTGTAGCCTTTTATTGGCATCTTCTTTGAGTTCCTATAATGCTTAACCTTAATACCACCTAATGGGATCCAGGCAAAAGAGGTGAGTTTGCATATTTAGTTGGGAAGATATTCCTGCAGCTTGATATTCATCTGTGTCAAAAGTCCATGGGGAGAACACAAAAAGAGGAATTTTAGGTTACTGCCAAGTCCACAAGAGGTATGGATTTTAATATTGCAGAGAGAGAATCATAATATTCTATGATTTTGTACTTCTACAGAGGGTAGATGTAGAACTGGGGAGGGACAAGTGCTCACCATAAGCCAAGGGTCTAGGCACTTAGCCTTAAGTGGGGGCAATTGCAGCTTCCTTCATTCCTCTGAAGGGTTGAGAACTTATGTAAAGCCATGGGTGCAGTGCTGTCCGACGCCCTGCAGAGGTGATGCCAAGAGTAAGGCTAAATATGCCATTGTTGAGAGGGAGCCCAGAAAGCCAGACTTCAGCAGACACCAAAGAGTCTATTGAACTACTCTGATGGGAGGATATGCAAGAGCAATGCTGAATAGTAACACCCCTGAAGAGAGACACCATGGAGAGTAGTTGCCGGGCTTGTGGCTACAAACAACAAGAAAATCCTTCGCCTGGAGCTGCCTCTGCAAAGAGCAGCTAGACTCTAGCTGGAGAGTCTGACAGAGAAACACTTCCTAGCAGAGGCTCAGCTTCTTGACCTTCCAGAATGAGAGGCTGTGTGGTTTTGTGTTCAAGATCAGGGTATGAACACGATATGAACGGTTGGTATGTCGAGACAACTTCATTGAAAAGAGAGAATAAGAAATTCCTCCCTGAAACCTAGAACAGATGGTGGCCCAAGATTGATCACAATAATCATTGAGAATATACATTGTAGAGACCTCAGATTCCTATTGCACATGTGTCCTACAAAGAAGGGCTACAGAGATTCTATCTTGAATTGTTTGTGAATTTTTCCACATGCATTAGTTTTGCTGGATTATAAACTTCTACAACACAACCATATGTTTCACTTCTTATTAAATCTCTCACAGGGTCTAAGTCAAAGTCAAAGGACCGTCATTGATCAGTTGATTGGCACTAGAGTGGTTGGCCTAGCATTGGTGGACATAGTCATTCTCAGTGTCAGAAAATCTTGCACCCTATCGGAAAAGCGTAAGAGGAAACACAAAAATTAAACAGAGGATACAGCAACATAATAGTTCTATAAAGATAGTACATACTGGGAGTCTAAAAAATATCCATATCTTTTGACACAATTCTATTTCTAGAAAATCATCCTACCAAAATATCTAAAGAGTAAAGAAACTTTATGAAGAAAGTCATTCTTTGAACAGAATATAGAAGCAGAAAAATTCTGAAACAATCTTAATATCAACAATAGAGGATATGTTATATAAACAAAGAATCTTCTTCCGTGTAAACCTGCTATTAAAAATAATGCTTAAGAAGTATTTTCAAAGGTTTAACAAGTGCTTATGACGTAATGTTCAGCAACAAACAATTGTATACAAACTAGGATCTCAATTATGTTGAAGTGTGTAGAATATTGACAGTGGGTATTTCTGAGTGGTAGGATTTGGGGTGTTTCTAATTTTCTTGTTTGAACTTTCTATTTTATACTTTTCAAGTTTCCTGCAATAGTAATGTTTTACTTTTATAATCAAAAAACTATTGAAATAATACTTTAAATTATGCATGTGAAAAGATTACCTGGTCCAGGTGGTCATTGTATCCAGCTGAAGGTGTTAAATCTAGCTAGACTCTGGCCTGGGTCTTGAGAGGTTAGTATCTATACCCCACCTTCCCTTCTAAACAGGTTAGCAAGCTGGCAAGCTGGTAAAGGAGCCTAGCCGCTTCCTCCCTACAGGACACTGCAACATCAAAACAAAGCCTCTAAATACTCCCCTAAGGACAAGGAAGACTAATATCTGTGATGTAGCTATTCTCTTCTGGGACATAGAGGAAAAAAATAGGTCTCTCTCATAACAAGACACCATTCGTTTCTCAGGTTAAGCTGCCATTACCTTCGAACACACAGAAGCTGAGGGCTGTTTCTGCAGCCCTATCCTGCCCAGTCAGCCCTCTGCGTGCTCTCAACTGCTATTCTCACTGCAGACCACCATTTTCAGACAAAGCTCTGAAAAGCCCCTTAATGCCCAAGAGCCACAGGTTGTGTTTGTGTTAATTACTACAGGGCTCAGTTCACAATATCACTTAATAAAAATTAATAATTTTCAAGAATAGATTCATAATCTTCTCAGTTATCAGAACAGCTAAAGTTATTTATGTGCTTATTGGAACAATATTATAAATGTTTGCTTTGTTTTAATACTTCATTGATGAATCACGTAATAGTTTATAAAATCATGTTTTTACCTGATATACTTAGTTGGCCATGTTTTCCTGATTACAACAAACAGATGAAAAATAATTTCTGAGTTATTTCCTTTTTCCTTCAGTATCTCAAAGGATGTTCACTGTGAATACTGACAAAATAATTTATTATTATTTTCCTAGATTCTGACCATCTGTCTGCTAATCAATTCATTAGAAATTCAACTCAAAAAGAAAATTTTTGGAGATAGTATGTTAATATACCAGTTTAGAGAAAACAACATACAATTACTTTTGCACAAGGTCAGTTGGAGAATAGTTTGAGAACTGTCTAGAGACAGCAAGATATTCTCAAGATGCTCCAAGTATCCATTCTGACTCTATGACTATTCTGAGCACAAACTCAGGATTTTAGTTTCCTTCACTAATACCTAGTAATAAAAAACCTCCATGTGTTATTTATGAGAACAGTTAAGCAGATAAATAATAAAGTCTCCTGACACTTCAAAGGAAAATGAAGAAAATATGAGTAAATATAAAATCAATTCATCAGATACATTTTAAATTCCAGCTGTTAGAGTCAGAAGGAATCACAGATCATTTCACTCCATCTCCTGGGTTTATGCTGATAAGCTACTGCTCTATCCATATGAGCGAAGATGCAGCTGCAGGTTAAGGGGCAAGCCTGTTGCCATACAGCTGGTTAGCACCAAGAAGCAAAGTGAAGTTAGATTTCAGTTTCTAGTATCCTCATACAGGCCTCTTCCCAATGAGCCAAGCTACTTCTCTTTCAAAAATAATTCTGTCTGGAACATTAAGGGGGTCATCCGTACTGATTCTTCATGTTTTAAATACATATTGTTTGCCAGTCATTATGCTAATAAGAATACAAAAAGAAAACAATATATAGTATCAGCACTTGAAGACCTCACGATCCAGTAAGGAAAACGTCAACATGAACAACACCCATATGATACTTGCATAGCAATGTGAGCACAGTGCTATGGGAACATAGAAGAGGGGGCAATAAATTCTGCTAAGAAAGTGTTAAAAAGTTTCACAGAAGAGCTAGGCCCCAAAGGATGAGTAAGAGGTTTTAGGCAGAAGGAACCATGAAAACAAAGGCGGGGATGTGAACAACATCTCCGAGGAGGAGCCAGCATACAGAATGAAAGATATTGCGCATCAAAAGCGAAACAGCCTTTGCTTTTACACAGACCTGTCATGGTAAAGCATCCTCACAGCTGTACACATTTAGGTAATCTCTGTGTTCCCCAGCCCTTCTAAAGAGCATCACTGTGTCCTCCTTGCCTATATCCATGCTGTGCCCTCTGTCAGGAAAGGCCTTGCCCTTTTCCTCTGTGCCAACTCCCCACTGTCCCTCCTGATACATCTCCAATATTACCTCTTCTCCAACCTCCCTGGGAGAGTTAATTACCTCCTCCTTTGTGCTCCTATAACAACTTTTACATCTCTTGCAAGAGGTTACTTGAATTACTTGTTTACATACATGTCTATCTCCCAAACAAGTCTAAAAACGGTAGGCTTCTAGATAATTGTATGTTTGATACATATGAATGAATGACCTTTTCTATGGAAAGCTAGGCGCTAAAGGTGATGGAGAGATAACATGCACATACGAGCTCTCAAGGGAAATAGACAGACACATAGATAATGTATAAGTAGAATAATAATTCTTTGAATTGAAATCCCCAGGGAAACATTTTCACTCAACCGAAAATCTAACTGCAATCTAAAGATTTTCACATACGACCACTTGGCATTGACTTACAACTCCACCTAGATAGGTTCATAAAGTCAGATCCTTTTCTTGTTACATTCTTAGAGCTCATAAAAGGTGGTCTGAAAAGGCAGCTCTTTGGGTATAATTTAGTCATATTAAACAGAATTGTAAGGGAGAGAAAATGACTGTCTAGTCCTTTATCATTGGGCATGTAATCCATTATAAAGGTGTTAAGCTCATTGGTAAGTGTAAAAATGAGAGGAAATGAGTCTACTGACAAAAAATGCAATGCGACAATAAACTAAAATTAATGCTTCACAAATTCTCAGCTTCTCAGCCTTATTGTCTCAATTTGTTATTCTCATAAATTATCAGAAAGTAAAGCACAGCCACTGCTCCTAAAAATAAAAATCTTATTAAACTTACTATGTATAAAACTGCCTGAAGACATTGGCTCTCCTTTGACCTCATGAGTTACTCAAGATACTCAATCCCAGGGTTCAAAAAATATATCTCATTAGCAGTACCAGATGTCAGCAGATGTGTTATTAAACTGCCTGTCACTCAAGCCTCAATCCTGAAAAATACCTAGGTCACCTAATCCTTTATGCCATCCACATCTTTTCACATATAATAACAGGAACTTTAGTGCCTGGAATTGTTATTAATAATAATTCCAAAAACTCAATCATTTCTGGGATGCCTTTGAGTTAATGGGAAAGAAGCTACTATCTGCCTGACAAATTGCTGCCCACTGGTAAAAGATGATTGACAGAGGATAGATAGTGTATTAGCCTCCTCGGGCTATGTCATAATCCATTCAGCTGGCTATCACAAAATACCATAAACCAGGTAGCTTATAAACAACAGAAACATTTCTCACAGCTCTGGATTCTGGGAAGTCCAGCATCAAGGCACTGGCATATCTGTTGTTTGGTGAAGGCCCACTTTCTGGTTCACAGATGGCAACTTCTTGCTGTGTCCTCACATGGCAAAAGGGGCAAGAGAGTTCTCTGGGGCCTCTTTTACAAGGGCAGTAATCCTATTTCTGAGGGACCTGCCCTTCATGACCTAACTACTTTCCCCACCTTCCAATACCACCACATTGAGGATTAGGATTCGATGTATGAATCTGGGGGTTACACAAACATTCAGACCATAGCAGGCTACCTTAAAAACCACAAACCGGTGGCTTAAACAATAGAAATTTATTTTTTCATACTTTTGCTAGTTGAAAGTCCAAGATGAAGGTGTCATCAGGGTTAGTATATAGCAAGGCCTCTCTTCCTGGCTTGCAGGTCACTGCCTTCTTGTTGAATGCTCACATGACTTTTTCTCTGTGCACTCACAGAGAAAGAATGAAATGAGCTCTCTGGTGTCTCTTCCTCTTTGTATAAGGTATCGGATTATGGCCCCACCCTTCTAAGCTCATTAAACCTTAATTATCTCCTTAAAGGTCCTAACTCCAAATACTATCACCTTGGGGTTAAGGCTTCAAAATATGAATTTGATGAGAGACACAATTCAGTCCATAACAGACAGACTGATGGATGGATGTGAATGGATGGACAGATGGATGGATGCATGGATGGATGGATGGATACATGGATGGATGCATGGATGAGAGGGAGGAAGGGAGAGAGGGAAGAAGAGAAGGAAGGAAGGAGGGAAGGAAGAAAAGAGGGAAGGACGGAGGGAAGGAGGGAGAGAAGGAGGGAGGGAGGGATATGATTAACTCACGAAGGAGGTAGGACTACGATCAGACTTAAATCTGCTGGAAGCAAACCATTGCCTGTAAGGTAAAAAATTGAGAAGTGTTAGAAAAGCCTCACACTGCTCCAACATGCTGCACATAAACACACATGAGCCACAGTGCCTAAAATTTCATATTAACCAAAGATTCAACAAACATTTATCAAGGAAGAACTTTGTGTCTGGCACTGATCTAGTGTTACAGAGCGTGTTAACTGAATTCCTCACTGAAGACATTTATATTCTAACATGGATGAAAAAAATCTATGTATAAGAAAGTTGTTCTTAACCTGAATTACACAAAGGATCACTTGTGGGACTTTAGAAAAATACATATTCCACAATCGTATCTTCTGAATCTAAATAGCCTGAGGTAGGCCCTGGGCATCGAGATGTATATATAATCTCTCCAGGGGATTCTGAAGCACAGCAATATGAAAATCCAGTCCAGACTACTGAGATAAGCATTGGCCTTTTCTTCTAAACACTAATGACTCTAGAAGATAATATGTGAAGAACCTACTACCGCAGTGTAAATAAACTCACTAGATGGCTAGCAATAAATGATCCAGAACAATATGAGACTACTGGGCAAGAGAAGGCATGATTGATTTAAGATAATGTACACGAAACTTGGTAGCAGACATGAAATCCCTTTGTAAACATAAAAGATTATTACTCCTCAGTAGGTCACCATTTTACAAGGCAGATCATTTCATTTTAAGAGCTTCCAAATACTGAGCCAACACATGGTTTTTTTTGTAACTTTCTTCCAATGTGTCTAGGTCTATAGTTTTCAGTGCATGCCTTCTCCCGAAGTCTTCAGGGTGAGACTCCACAATGCCTTAGGTCTAGGACCATAGCCCTCTGAAGTTCCTGAGCAAGTCTGGACCAAGGCTGATCAAGATCACTAGGCTTAGCACCAGAAGTATTTGAGACTCTGGAATTAATTTTGCGGCCATTACCGCGGGCTTCAGTGGGTTATAAGCCCAGGGCAACTGCATATCTGTTACACTGCAGTGTTCCCTTTAATTCCACCTGCTGCCAGCCCTGAGTCTAATCCATTCAACTGACTTCTGTCTGGGGTTCCTGTTCTCCACTAGAGCTCTCACAGGAACCCTAGCCTGTTTGGTTGAACTCTGATACTCTGGCCAGCCATTGCCACCTGCACACTTCAGGGCTGGTTTCCATTCCCTATACATCTAGTCAGTGGCTGGGTGACATTTCTTTACTATTGACATGCCCAAGCTGCTATATGGACTCCTGCCTTAGATCATTGATTCTCAGATGGGATGGGTTCTGCCCCCAGTAGAATGTTTCAGAAACTCTTGATGATATATTTGGTTGTCATAACAGTAACATCTGCCTCCTTCTACAGCATCACCCCATGTTTACTGGCATTTAGAGTGTGGGGGCCAGAGAAAAAAGACATCCCACAATGAATGCACTGCGTAATCCACCCAAGGATTAGTTGTACTGTGTTCTCGAACACTCACACAGATGAAAAACCTCTCTGTTAGTATCTGAGACTAGAAGCTAACTGTTTCACACATAATCTCAAAGTACTTTTTGCAGCAAGTTTTAATATGCAACTAATTTTCCAGGACAGTCTCTAGCCTGTAAATCATGGGGAGGAAACTTTACCAAAAATTGTTCACCACCCTGAAAATCACTTCACCAACACTACAATGACATTCTTGCTACTTGAGTGACAAGTACAAAGCTCCTGTAACGCTCTGCATTTGCAGTTTCCATTCTTCATGTAGCTACAAGCATCTGACTACTTTATTATGTCTTTTAGTGTAACCAAGCTCAAGCCCTTAGGTATTAACTACATATTATGTTACTTTTAATTATTTTACACTTTTAAACCTTTATATAAAAATTAGGGCATTATATTAATTTATTTTCTATGTGAAATTAAGTATGTAGAGATACTGTATTACCTACAAATTATATTATCTGTGAGAGTAAGAAGGGCACTACAAAATGTCTGTTGGGAAGAGGGGATATTAGGTCTGATAGGTTTAAGCTCAGTATTAGTATTTATTGAGAATAAAGTGAATATTCTCAATAAACCCTGTAGATACCAGCCATATCCTTTCATGGCTTGGCCCTTACAGCTGCATCAGTTCCTGCACTTCAGCTCCCAACAAGGCATCCTCCAGGCCAAGGATGTCTCAGGATGCCTTGCAGTCAAATCTATCCATTGGCAGATGCCATCCTACAATTCGAAAATAAAACCTAAAAATTATTTGTGTAATTCATTTGAATTAAAAGCATGACTCTTAGCAATAACAGCATAAAGAGATTGGCTATTACTTTTAAAACCTATATTTCAATAATGCTTTCACATATATTGATTTCATTTGATATTCACAACAACACGATGAGATGACAGAGAAGACTGTGCATTTCTTTTTTTTAAATTATACTTTAAGTTCTGGGATACATGTGCAGAACGTGCAGGTTTGTTACATAGGTACACACGTGCCATGGTGGTTTGCTGCACCCATCAACCCATCATTTACATTAGGTATTTCTGCTAATGCTATCCCTCCCCTAGCCCCCAACCCCCGACAGGCCCCAGTGTGTAATGTTCCCTTCCCTGTATCCATGTGTTCTCATAGTTCAGCTCCCACTTACGAGTGAGAACATGTGGTGTTTGGTTTTCGGTTCCCGTGTTAGTTTGCTGTGAATGATGGTTTCCAGCTTCATCCATGTCCCTGCAAAGGACATGAACTCATCCTTTTTCATGGCTGCATAGTATTCCATGGTGTGTATATATATGCCACATTTTCTTTATCCAGTCTATCACTGATGGGCATCTGGGTTGGTTCCAAGTCTTTGCTATTGTGAACAGTGCTGCAGTAAACATACATGTGCATGTGTCTTTATAGCAGAATGATTTATAAGCCTTTGGGTATACACCCAGTAATGGAATTCCTGGGTCAAATGGTAATTCTGGTTCTAGATCCTTGAGGAATCGCCACATTGTCTTCCACAATGGTTGAACTAATTGACACTCCCACCAACAGTGTAAAAGTGCTCCTATTTCTCTACATCCTCTCCAGTATCTGTTGTTTCCTGACTTTTTAATGATCACCATTGTAACTGGCATGAGATGGAATCTCATTATGGTTTTGATTTGCATTTCTCTAATGACCAGTGATGATGAGCTTTTTTTCATATATTTGTTGGACACATAAATGTCTTCTTTTGAGAAGTGTCTGTTCATATCCTTCACCCACTTTTTGATGGGGTTGTTTTTTTCTTGTAAATTTCTTTAAGTTCCTTGTAGATTCTGGATATTAGCCCTTTGTCAGATGGGTAGATTTCTTCTACCATTCCGTAGGTTGCCTGTTCACTCTGATGATAGTTTATTTTGCTGTGTAGAAGCTCTTTAGTTTAATTAGATCCCATTTATCAATTTTGGCTTTTGTTGCCATTGCTTTTGGTGTTTTAGTCATGAAGTCTTTGTGAATGCCTATGTCCTGAATGGTATTGCCTAGGTTTTCTTCTAGAGTTTTTATGGTTTTATGTGTTACATTTAAGTCTTTAATCCATCTTGAGCTAATTTTTGCATAAGGTGTAAGGAAGGGATCAAGTTTCAGTTTTCTGCATATGGCTAACCAGTTTTCCCAACACCATTTATTAAATAGGGATTCCTTTCCCCATTGCTTGTTTTTGTCAGGTTTGTCAAAGATCAGATGGTTGTAGATGTGTGGTGTTATTTCTGAGGCCTCTGTTCTGTTCCATCAGCCTATAAATCTGTTTTGGTATCAGTACCATGCTGTTTTGGTTGCTGTAGTCTTGTAGTATAGTTTGAAGCCAGAAAGCATGATGCCTTCAGCTTTGTTCCTTTTGCTTAGGATTGTTTTGGCTATAGGAGCTCTGTTTTGGTTCCATGTGAAATTTAAAGTAGTTTTTTATAATTCTGTGAGTAAAGTCAATGGTAGCTTCATAGGGATAGCATTGAACTATAAATTACTTTGGGCAGTATGGCCATTTTCACAATATTGATTCTTCCTATCCATGAGCATGGAATGTTTTTCCATTTGTTTGTGTCCTCTCTTATTTCTTTGAGCAGTGGTTTGTAGTTCTCCTTGAAGAGATCCTTCACATCCCTTGTAAGTTGTATTCCTAGGTATTTTATTCTCTTTGCAGCAATTGTAAATGGGAGTTCACTCATGATTTGGCTTCCTTTTTGTCTATTATTTGTGTATAGGAATGCTTGTGATTTTGCACATTGATTTTGCATCTTGAGACTTTGCTGAAGTTGCTTATCAGCTTAAGGAGATTTGAGGCCGAGATGATGGGGTTTTCTAAATATACAATCATGTCATCTGCAAACAGAGGCAATTTGACTTCCTCTCTTCCTATATGAATACCCTTTCTTTCTCTTGCCTGATTGCTCTGGCCAGAACTTCCAATACTATGTTGAATAGGAGTGGTGAGAGAGGGCATCCTTGTCTCATGCCGGTTTTCAAAGGGAATGCTTCCAGCTTTTGCCCATTCAGCGTGATATTGGCTTTGGGTTTTTCATAAATAGCTTTTATTACTTTGAGATATGTTCCATCAATACCTTTAACATCACACTGTCAATATTAGACAGATCAATGAGACAGAAAATTAACAAGGATATTCAGGACTTGAACTCTGTTCAGGACCAAGCAGACCTTATAGACATCTACAGAACTCTCCACCCCAAATCAACAGAATATACATTCTTCTCAGCACCATTTTGCACTTATTCTAAAATTGACCTCATAATTGGAAGTAAAACACTCCTCAGCAAATGCAAAAGAACGGAATTCATAACAAACAGTCTCTCAGACCACAATGCAATCAAATTAGAACTCAGGATTAAGAAACTCACTCAAAACCACACAACTACATGGAAACTGAACAACCTGCTCCTGAATGACTACTGGATAAATAACAAAATTAAAGTAGAAATAAATAAGTTATTTGAAACCAATGAGAACAAAGACACAACATACCAGAATCTCTGGGACACAGCTAAAGCAGTGTTTAGAGGGAAATTTATAGCACTAAATGCCCACAGGAGAAAGCAGGGAAGATCTAAAATCGACACCCTAACATCACAATTAAAAGAACTACAGAAGCAAGGGCAAACAAATTCAAAAGCTAGCAGAAGACAAGAAATAACTAACATCAGAGTAGAACTGAAGGAGATAGAGATATACACAAAAAAAAAAACCTTCAAAAAATCAATGAATCCAGGAGCTGGCTTTTTGAAAAGATTAACAAAATAGATAGACGGCTAGCCAGACTAATAAAGAAGAAAAGAGAGAAGAATTGAATAGACACAATAAAAAATGATAAAGGGGATATCACCACTGATCCCACAGAAATGCAAACTACCATCAGAGAATACTATTAACACCTCTACACAAATAAACTAGAAAATCTAGAAGAAATGGATAAATTCCTGGACACATACACCCTCCCAATACTAAACCAGAAAGAAGTCAAATCCCTGAATAGAACAATAACAAGTTCTGAAATTGAGGCAGTAATTAATAGCCTACCAACCAAAAAAAGCCTGACCAGACAGATTCACAGCCAGATTCTACTAGAGGTACAAAGAGGAGCTGGTACCATTCCTTCTGAAACTATTCCAAAGAACAGAGTAAGAGGGAGTCCTCCTTAACTCATTTTATGAGGTCAGCATCATCCTGATACCAAAACCTAGCAGAGACAAAACAAAAAAAGAGAATTTTAGGCCAATATCCCTGATGAAAAATTGATGTGAAAATACTCAATAAAATGCTGGCAAACCGAATCCAGCAGCACATCAAAAAGCTTCTCCACCACAGTCAAGTCGGCTTCATCCCTGGGATGCAATCCATCACATAAACAGAATCAATGACAAAAACCACATCTCAATAGATATAGAAAAGGCCTTCGATAAAATTCAACACCACTTCATGCTAAAAACTCTCAATTGTGTATTTCTGCATCTGTTTTAAAAAAGAATCTTGAGGCTCTGAGATTCTGATCAGCTCAGTCACAGAGCTAGCAAGAGAGCTGGGATTAGAGTCTACACCTTCAGAAGCCAAAAGCTGTGATATTTTCACCTACATCACACTGCCTCTAAAGTGAGACAAGTAACAACAGGAGGAAAAGAACAACAGAAAGAACAAAATTAAAAGGATCAATATGAAATGCTGAAACATGTAAATACTAACAGGGTAATGGTAATTTCCGAAAGCCTAAAGAGGAAAATTCCACACCACAATCCAAGAGATCTGATTAAGCAGGCTATTTTGTCATGTGAACATACTCTTCTATGGCAACCCACCACAGCTCACATCTTTGCACCCATTGTATAGAATGCCTGTGGGCACACACAAATGGCTCGCAAAGACGACACTTAAAAATAGCTGTGCTGCCCTCTACTGTTGAAAAAAGAGCAAGCATGAAAACGGCAATCAGATTTGCTACTTAAGTTGTGTGTCTAAGCTGATAAGTGAACAGCAGCAGAGTGCTACAAACACCATTTCATTATCATCAGTCAGTGGTTCAGTAGTAACTTTAGCATTGAAATAAATATTTTGACATTAATGAGATCAAACAGTTGATTTGGCTTAATAAAGACAATATCATAATTGTTTATTGTTGGTGCTATCCTTGTTAGTTGGATTGTATGCTTAAAACTAGCTGAATAGACATGAATATTCAGTACTTAAAGCTTGTTTTCAGATTCTTGTAATGTCAGGGCTAAATAAAACTTAAAGATCACATAGAGGTAAATGGATGTTTTACATATGACAACTCTGATCCATAGGCAGAAGCTGCCTGGAGAAATGTGAAAATAAGGATTTTGAGACTCTATTCAAGCTCAGTGACAAAGAAGATTACAATTGATTAGTAATGTCTTCCAAGTAAGAGAAAGTGAGATAATGCTATACGTGCAACATCCATCTGTCCGTGGGCTAAATTAGACTGCCATCCCTAGGCTCGTCTGATCACTTTACAGATAGGGAAATCAAGGCCCACTGAGACGAAATTGCTTGTTAAAGATCTCATTGCTGCTGGAAATTAGCCTGGGTCAATCCTATTACTGGGTATATACCCAGAGGGATATAAAGCACTCTACCATATAGACACATGCACACAAATGTTCATTGTGGCACTGTTCACAATAGCAAAGACATGGAATCAATCTAAATGCCCATCAATGACAGATTGGATAAAGAAATTGTGGTACATATACACCATGGAATACTATACAGCCATAAAAAATGAAATCTTGTCTTTTGCAGGAACATGGATGGAGCTGGAGGCTATTATCCTCAGCAAATGAATGCAGGAACAAAAAACCAAATACTGCATGTTCTCACTTATAAGTGGGAGCTAAATGATAAGAACTTATGAACACAAAGAAGGAAACATCAGACACTGGGGTCTAGTTGAGTGGGAAAGGTGGGAGGAGGGAGAGGAGCAGAAAAGATAATTATTGGGTACTGGGTTTAATTCCTGGGTGATGAAATAATCTGTATAATAAACCCCCATGACATGAGTTTACCTATGTAACAAACCTTCACATGTACCCCGAACCTAAGATGAAAGTTAAAAAAAAAAATACCTGTAATGTGAAAACCCTTTACTAGTGGGATTAGTATTCTTTGGGCAATTATCACCACTGTAGAAGTGGCTGTTAATAGCATTTTCCACTTGCTCTGTGCTGGGCACTGTACTATATTCTTTACCAACTATTATCTTATTTAATTATCAAAGGCTCCTTTGGCGTTGGATATTATTACCCTTGTTTTTTTTGTTTTGTCTTTTTTTTCTAAAAAAATAAAGAAATTAGGCTGGATCAAGAATTCAAGCATCCTGTATTCTGGAACATTCTTCTTGCCATTAGATATAAGTTTCTTAGCTAGACCTCCAGGAATGGAGGACGAGACATTTCAGCCCAAACTTTATAAAGTAACAAGTGATGTTCATTCTCAATACAGCTTTAAGATAATTCTTTACTGTCACCAAGGCACATATTTTCTTCTTTACATAGACCAAAAGCCTTTGTGAAAGACAGGGCACAGGCAAAGCCTTTTCATCTTACAATTGATCTTTTTGATGATTTGTTCATAAAGAAATAGAATTTCCCATTGTGGAGTCATTTCCATGGTTACCTATTGATTTCCTATAGGAAGCATGCTGTTTACACGGCCATCAGGTCTTTATTGTGGAGGGTAAATCACCCTCTGAGTTTTCACTTTATCTGCAACCTGAGGCATGTAAAAATGAGCTCTGCAAAATTACCAGAACAAGATAAATAAATGATTCATGTGAATTGGTTTTGCATGAATAAGTGATTAATCCTCTCTTTCAACTTTGCTATGAGAGAATGCAGAATTAATGTAATTCTATGCAAACAGAATCCACTTTTCTGAATTCTGACCTAATTGTAGGTATTTGTGAGGCAAAATACATGTAAAATTTCCTGTAGTTTTTAAAAAACTAATGATACTGCTACTGAAAATCAGGAACCAAACTTCTCTTTATAAACCTTAACTGCAGATGCACACGGATGAGATTGTGATTTACCCTAAAAGTTCCTTCAAAGCATCTTGTAATTTGGCATTCCAAAGGTATATGACCTTAGTGTTCCAAAATAGGTCTTAGAATTGCTCACCAAATAGCCTAGTCTTTAAACCAGAGTCCATGTGGCAGCCTTAGCAGCCTGAATTAATTAGGCTCTTGGAAGAAACACACCTAGGACTCTGGAGTTTTCACATAATGAGAAATCAGTAGACCATTCAATAAATCAGTAGAACACTCAAGAGCCCACGAAAACATCCACAAAAATAAAATCCCTTTAATTGGGGACATAAAATAACAATTCTATTCTATGAAGATGTGTCTCAGCGTTACGCTAGAAGTTTAGGTCTCTTTCTCCAAGAGTATTTCACCTGTAGTCAGGAACTTTAAACATAAACCCAGACCAACCAAGTGATTCTATAAAAGTCACAAAATAAGAATACTAGGAAGAGGAGATAATCTTGGACTGGAAGATAAGCAAAGAAGGCTTCTTGGTTTGTGCAAAATTGCGGCTTTTGCCATTACTTTCAATGGCAAAATAAATTTTGGCAAAAATTTTTTTAGGAGACTTGCAGAAGCAGTGAGATTTGAATAGATAGAAATAGAAAATTATAGTAGCTAACCAGTTAGCGAGCATTTACCATAGGACAGATGCTCTGCCAAACCCTTTATACTCTATCTTATCTTCATAACTATCCAATGAGGTGAGTAAGTTATTATTCTCTTTTTTATAGGTTAGATCGATGAGATTAGGCCGGGCGTGGTGGCTCACGCCTGTAATCCCAGCATTTTGGGAGGCCGAGATGGGCGGATCTCCTGAGGTTGGGAATTCGAGACCAGCCTGACCAACATGGAGAAACCCCGTCTCTACTAAAAATACAAAATTAGCCTGGCATGGTGGCGCATGCCTGTAATCCCAGCTACTTGGGAGGATGAGGCAGGAGAATTGCTTGAACCCGTGAGGCAAGGATTATGATGAGCTGAGATCACACCATTGTACTCCAGCCTGCGCAACAAGAGCAAAACTTTGTCACACACACACAAAAAAAGGCTGAGGTGTTAAACAACTAGTGTAACAGGGCTAGTTCCAATGATTCCAATACACACTGGCTCCTAAGTCTACAATCATAACTAAACCATTTCAGTCAGAGAGAAATAGGGACTATAGTGGCAAGGAAGCAAATCACATAGCAAGAGGGTGACAGAGGTTAAATCACTACATCAACAGAGAGTGGTGTAGTAAAGGGAGGAAGGGCTGGGAAAACGGCATGAGGGTGGATTACAGAGAGCTCTGAATGCCATTCTTGGTAGGATAAAATGTGAGAACTGAACCCCAACTGAGAAGGTGCCAATTAATTCAGGTGGCACTGACCTGTGAGGCTGAGGAGGTCTTAATCACCAGAACACAAAATGCTCATTATCCAACCTTTTAATTAGCAAAGAAACTACCCCGTCTGGAAAAGTTTTCAGCAAAGAACTAAGATTTGATCATGCTGTTAAAGAAAAAAAAAAAGAAAAGAAAAAAACAATCCTCTGATCTCTCCCAGGCAACAAATCTTGTATTTCAGATGTATGTTTTCATATCTTCCAGGTCCCCATTGGAGAGAAAATGAGGGAAAGGAGGAACAGATGGGACTAAAAGCAGAAGGCACCTGATGAAAGAGAAAAAGCAAGGCTGGGGGAAGGGTGTTTAGAGAAGGACTGGGAGAACAAAAGCAAAGAATCTGAAATGTAAGGTTATCTCCTCTGCTGAACTACACACACAAAGTTGTTCTATTTACTGCTTTGCAATATTGAGTGACTCTATCAAGTATTGGTGGCGATCGGTGCCTAGGAATAATCACATGGATCTCTCAATAGAAAGGTCACTTTACAGAATCAGGTCACTAATAAGGGCCTGGGACATGTATATCACCACGTAGGTGTGAAAATGCAGGACAGGGTCAGGCTATGCCAACATCTTTGTACATGTGAAAAATGAAACCCAAGAAGGTCAACAGAAGGGGCATTGGCCTGGGAATCAGAAAGGTAGTCCTTTCCCTGAAAGAGGATAAATGTATTTTCCCAAGGTAGCAAGATAAGTAGTAGAGTGCCTACATTTTGTTTCTTGCCTCTTAGGAGAGCATGCTTTCTTCCGTTCCCATGAACTTCAGAATGAGCACATCTTTACTCAAAGCCTCCTCTGCTACTTATATGTGTGACCTTAGGTAAGTTATTATCCTCTTTACCATACAGATAAATAAAACAAGTTCTTTGCTTTCAAACAGCTAAAGTAAATCAGGCACAGGTAGGTAGGCAAGGTCCAACAGGAGGAGTTGGTGATAAGTGACTCAACTTTGTTCCCAGCACCAGGCTCATATTATAATTATCACTAAGAGAGTAGAATTTATCACTTCAGTAGAGGAAAGGCTCCCCATGCTTTTCCATAGCTTCCAAAGTTGGTTTGATGATTATGGGGGAAGAGAAGGAAATTGGGACAACACCTTCGGTACTAGACAGTATTTATCAGTCACTCAGAGCTGTCCACCGTGCTTACAGCTTGGTGGATATTATTTCATTCAATCCCCCAATAATCCTTTAGATTATTATTTCAATTGTACACATGAGAAAATTGAACTTCAGAAAAATTAAGGGACTTGCCCAAATGCCACTAGATTTAGCACCAGGCTCCAAGCTAATAGCAAACTAGAGAGCTCTTATGAGAACAACCATATTACTGCAGCTTTCCCAGTGTAGTTGTCATGACCAACTCAGGGCTCTCCAGTCCAAACAA
The DNA here is from genome assembly GCF_028858775.2 of Pan troglodytes. Taxonomy (NCBI): domain Eukaryota; kingdom Metazoa; phylum Chordata; class Mammalia; order Primates; family Hominidae; genus Pan; species Pan troglodytes. The sequence goes on from NC_086015.1 coordinate 8,050,731, forward strand.
GGAGGTCGTGCTAATCCATTCATACATCTTAACTCCCAGAAATCATTTCCATTTCCCATGGAGCAAAATTTTGGAAAGCAGATTCAACAAATTTTGCAAGGTACTGGGGGCAATGTAGCTATTATACAGAAATAAAAGACAACTTTCCTGTCCTCCAAGAACTTATAGTTTGGCATGAAAGTGGTAAGTAAACAGACAGCAGCAAGTTAGACATCTTCTTCAGGGATTATATTTGAGCAGTGCAGATGTACAAAGAAAGGGGAAGAAAGTGAACAGGGAGGGAGACATTGAGGAAAAGCTGTGGTGGGAGGGAGGGAAGAAGGAAGGAAGGAGCGAGGAAGGGAGGGTAAGGGAGGGAGGGAGGGAGGGAGGAGGCAGGCTTTGTATGTCAGGGACTGTGTTAGTTATATTGCCTTATCTCTTAATTCTTCCAACACCTGGTTGTCGATATCATTACTCCCATCATATCCCTCCTCCTAACCTTCATCACCCTTAGAATGACCTAGTCTTGCATGATATGGTTCCTGCCTTCCTCTGTGGCATACATCCTACCACACTGACCCCTTTACTATGTCTTGAACATATCAGTCTCTCTTTAACCTCAGGGCACTTGCTGTTCTCTCCAGCTCAAATGTCCCCCAACTCCCTCCAGATGTCCATATGGCCTGCTTCTCTCTCTCTTCCTTCTACTCAAATGTTGCTTCCACAGAAAGGCTCTCCTTGATCCCCCTAATAACCCACCTCTCAGCTCCACTCTCATCTCCTTACTCTGGTTTATTTTTCTTCAAGGCACTTACCGTTACCAATCTTTCTTTATTTGTATTTGTTGGTTGCTTGTCTCCCCATTCCTCCACTAGAATGTAAACATTTACTCTCTCTCAGGATAGTAGGCAGTGACTGTTTATTTTTATTTATCCCCAGAGAAGTCTAAGCAGTGCCTGACATATAGTAAGTGCTCAAGAGAAATTTTATGAATGAGCTAATGAATCTGCCTTTGCAAGATATGGAAACTGGGGTTCAGACAAGTTATGCATCTTGGCCATGTCACACAAATGGACCTACCAACTTCATGACATTGTTATGCTCACTCCTGCCTCAGGCTTTGGGCCTTGAAAATCTCTCCTCCTGCAGGTCTTCTGATGGATCTTCACAGAGCTGGCTCCTTCCCATAGCTTCAGAAGAGCCTTCTGGGGTCACCTCCTTTAAAATTGCCCCTTCCACTCCCATTACCCTATTTAACATTCTCCATGACACTTACTACTCTCTGAAATTACCTTATTTTCTTCTCTCCCCTATTAGAATGTAAGTACTAGAGAAATCAGACCAATGAGACTATTTCTTTCTCATTCACGGCCTGCCTAGAGCAGCACAAACAATACAAAAACAAACCAAAAAATGAATAAGCGTGTGTATGTAGGTCTCTTAGTACCATGCTTGGCCCATAACAAGTGCTTACTAGCTACTAGTTACTAATTTTTTAGTAGTAGAGATTTAATAGGCAAAGATCATAGGAAAAGAAACTCAAAACAAGGGAATAGTGTGAATTAAAGACTAGCTTTTCTTAAACTATGTTGCCAAGATAGTTTTACCCACAAGTCTGTGTCCTGGGCAAAAATAGTGGAAATTGGCTTCAGTGCAATCACAAGACTTCTGGAGGAGTCTTTCACTCCGTATGGATCAAAAATGGTGTGTTTCACCCAAGAGCATGGCTTTGGACATCTTCTTGTACAATTCACATATTTGTCAGTCATATAAACATTTCAATTTCAAGAATAGCATCTAATGTGCAATTTAATTTGGACTCCATTTTGTAACTCTCGGAGCTGACAAATGTAGTTATTTTCACTTGCAGCAAATGGTTTGGTTGAATAGTGCATGGCTATCCAGGACTGGCAGAAAGCAAAACACCAATCAATAAGAGCAATAAAACTGGAAATCCACAAGATGTGTGGCCTGAAACATGTATAATTTTTAATTCATAATTTACTTAAATGATTGATTCTCTCAAAAGAAAGAACTGAAATAAGTGATAAATTGAAGTCTTACTGTGCAGAAAAATGAATACAGTGTTGATATGTCTTTAAGATTTCTCCACAACCAACAGAGAAGAGAAGGTAACTTCTGGACCCTGAAGTAAATCTTATTTTTATTTGGGGGATTATTTGGACATAGCTGCTATTGCCAAAAAAAGATTAATCCATACTATGCCCACCTCCCACTGGCTCTACAACCATTCCAAAGAAAAACAGGTGAGGAGCTAAATGATGTTGCAAAAATCAGTGAATTTGGAATAAAAACATCTGTATTGAAATATTGACTCTGTGGTAGGTAAGACTGGAGGATCAGACAGGAGGGCAAATATGTTGAATCTTTACTTAAAGGCCAACTCCCTTGCTGCCTACTTTTTTTTTTTAAGAGACAGATTTTGCTGTTTCCCAAGCTGGAGTGCAGTGGCTATTCACAAATGCAATCATAGCACACTACAGCCTTGAAATCCTGGGATCAATCAGTCCTCCTTTCTCAGCCTCCTGAATAGCTGGGACTACACCTACCTATTTTTGTGCTCTACACTTATCTATTTCCCTTAAGAGGTAAGGGTTAGTATTTAAGACTTGTCCCTTGAAGCAGGCCTCCCAAGAAACAAGTGGGCTTTCTGCAAAGTACCAATGAAACTGGCAATGGCCTAAATCTTAAGGACATTAATCCTGGTCAATGATGGCAAGTCTTGGATCCCAGTCCCCCAGTTATGTCAGATTCTCTAGCTATGAATGCTGATGTGGCAAATCCAGCCGACAGCTTGCTAGACTATACAGCTGCAACCACAAGAGTTGGACTCCAGCCTGCTAATTACTCCAGGGGAGAGGCTGGTGCTACCCCAGACATAAATGCTGAGTTAGCAGCATGGAGCTAGAGCCAGCTCATATTGCTGCTGTATCCTGGCTGATCTCTGAATATAGCAAGGAGGAGCTGATGCTTCCCTAATAATTCAACTTGAAAGCCACAAAGCCCAAGGATGGGGATCTCTCCCAGAAATCTGACTTGCAGTCATGCTGAATTGCTGTGTACTACCCTAGAATGTGATGAACAAAAGAAAACCACACATCTGCTACTGCATACGTTCGTAAGTTTGCCTCTAGGGCTGATATACATTCTGGCTGTATACATTCTGGTTATTTGTATATCAGCCCTCTAGGGCTGAGATAAATTCTGGCTCTACACATTCTGGCTATTTGTCCTGGTCCCCACAATACCTCATTGATAACATTTATGAAGGGAAGAATAATACTTCTTGATAACTTTTTGGAAGTTGACAAAATAGAAAAAGAAGGTCCAAATGTCTACATTTTTATGTACACATTTATGCATATTTACAACTTCTGATATTTCTTCTTTTTTCTCAGATTATATGAACCTCTGGACTCTGGAGTAAGCATGTAAATATATATATATATGTCTGTGTGTGTGTGTGTTTCTGTGTCTGTGTGTATTATATTTATATTTATATTTCTAGGCATTTTGAGGTCCTGTGGTAAAGGCCTTGGTCATGTCTGCATAAAAGTCAGCATGGGATATCCTCAAAGCTGCAAGGCTCCACCTATGTAGACACTACTGGGAGCAGGAAGCCTGGGAGACGAAGCAGGGCAGCATAAATTTTTGTAGCAGAGGCAGCATCTACAGGGGGTGTCTTTGTGTCTCAGACGATTGTTGCAAAAGAGTTCATAAATGTGCAGTTCCCTATCTTCCTCAACCCTTCAAAGATGGGAAAGAACTTCATTTAGATGTTCCATCCTACCCAGTTTTTTTACTGATCTGGGCAATACCAGGTCCCCTTAACACACACACACACACACACACACACACACACACACACACACACACACACACACTTCCTGCAATATATTGTGCTGAAAATCAGCCTTGCTGTCATAGTTCCATTATCAGGAGAGTTTGGAGTAACGCCCAGCCTAGTCCATAATGAAAAATTGTGGCTCAGTGTCCTGATTAAAAACATATCATCCTTTCTTGTCTATAGCTCCGTTCTTAATTTCAGTCTAGCCCAAGACGCTATCTAAGGTGGCTTGGAATGCAGGCCCACATATTCCTTTCTGCTGTGAGTACAAGCAGAACTGGCAGAGCTGGGATTCAAATTGACCTCTCTCTGATTCTGAACCCCATGCTCTTTCCCATGAAGAGGTCTAGTTTTTTTTGTTTTTGTTTTTGTTTTTTTTTCATCTGTTAGGGGCTGTTATGGGTTGATTTGTGTTTCCTCCATCCTCCCCGAAAAAGATATTTTGTAGCCCTAACCACTAGTACCCCAGAATGTGACCGTATTTGGAGATACGGTCTTTATAGAAATAATAAAGTTAAAATAGGTTCATTTGGTGTGAGCTCTAATCCCATATGACTGGTGTCCTTATGCAAAGAGGAAATATGAATACCAAGAAAGAGACACAGAGGCATCAGAGAAAAGACAGACACCTATGAGCCAAGGAGAAAGGCCTAGAACAGATCCTTCCCTCACAATCCTCAGAAGGAACCAAGCCTACCAACAACACCTTGATCTCGGACATTCAGCCTCCAAAACTGTGATGCAATCAGTGGTGCTTTGTTATGCCAGTCCCAACAAACTAATACAGGAGAAATTCAGAGTTTTCAAACTGGAAGTGCATGTCCGTGGACATTAGATTGTTGCAGCCATCCAACTGTACAGTGCACAGCTCCAGAGGGCAGTATTCCCAGGGTCACATCATGGTGCATTCCTGCACTAGACATCATACACCACACAGCCTCACACAGTGTCCCTGACCAAGCTGACACAGATAGAGTCTCCTCCTGTGAGACATCTGTTACATATGTTACATATGTTAAACATGTTATAAATTTAGTTAAATTGCCCTCAAAGTAAAGACTATAAAAGAAGGATGTTAAGGGAGATACTGTTGCATTTGCTGCAGTGCATTTAAAAATAGATAACTTCAAGGCCATGGAATATGGGACTGTTTTTTAGCACAAAATTATAAAAGTGGAGAACTAATATATGTTAACCTATCGGGAAATTCATCTGAGTATGAGCTGGGCAGATGTTTTGATTGTCTATGGAGGGCTGGACTTCCCACTTTTCTCCCACTCATCTGACAGGATCAGTTTTTCAGGTGATGAATTAGGAACAAGGTGAGAAGGAGGTGGCTCTAGACACCCTGGATATAGCACTGTTTTCTGTTCATGAGATTCAGATGGCCTGATAATTAAAGCTGTCTCCACAACAGAATGGCTTTCCTCATCTAGCATCCTTGGCACAGGGTAATTCAACTGAAGACTGGGTTCATTTATCCATTCAACTCCATAATAAACACTTATGGAGTATTAGGCAATGTCCTGGATATTGGAGGAATACAAAGAATAGTGCCAGTCATATCAATCTTGCTCTCAAAGAGTTTAGGTTCTAAGGAGAAATAAGGTAGATGCGTAGAAAATTCCAATATAGAATATAAAACTATGTGTCACAGAAAAAGTGCAGTTAAAATGCCACAGGAGTTCAGAGTAGTTTACGAAGGAAGATATTGGGACAGTGATGGCATTTAAGCTATATGAATAACATTAACAGATAGAGAAAATGGCATAAGCCAAGATGGAGAGGAGAAGTCGAAGGCTGACTGGAGTACAGGGCATGTTTTTGGGAGCTAGAAAATACAATTGGAAAGGTCTTCTGTATCTTCTTTGGAGATGGTTTTAACCACCAGACCAGGAATGTAAGTTTTATTCTGAGGACCAATAGGAGCCACTCAAAGAAGACGACCTTACAGTGATGTTGACAGGGAAATTCCAAAGATAAGAAGTTACCCGCCAGGCAAGGTGGCTCACGCCCGTAATCCCAGCACTTTGGGAGGCTGAGGCAGGCGGATCACAAGGTCAGGAGATTGAGACCATCCTGGCCAACATGGTGAAACCCCGTCTCTACTAAAAATACAAAAATTAGCTGGGCATGGTTGTGCATGCCTGTAGTCCCACCTACTCAGGAAGCTGAGGCGGGAGAATCGCTTGAACCCAGGAGGCAGAGGCTGCAGTGAGCCGAGATTACACCACTGCTCTCCAGCCTGGGTGACAGGGCAAGACTCTGTCTCAGAAAAAAAAAGAAGAAGTTAACCTATCAAGTGACTTCTGAAATCTCCCTCTCAGATCACTGAGTCTCTGGATTCATGCTGAAGAAGAAACAATAATCCCTTATCATAGATATGGACCACATCAGTTGAGATAGGGCTTGGAGGGTGGGGAAGCTATGAAATCCTTCTGAAAGAATGGCTATATTTTAGGGGATCACAGAGAATGCAAAGTTCAAGCAACTAAAGGGAATAGAAAATCCAAGCTATGTGGGGGGCTCTTCCCTTTCTCATGATCCCCCTGGGCAAGAAGCCAGTTCAGAGACATCATCAGCTTATTTTCTCATAAACAACAATCGATCAGTAAGAAAGTGACATTTTTCCTCTTTGCCTGACTCCTTAACACATAATTGGTAGTACCTCCCATACCTGATTAACTCAGAACAAAGCTGAAGAGAAAACAACTGTTGTGAGCTGGAAGAAATAAACTGAACTCTAGGCGTCTTTGACCTCATTAGATCCATTTACAGTGAACTTTAGCCAAGGGAAGCAATGATGTAGAGAGCAGCTAGAAAGGATTTGTGGAATCCACTGAACTGGAATTCAGCACACGGAGCTAATCCTGCAAAACTGTGATTATAAAATTACAAAGCTTGACCAAAGAAAGCTTTGTGCATTCTGTGGACTTGTACCTAAAATCACCCTTAGTCTGAAATATCCTTTTTTTCTTCCACAGGAATTGGCTAACTGTATTGCTCTATTTATGCCATCTTTGCAACTAAATACTGTGATTAACTTGAAGTGTGGTTTCCAGAAATTTCTTATGAGGAAACAGATAAATATGGAAAGATGTATGCCGAAAGATGTTTACTGCAGCAATGCCTAAGATAAAGACTGAAAACAATATAAATATCCATCAGGAGACGATTGCTTAAGTATAGTACAGTAACACACTGGACTATCATCCAGCCAATAAGCAGAGTAAGTTGGATACTAACAAGATTCTAACAATAAACACAGTAAGTTAGTACTAACAAGAAACGATGTCCATCTGTTGCCCATGTGTCCATTAAATATTGCTAAGAAAAAGAAGTAGGATGCAAATAGTATGTATAATATGAACTAATTTTTAACTTTGTATGTATGTTTGAGAAAGAGAAAAGCGTAAAAATGGTGAATCAAATTAACAGTGATTTTCATGGAAGACTGGGATTGTAGTGAATCCTTCATTTTCTCCCTATGCACTTCTGAATGGCTTGGATTTTGTTACAATGAGTATGTACTGTTTTTATAATTAGAAAAATGATATTCCTATTAGAAAAGGAAGATAAAGAGACTAATTCTTCATTATGTTTTCCAAATTTTAATATTACTTATATCAGAGATTATTTTAAGATCTTTTTAAACTACTCAGTGTAGTAGAAACAATACTGGACCTACAAGCCAGTCCTCAGTTGTGAGTTCCAGCTCTCTGTTTTTCCTATCTGAGCCTCAGCTGTCTTCATACACAAAATGAGTGGCTGTATTTACTGACTCACAAAGTCCCTACTAGTGCTCACATTTCATAATTCTAACTGGAAATAAATACACCAGGCATTCAATCCTGTCTTATGCAATATGGCCTAAAATGAGGCCCACAAACTGCTATAATCCAAAGACAAGTGGACTCTTGGAAGAGCTGAATTACATAATAGAATAAGTTTCTATTACAGATCCCCAGGGAATGAGTCTTTTTTATACACTTACCGTCAGAAGTTCTGTCAAAAATTCTACAATCATCTCCAGCCCCAACATACACAATTTACTAGACAGGAAATTGAGGCCACAGAGGCAAAGGGACTTGTACAAAATCTCACAGCTAATGAGTAGAAAATTCAGGATTACAAATATTTAATCATTTCTGGGCTAGGTGTAATGCTTCTTAGATCTTAGAGTTCAGGCCAAACATATGATAAGTTCAAAACAATGCTTTGACCGTCCCCCACAGCCCTACACCAAAGGAATTTCTTTATGATATCCTCCACAGCCCAATCCACATCTCTGAAACTGAAACACATTAAAAGGAAAAGATTTTTGAAGAAGTATAATTTCCATTTCCTTTTTCCACCCACATATGTGCAGGCACACTGATATAAAAAGGGACTTTAAAAAATTTGTGGAATCTTAAGCAAAAAGAACAAAGTCAGAGGTGTCACATTACCCAAATTCAAACTGTACCATAAGGCTACAATAACCAAAATGGCATGGTACTGGTACAAAAACAGACACATAGACCAATGGAAAAGATAAGATAACCCAGAAATAATACTGCACACCTACAGCCATCTAATCTTTGACAAAGGCAACAAAAATAAGCAATAGGGAAAGGACCCCCTACTCAATAAAAGGTGTTGGAATAAATGGCTAGCCATATGCAGAAGAATGAAACTGGACCCCTACCTTTCACCACATGTAAAAATTAACTCAAGATGGATTAAAGATTTAAGTGTAAGACCTAAAGATTTAAATAAAAGAATCCTAGAGGAAAACCTAGGAAATACAATTTTGGACATCAGCTTTGGGAAAGAATTTGACTAAGTCCTCAAAGCAATTGTAATAAAAATGAAAATTAACAAGTGGGACCTAATTAAACTAAAGGGCTTCTACACAGCAAAAGAAACTATCAACAGAGTAAATAGACAACCTACAGAATGGGAGAAAATATTCCCATAATATGTATCTGACAAAGATCTAATATCCAGACTCTACAAGGAACCTAATTCAACAAGCAAAAAAATAATAATAATAACATCATTAAAAAGTGGGAAAAGGACATGAACAGACACATCTCAAAAGAAGACATACAAGTGGCCAACAAACATATGAAAAAATGCTCAACATCACTAATTATCAGAGAAATGCAAACCAAAACCACAAAGAGACACCATCTTACACCAGTCAGAATGGCTATTATTAAAAAATCATAAAACAACAGAAGCTGGTGAGGCTGTGGAGAAAACAGAATGCTTATACATTGTTGGTGGGAATACAAATTACTTCAGCCACTGTGAAAAGCAGTTTGGAGGTTTATCAGAGAACTTAGAACAGAACTTAAAATTTAAAACATTCAAACCAGCAATCCAATTACTGGCTACATATCCAAAAGAAAATAAATTGTTCTACCAAAAAGACACATGCATTTATATGTTCATCACAGCCCTATTCACAATAGTAAAGACATGGAATCAACCTAGGTTCCCATCAACAGTGGATCAGATAAAGCAATGGTCCCCAACCTTTTTGACACCAGGGACTAGTTTTGAGGAAGACAATTTTTCCCCATATGGAGGTGGGGAGGGGAGGTGGGGAAATGGTTTCAGGATGAAACTGTTTTACCTCAGATCATCAGGCATTAGATTCTCATAAGGAACATGCAGCCTAGGTCCTTCTCATGTGCAGTTCACAATAGGGTTTGCACTACTATGAGAATCTAATGCCATGGCTGATCTGACAGGAGGCAGAGCTCAGGTGGTAATGCTCACCTGCCCACCACTCACCTCATGCTGTGCCGCCCAGTTCCTAACAGCCCATGGACTGGTACCAGTCTGTGGCCCAGGGGCTGGGGATCCCTTGGGTACAGAAAATGTAGTATATATATACCATAAAATACTACACAGCCATAGCAAAGAATGAAATCATGTCCTTTGTAGCAACATGGATGCAGCTGGAGGCCATTATCCTAAGTGAATTAACAGAGGAACATAAAACCAAATACTGCATGTTCTCACTTATAAGTGGGAGCTAAACATTGGGTACTCATGGACATAAAAATGGCAACAATAGAAACTGGGAACTACTACATGGGGAAAGGAGGAAAGTGAGGAAAGGGGCAAAAAATTATGGGGTGCTATGGTCACTACCTGGGTGATGGGATCATTCAGACCTCAAACCTCAGCATCACATACTAAACCCACGTAACAAATCTAAAACCATTTTTCCGGAAAAATGGAATTAAAAGATAAAAATAAAAAATATAAACTTGATTTCTCTATACCATCACCATCAAATTCATGACATTTTTGTAAGTGATGATACTAGCCATTTAGCCATCCCTAAAGGACTGAGGGTCCTGGTAAGTCAACCACGTCTATACAGTCTTTCTACTTGTTAATAAAATAAAATGAGTGTCTTTTAAAGGTTTCTTAAGATTAGAAAACAAAAAGAAGTCAGAAGAAGTCAAATCAGGACTGTAAGGTGGATACCTAATGAGTTCCCATCAAAACTCTTGCAAAATTGCCCTAGTTTGTTGAGAAGCATGAGCAGGAGCGTTGTTGTGGTGGAGAAGGTCTCTCTGGTGATGTTTTCCAAGGTGGTGTTGTGCTAAGGCTTTGGCTCACTTTCTCAAAACACTCATAAGAAGAAGATGTTGTCATTCTTTGGTCCTCCAGAAAGTCAATAAGCAAAATGCCTTGAACATCCAAAGAAACTACTGCCATGACCTCTGCTCTTGACAGTTCTGATTTTGCTTTGACTGGACCATTTCTATCTCTTTGTAGCCATTGTTTTGAATGTGCTTTACCTTCAGCATTGTATCAGTAAAACCATGTTCCATTTTCTGTTACAATTCTTCAAATAAATGCTCCAGGATCTTGATCACACTTGTTTAAAATTTCCATTGAAAGCTCTGCTCTTGTCTGCAGCTGATCTGAGCACAAAAGTTTGGCACCCATCCAGGAGAAAGCTTGTTCAACTTTAATTTTTCAATCAGAATGTGGTTGAAACCACTATCTATGGTGTATACTATTGTTTGTGTTGTTAATCCTTGGTCCTCTTCAATGAGGGCATGAACAAGATGAATTTTTTTCTTCCAAGTTGATATGGATGGCCTGCCACTGCAGGCTTCATCCTCAAAATCATCTTGTCTCTTCTTAAAACAAATCATCCATTTGTGAACTGCTGATTTCTTTGGGGCACCATCCTCATAACCTTTTGGTAAAGCATCAATGATTTCACCCAAGCATCATTATAAATTTGATGTTCATGTTGCTCTGATAGGGCTCTTTTCAAACTGATGTCTTATCCTTCTTATTATCTCAAAGTAGTTTCTGTTCAGACATGTTATAATAAGTTAGTACAAATTTATTTTGATGCAAAAAATTTTTTAATCTATGCATAGTTTTTTCATAACACACATTTTCTATGAACTTGTGAAGAGCCCTCATATACCTCTCACTTACTTTGTATAATTTACTTTAAAGCTGCAACCACACTCAAGGTGTGGATCACAGTTATCCTGGCCACCTGCAAGGAATAAAACAAAAAACGACTTTAAGATGAAAGATATATTAAAAATTAGGGCTGACTTAGAAGTGTAGAGCAGCTGTGTTTAATAAAAAATCATGAAACTAGGAAATAAAAGACCTAGGTTCAAGTTCTACCTCTGCTACTCAGTTGTGTAGGACCTTGGTCAAGCTATTTAAGATTTCTAAGCCTAGTTTCCATATGTATAATTTAAGAACCATTCACTCATTCTCATGGTTTTTATGGTATAGAGGGAGAGTTAAGTATTAAATAATCATACAACAAATGAATGAGGATTTGAAGACAACTAATATGGTCCTTTCAGAGAATAAAACAAAAGTACCTGACCTCCTTCGTAGCAGGTGATGCTTCAACTTGGATTTGACAGATGAGTGGTCATTAATTCACTGAAAGGAGGAAGGAGGTAAGAGGAAGCATATTCGAGGAAAAGGTACCACCATGTTCAAAGGCTCCGTAGTGGCAGGAAGCATAGCTGGTTTGACGAAATGAAAAGAAGGCCAGCAAAAATGGCCATTGAAAAGTTTAAAATATGGGAGTGAATGTTACAGGGTAGCTGTGAGATGATATGAAACGGGGCACAGAACATTTCTTTAAGTATTAAAGCACAAAATATATTAGGTGTTGATAGGATAAAAGTATACAAATCATCTAAAAGAACTCTTCCCCAACACAAAGGCACTGTCAAAATATTAGCTGGTGTTGTTCAGTGACTAGGGTACTCTGCTGATAAAGGCAGGAATGGAATAAAACATCACCACAGTGACTTTTTTCAAGTTGAAAATCTTGCAGCAGAAAGAACAAAAGATACAGGTTCACCACGCATAAAAGAACCTGACTGTAGGGCAGACAAATGACAGAATTTGTCAGAAATCTCCACTGCAGAGCCACCAATGAATACCAACCTAGTTTGACACAGTACAGGTGAAATGCCAGAAGAGAAGCCCCCAGGTTGTGATCAAATGCAGCTGCTTGGAAACAATTCAAAATGCAAACAACAGACTTCCTGAACTCCTGGGTCAAGTTTCAACCACAGAAATTATAAGCTGACTTTGTCACAACAAAAATTTGTCCCACAAAATGGATATTTTCTTTCGAGCTTGCATGAAACTCAAAAAAAAAGGTATCAATAGAATTGATAGGTCATTTGTCTCTCAAGAACACTGCTGGGGAAATTACTTATAAGACTTATAAATGAGGGTGATATAATGTTAGCTCTGATAAGGATATTAATTAAAAGAAAATTGACTGTTGACATTTCTGCAAGTTCAGACTATCAGATCAAACACAAACCCAAAGGAAGGGAGAAGGTCAAGGTGATATTCTATAAGCCAGAAAGTAGACTAAAAGTTTCTGGACAAGCTAAGATATATGAAATTGCAGACCTGTGGGCTTTTTTGCTTATAGAAAATCTAAACTAGAACCATCTACAACTTAAATTGGAAAGGAATTTGTAGAAACAACGTACTAGATAGCAATCAGCATGATAATACAGAGCACATCAATGTAAATTTCCTTTTTTGACAAAGTGAAAGACCACATAAACAAAGGAGAAAAGGGGTATATAATCTATTATAACCTTAGCAATCTTTTCAATTCTGCCATGCAATACATAGTACCATATAAGGTAAAAATCTAGATTTTTATAGTAATGAGATGACTGGAAAGTTATATGCAAAAAGTGGTTAACTAAACAACAGGATAATGTATACTACAATTTTAAATATATACAAAGCTATTTAAAAACTAATTGAATACTAATCAAAGCTTTGGAAAGAGGAACTAGAAGCAATTTGAAAAACCAGAAAGAAAAAGATGGATATACTATGTCACCTATAAATGAACACATTTCTGAATATCAAAAGCATAACCCCAAATAGAGATAAATTATAGATTGGGGAAAACATTGCCAAATAATATGGTAGACATCAGATTACTATCTTAAATATACAACAAGGTCACTAAGATACCAATGAGAACAGGGGTAAAGAATGATAAAGACAACAGAATTAAGCCCTGTTTTTGTTTGTTTGTTTGTTTGTTTATACTTTAAGTTCTAGGGTACATGTGCACAACGTGTAGGTTTGTTACATATGTATACATGTGCCATGTTGGTGTGCTGCACCCATTAACTCGTCATTTACATTAGGTATATCTCCTAATGCTATCCCTCCCCCGTCCCCCCACCCCACGACAGGCCCCTGTGTGTGATGTTCCCCTTCCTTTACCCAAGTGTTCTCATTGTTCAATTCCCACCTATGAGTGAGAACATGCGGTGTTTGGTTTTTTTGTCCTTGCAATAGTTTGCTGAGAATGATGGTTTCCAGCTTCATCCATGTCCCTACAAAGGACACGAATTCATCCTTTTTTATGGCTGCATAGTATTCCATGGTGTATATGTGCCACATTTTCTTAATCCAGTCTATCATTGATGGACATTTGGGTTGGTTCCAAGTGGACTTCATGTCTAAAACACCAAAAGCAATGGCAACAAAAGCCAAACTTGACAAATGGGATCTATTTAAACTAAAGAGCTGCTTCCTCACAGCAAAAGAAACTACCATCAGAGTAAACAGGCAACCTACAAAATGAGAGAAAATTTTTGCAATCTACTCTTCTGACAAAGGGCTAATATCCAGAATCTACAAAGAACTTTAAAAAATTTACAAGAAAAAAACAAACAACCCCATCAAAAAGTGGGCAAAGGATACGAACAGACACTTCTCAAAAGAAGACATTTATGCAGCCGACAGACACATGAAAAAATGCTCGTCATCACTGGCCATCAGAGAAATGCAAATCAAAACCACAAAGAGACACCATCTCACACCAGTTAGAATGGAGATCATTAAAAAGTCAGGAAACAACAGGTGCTGGAGAGGATGTGGAGAAATAGGAACACTTTTACACTGTTGGTGGGACTGTAAACTAGTTCAACCATTGTGGAAGACAGTGTGGTGATTCCTCAATGATCCTGAACTAGAAATACCATTTGACCCAGCCATCCCATACCCAAAAGATTATAAATCATGCTGCTATAAAGACACACGCACACATATGTTTATTGCGGCACTATTCACAATACAAAGACTTGGAAAGCCTGGTTTCTAATGAGGTTTTGTTTAGGGTCATTGCTTTGATTCCTCTGTGTATTTGTTATCTATTGTCTTATAAAAAAATACCTGAAAACTAAGTAGCTTAAAACATTAAACATTTATTATCTTACAGCTTAGCAGCTTAGTTGGCTGGGGCAGCAGTCATCTGAAGGCCTGACTGGGGGTGGACGATCAGTTTCCATATGGTTCACATACATGGTTATGGGCAGGAGGCTTCAGTCTCACCACATAAACCTCCCCATAGGCTGCCAGAACATCCTCACAACATGGAAGCTGATTTCCCCCAGAATGAATGATCCAAGAAAGAGCAAGAGAAAGTCACACTATATTTTGTGACCTGGCCTCAGCAGTCACACACTGCCATTTCCACAATATCCTACTGATTACACAAATCAGCCCCATCCAGTGTGGGAGAGGACTAAACTAGGGCTTGAATGTCATAAGACTAGCTACTGATTAATAATAGAAAACATAAATCTTTCTTTTTTCACTAAATATTTATTGAATATCTACAATGTGCCATTGGGAGTTCTACCCTGGTAAAAACCAATTCAAAATGGTAAACCTCACAGTCACAGAAACCTCAAGTAATAATATCATATTTCAACATTGAGCAACAGTGAGATCTAAGAAATGCAGCATTCAGGTTGCAGTCTCAACTCTTCATCCCTGAAACATCTATGGATCATTATGCCAATGGGAAGTTCATAACTTTATTTAATGGCCAGAAAACTGTTCATCTACATCGCAATACCTCAGCCCAACATCAGATCTTTCCCAAGCATGTCAACACAAATTTCCAAACAGAGATTGCAGCTCTCTAGCTAGGACCAACACAAGAATCATCAACTAATGTTTGAAGGACTCAGATGTGAAGCCTGTAGACATTTTCTGGATTGTTCCAAATTCATTTTATGTGCAAAAGATGATATTTCTAGCCCACCACCCCTAGAGTGTGCATTTCACTTTGTCTACTACCCAATCAACACATATTTGATGGAATGCCTGTTAGATTTTAGGCAGTAGACTAGTTGTTGGGAAACATATTTTGTCTTCATGGGAGAAATAGACAGTGAAGCAAAAATAAATAAATAAACTGAATAATATGGCTCATCATAAATGCCATAAAGCCAATAAGCAGAGGACTTGACAGCGAATGCTAAGAGAAGGGTGGCAGAAGTGGCCTGGGATGATTTTCTGAGATAATACTATATGCTGAGACCTTGGGGAGCTAGTCATTTTTAAAAGGCCAGAAAAAAGCACTCCAGGTCCAGCATTTCAGAGTGTTAAGTGCCAAGGTATAAAAATGCTTGGTAAGAGCTTGGATCTGTTGGATGACAGTTTGGCTGAAACAGGAAGCAAGGAGAGCACCCCTCAAACTGAGGTAATAGCAATAAGAGGCAGAAGACAAACTTTTCAGGGACTTAAGAGCTGTGGTAAAGAGTTTGGGGTTTATGCTGAGTGTGATAGGGAACCAGCAAATGTTTTTCATCAGGCAAGTGGCAAGGTCAGATTTAAATTTGTAGTTTGTGGCATAGTCCATGAGACCTGTGGTTTGTGTGACAGCTGCCAGAGAGCACCAAGGGCAGTCAGGGCAAAGGAACCAAGCAGTTGATTTTGCCCATAGAAAGATAAGACCCTTGGCCTTATCTTCATTTGAACAGTGCCATTTTTACTGGGGACTGAAATAAATGCATCTATTGCTACTGATGGTTAGTTTGTCCTCATTTGCTGAAAGGGAAAGGTCTTCTCTTCATGACTCATCCACAAATCCTGCTGATCCTCCTAATTAAAAAGTTTTCAAACAAGTTGATACATTAGTTATTAAGAGCCCAGACACACCAGGCACAAATCCTTCCTGCCATCCATATGTATGCCAGGACTTCACTGCTGCATCTTTCATCATTATGAGGGATATCCTTCAACATAATTTTCATGACACCATCTGCCATGTTCTTCTCTCAACTTTTTTTGGTGGGGTGACAACTCAGTGATTATGAATGTCATATCTGGCATCTTTTAAAAATAAAACTCTATCAGAGATCTCAAGGGGGAAAACAAGTAATAAAAACATATCCGGCCAGGAGCAGTGGCTCATGCCTGTAATCTCAGCACTTTGGCAGGTCAAGGCAGGCAGATCACCTGAGGTCGGGAGTTCAAGGCCAGCCTGGCCAACACTGTGAAACCCTGTCTCTACTAAAAATACAAAAAAATTAGCCGGGCATGGTGGCGGGCTCCTGTAATCCCAGCTACGTGGGAAGCTGAAGCAGGAGAACTGCTTGAACCCTGGAGGCGGAGGTTGCCGTGAGCTGAGATTGCGTGACTGCACTCCAGCCTGGGCAACAGAGTGAGACTCCGTCTCACAAAACAAACAAACAAATATCCACTGGCAAGTGCTATGGACCACAGACCTAGGAATGCATTGCAGGTTAGCCTTTTTTACACCAAAAACAATGCAACTAAGAATGAAGGTAAACTGAATTTGTAGCCATCTTAGTTTTCAGCAAATTAATTCTTGCATTCTTTTAAAACATTGCACGTTTTCATCAGTATAATTGGTTATGTGTTGCAAACTATTAAAGGTGGAAAGAGCAATTCTTAAAATTAAACTCTCTCTCCATTCACCTTCACCTTATGCATCCAAACCTTTAAAGTTCCACCTCCTCTGGGATGACTTCTCTAATGAATCCAACCACATGGTTTATTCACATTATGTGACATTATATGTGGCCTCTGGCATGAAGCCATTAGCAAATAAGCATGGATCTAATTTGTTTTTTTATATATCTCCACCCAAAATAAATAAATAAATAAACACAGACAAGGACTTAGGTGCCAGGAGTTTATTTTGGAGATACCCCCAGGAAGCAGCAGTTAGGGAATGGGGAGATTGAAACAAAGAGGTAGGAAGAAACCATAAGAGGTGCTGTTAACCACCATGGGCAAGTGGTGCTCCATGCAGCTGGGGACTAATTCTTGAGTGACAGGTAGGATGTACCTAAGAATTTCCTTCTAAGGGACAGGAGGTTAAGGAATCTATTCTATTTTCTAATGGTTGAAGTTTGCCTCTGGAGCATCAATTTTCCAAAGTTCTGTGCTACCCAAAAGGCAGATCAAGCCAGCTCCCGGGCCTTTGGAAAAAGTCTTGAGGCAGAAATTCAGATTGATGGGAGGTGCTTAAAGTGGGATGAGGTCATTTTGCATGGGAACTGTCCAGCACAGCTATAGTGGAAATTAGTGGTGGATCAAGAGATTGTAGCGGAGGGCACAAAAAGTGTCTATTTCAGCATAAAAATTGTGTTGTTAATTAAAAATAAAATTTTGTTTAAAATGATGTTTTTAACAATACCACTGAAGATATAAACACTCATTTCTCTTAGTGTCATAGAGAGACTGACTGATCAGCTGACTCAGTCTGAGAATGCCCAAGTATTAAATGAGCACTTGTCGAACACTAGTTGAGCAGTATGAAGCAATGCACAAGTTAAAGTCAAGATGCCCAACTCTCAAGGAGCTTGCAATCTTACAGGGATTATCAACATTCACAAACGAACTAACACATAACTGGTAGTTCTGACTACAAAGGCAGAAAAAGTGAGACAGCATCATGTAGCGGTTAAAAGCTTCCACTCTGGAGTCAGAGAGACCTAGGTTTAAAATTAATCTAGGATTTGCAGTGTGATCTTGGATGAGGGTCTTAATCTCTCTGTGTCATAATTTCTTCATCTGATGGTTAGAAAAATAACAGTATCTGCTTCGTGGGGTTGTCGTGAGAAGTAAATGCATGTAAAGCACTAATCACAGCACCTGGCACATAAATATTCATTAAATGTCAGTTGTTTTGTGAAAATTAAAGAGAAATGTAACAGTAGAATGGGATTTAAAGAAGAGAAGTATCTCCTTGTCAGACTCTTTCTCTTTCTTAAATATGAATTTTCTATAGCCTCTGGCCCCTGTTCTAGTACCATTTTGCCTTTTTTAAATGTTTCATTTTCTAAAAAAGAACTACTTATATTAAGATTGGGAGGCAAGTATTAAAAGATGTGGAAATATAGCACAAAATGCACGAGCTTTGGAGCAATACTAGCCAATTTTAAATCCATGTATCTTGCCACTGAATGACCTTGGGTAAACCTCTTAAGCACACTGCCACTCAGTTTTCTCATCTACAAAATGGGAGCAATATAACCTGTCACTGTGAAGAGTAAAGGAATGTCTCTGGAGGATTTCCAACACATTTTAGATCCTCAAAAGTATTGATTGCTATTACTCACTATTCATTCAGAAGACACTTACTAGGCACCTACTATGTACAAAGCACTGTACTAGGTTCTACACAATAACAAGACAGACATAAATAAGATATGGGTCCAACAGTCAAAAGTGTTACAGGTTAAACTTATTAATACATAAAAAAACTTAGATGTTTGAAATGACTCAAATTAATAAGTTACCTGAATATCAAATGTTACTATCCTAATTTCAAAGACAGGAAAGGAGACAGGGAGGAAGAGAGAGGGGGAGGGAGGTGGGGAAGGAGGAAACTAAGCTGGTTATCTCTGAGACAGAGTTTGCAGAAATACAAGATGATGAGATCTGTTTAAACTCACATCTGCTATAGGATACTCAGAAGTCTACAATGTGAACTGAACTCAGAGAAGATTTCTCCTATGAGGCTAAGAATGTATAAGGCCAACTCTACCAACCCTGAACCTGCAACATATAACAATGCTGCTCTATCCCAAACTTTTAATCCAGGTGAAACCAGGATGAAATGACCGTCATTGACACCCTGGAAGGGAAATGAGTTTGAGTAGAGATGAGAAAAATTAATATGGTGATGATGGGATCATTCCACTGGCTGGAATGCATGTAAGGCCTCATCTCTTTCCTAAGTCACTGTCTTACCAAACCAGAATGGGGGGATTCCAAAAAGAGCAGGATCTAAGCTAGCACCCCAAGTTTATTAAACTCAAGAATGGCTCTCAAGATGAGCATGGTCTTCACAAGTATATACTTCTCCTTGGCTCAACAAGTATCCCTTCCTCACACTTGCAGAATACTTTATAGTTCACAAAGCACTTTAATGACATTTAATGTCCATCATCTCACTTAACTCTCAGGACAGCCCTTTGTGTTTAGTTTCCATTTCGTAGACGAACAAACTGAAACTTGGGAAGCTTAAGCAACCGGTTTGAGGTCCCACACCAAGATGCAGAGGAGCCTGGACTGAAACTCAAGTCCTCTGGTTCCATTTCCAGGGCATTTTCCACACTTGTGTACAGCCTCTGAGAAAAGGGAAGGTTGCATCAATGAAATTGGAAGGCAGTAATTGAAAGCCATTTTCCTCTGACTTAGAGACCTGAGGCGTCTCTGTCAAATAAAAATTCCCAACTAAAAAACTGGTGGTAAGCCGGGCATAGTGGCACAAGCCTGTAGTCCCAGCCACTCAGGAAGCTGAGGGAGGAGGATCACTTGAGACCAGGAGTTCAAGGCCAGCCTAGGCAACCTAGCGAGACGTCATTTCTAAACAAACACACACACACACACACACACACACACACACGCACATGAAAAAAATGGTGTCTCTGAATCTGTGCTATCCCTCCAGATCCTCAGATGTGAAATCCTTAAATCCTTTATGAACATGGAGCCCACTCCATGAAGAGCACCATTAGATTCAAGATAGTAAAATTCATTCGAAACTAATTGGTGAGTAATGAAGTTGCTAAAGTTTATGAGCCTTGCACCAACACTAATACAGAGGTACAGTGTCAACAATAAAATTGTAATCACTGACAAAACTAGCCTTCATGCAGAAAAGGGAAGCCTTTTCCCTTGGCCTGTAGGCAATAGCATTAGACAATTTTTAGAGTGGCAAGATCACTTCCTCCTGCCTAGTTTTAAAGAGTGACCACAAGGAACAGCTTCACCCTCAGAAATAACTTTTGATTATTTGATAATGGAAAGGAAGAAAAGTGTACAACTCTCCTCTAGTTAAATTTCAAGCATTTAGAGAAGTGGATATGTCTATATCACAACATATCCTGAAAAACAGCCATGGCCATACACAAGAGAATAATACAGTGCCCCTTTGTACTCCTGTCTACACAGGCAGTTGTCTGCTACCAAAGAGGTGTTCCAGAAGAAAATGTTATTTGGGGCAGAAAAGACTGCCCCCCCGCCCCCCAACAGGTCTATAAGAATATGTTAACCTCCTGTGCAACTCCCAGAGAGCTGAATGGATAAATCCACTGAGTACTCAGTAAAATCTACCTCAAAACAATTATTCTGGTTTTTGCTTAGTTAGTATTTGTTCTTCCTAATTGTATTAAGAGAACCAGTTGCTTCCAGAGGTCAGTCCTGGAGAATGCCAGCAAGCCCTGGGATCTCTATTGGCTGGGATCTTCATGTTGGCTCTGATGCTACACTGACCAACAAAGTTACCACAGGTCACACACAGCTATTGAGCACTGAAATAGGGCCAGTCCAAGTGGCATGGACTGTGTGCAGACAAAGTGACTCCATATTAAATGTTAATAGCTATGTTGACTTATTAACCTCAGTCCCAGGAATGCTTTCTGATTCCCACTCTATTTACTGTCCTCAATGTGAGAATATGTACTTGCTATAAATCCCGCCTTTACATCAAAGCAACCTTGATGTTATTGCACAAATTATAGGCTATGATGCACATAGCATTCTTGCCTTTTCTGGAGGGCTGCCTTTAATTGGCTATAGAGCACATATGCCCTTTCTCTGTGGTATATAAGCTCCTGGTCTGAGGAGTAATGGTGTGGAGATCTACCTGTCTTGCTGCCACCCAAGACCATGAGGCAAGTTCCCCAGTAAATCACCCTTTACTAGCAAACTGGATTTGTCTGCCTCATTCTTTGGTTTCTCAGCTCCTTCTGTGCTTGGTGGTCACTTTGCATATGTGGCCTTTTCACAGAACAGACTATACATGTCAAATACATATCAGATTTTGAAGACTTAGAATAAAAATAATAACATTGGTAATTTCTATACTGATTCCATGTAAAAATGATAGTAGTTTGGAGGGATTGTTTTAGTAAAATAGATTCCAAAAATATAATTTTAAGAATAATTTCACCTGTTTCTTTTCACCCTAAATAATATATGTACTAGAAAATTTAAAATTACAAATGTAGTTCACATGTTTGAATTACATTATATTTTTATAGGGCTCTAATGCTCTGGAGGACACATCCTTATTCTCCAAGATCTCTGTCAAGTCATTTAGGTAGGTTTAATAGAAGAGGTATAGGCCGGGCGCGGTGGCTCACGCCTGTAATCCCAGCACTTTGGGAGGCCGAGGCGGGCGGATCACGAGGTCAGGAGATCGAGACCATCCTGGCTAATACGGTGAAACCCTGTCTCTACTAAAAATACAAAAAATTAGCCGGGCGTGGTGGTGGGCACCTGTAGTCCCAGCTACTCGGGAGGCTGAGGCAGGAGAATGGCGTGAACCCGGGAGGCGGAGCTTGCAGTGAGCCGAGATCGCGCCACTGCACCCCAGCCTGGGCGACAGAGCGAGACTCCGTCTCAAAAAAAAAAAAAAAAAAAAAAAAAAATAGAAGAGGTATAAATGCCATGTTTTAATGACCCTGAATTTGGGTAAGTTAGAAAGTGCTTACTTGCTGTCTAAGGTTCTTTGAAAGTAGAAAGATGCAAAACAGCGTCTTTGTTTACCTGGTTGTTTTGGGCAGTTTGATCTTTCATTGTCTCTGGTAGGAACAGTGTCTGTTTAACTGATCTGTAGGGATTCAGCATTGTGTGATGGGGCATGTGGGTGTTTAACTGTAACACTTGAGAAGAATGCTTACAGCTCAGCTGTTAGAATCTCGCGCTAAGGAATCTAAGGTTAAGGGTTGAATCCCCAGCCAGACACACTTAGCTCAGCTTTTTTTGTGGACCAGGCATGCACTCCCCACCTGGGCTTGCTTTCTTGCAAATGTCCATTCTTGGTTACAATAGGGGCCAGTGAAATAATGGTGCTGTACACTTATCAAATCCATCAACACCACTCCAAAAAGCAGCTCAGCTTCATCCTTTAGGGCAAGAGCATCACCTGTACCACCTTTTCATATAAAGGAAAGCATATTATTTTCCTGTGTTAAAAAAGAAGGTTTTTTTAAAGCTACACCTGTTACAAGTTTCAAAAGCCAAGCAAAGGCAAAAACATAAAAGGTATTGTATTTGCTCCCTCATTTGCTTCCAGAAAAACCATTCTTAAGCTACAAAGGTCCAGATTTGGGTAAGCTAAATCCCTCCCATCTAGGAAATTTAGAAGATCAGAGAGAAACATATTTATGCTTCTTAATTTTCATAAACTTACTATTAAGAAACTCAGTATATTAGATTCTTGCATGACTTGTATCCCTCAAATTTCCAAGAGGCATTGGCCAGCAGTGCTGTGTAACAGAAGCCAGAGTCCAGAGATTCAGGCCACAGGCTGACTCTGCACCAATGGCTATGTGGAATGGGACAGTTCATCTCCCTCTCTGGTTCTGTGTGTCCCCCTCTGTAAAAGCAGAGTTTGTACTTACATTTAGTCTAATTCTATAATTTCAAAGCACCCTAGTTGACCACCTTGAAAGGCCAAATCAGACATTCATGTTTCTCAAATCTACTTTTTTTGTTGGTTTGTTTCTCTTCAAGAGCAATAGAGGTGATGCCTCAGAATTTGGCCGACCTTCATTTTAAACAGCTGTGCCAGGCAGCTTTGGAATGGGCTCCTGTCTCCAGTGGCTTTTGCACCTGCAATCTGGCTGGCTTGAGCTTTCTGTTTCCTGCCTGCCCTGGCAGCAGGCTAGGAGTAAGAGCAGTTGCCTATGACGTTCTCTGAACCTCCTGTTCCAGGCGACTGAGCCAGGAGATACCTAAGGGGCTTGTCAACACCTAATGCTGTCTCTCCTTCTCCTTGGCTCCAAACACTGTTCTGGGTATTGCCTCGCTGGGCCTGGCTAAAGCTCTGCCTTCTGAAGTGAAGGTTGACCTTTTATTAAATACTAACCCTACAAGAAAAGCAGAATAAACTAGTCCCATTGTAACTTGCCAAGATTAATACATCCATAGAATTGGGACAGGAGATAACACCGAATGTGTACTACAGATTAGATATTGTTAAGTAGTATATTTCTAATTTAATCTTTAATCTTTATAATAAGCCTATGTGATAGATAGGCACTATGATTATTGCCAATTTACAGATGTGGAAACTGTGGGTTGAGAAATAAGGTAACTTTCCCATAGACTCATAGCTATTAAGTGACAGAGGTAGGATTTAGAGATAGGTAGGTCCACTTGAGTCCAGAGCTTATAGAGGTACCTACCTTACCAACAGGATGGCTTTTTGGAATTCATTTCGATAAAAAAAAAATCAAGTTGGATATGACGGACTTGATCATTTCTTCTGCCTGAGATGCCTAACACATCTAAAAGAGCTGTACATTAGTTCATGTTATTGAAAAGCAGCCACCAAGACAGGCTAGATGTCACTATTTCTGAGCCTCCTTCTACTCCTCTTGTTTTTTTCCTTTTTTAGGAGGGAAAGACTGGCGGAAAGAGAAATACACAAACCTCAGAAGGGAGCAGACAATTCACACATTTCTACAGTTAAACCTTCAGTGCCAGTAAGTGTCAGGTAGTAGAGCTTCAGGTATACCCCAAAAGTCTCCTTGCAAGGACCTGAGAAACCTGGAACATTTCTGCATTTATGCTTATCCACCTATTTCTATCCTATAAATTCATTTGATATCTGCTCTTCCTGTCAAAGGTAATTCAGATCACACCATAGCACCACCGACCATAAATCATTCTGAACAGAACTCTGTTTCTGGGGCACATCAATGTTCATTCAAGGGATCATGCTTTAGAAACTAACCACCAATATGTATTTCAGTAATCTACTCCAATACTTATAATGTGACACAAAGAACAATCTTCAGCCTTCACCACTTCCTCAACACCACCACATTTTGCTCAGCTTTCCAGAACTGCCTTTGGAATCTCATCTTATAGGAGGGAGCTTATATGCAGCAGAAAAGATAATGAGCAATCATGTTTACCAGAAACTCATCTAGGAAAACAGCTAAGGAAAGAGGATGAAGCTTATTAATAAGCCCCAATTCTCAGCTTTGACTGCGTTAGACATATCAAGTTCACTGGAACCTTACTAGGTATCCTAGTCTCAGCCACTGTATTTCTCAGGTCTGGGACATACCTCTGAGCCTTTCCCCTATGCTGATGTTGATTTATCAGGTAGTGCCTGCCAACAGCCTATGGCTCATGCTAAAAATAATTGAGAGTTGCTCAATTATTTCTAGAGAGGCAGCTGGTGTAGTGGAAAGAGCACTGACTGATAATAAGAGCTATTGTTTACTCACTTCATGCAAGACATTTTACAAGCATTATCTCCATTCTGCTGATAACCTAAGGAAATAGGTATGATTGCCCCCATTTTTTACCTGAGTCAATTAAAGATTAGAGAATATCCATGATTTACCCAAGGTCTCAAGTTTATTGTCCAACAGATCCATGATGTGAATTGAACTCTCTCTCTGATTCCATATAATTCTGATGTATCATTACTGCCTCCAAATAGAAGGCAGAAAACTTGGTCAGAGTCCTAGAATTGCCAGCTGGGTGGCCTATAACAAACCTTAATTTCACTCTGGACCTTAATTAGCTCAGCTACAGAATGGAAATAATGCTATTGAGTCTTAGGTGAGGATGCAGTCCTAAGAGTCAAATAGCCTGGGTTAAAACCTAGTCCCATGCTTACCAGATGCATGACCTTGAAGAAGTCAATTAGCTTTACTTTTAACATGTAAATAAAAGCAACACCTACCCCAATAGATATTGAGTAGATTAAACAAATTAAAACATGCAGAATGTATTAGTCAGGGTTCTCTAGAGGGACAGAGCTAATGGAATATATATATATATATATATATATATATATATAGAGAGAGAGAGAGAGAGAGAGAGAGAGAGAGGGAGAGAGAGGAGTATGTGTGTGTGTATATATATATACACACACACACTCCCATATATATATATAGAGAGAGAGAGAGGCATTTATTATTTTTTTTCACATTTCAACAGCTAATATTTTTCTTTTTTTTTAAATTTTATTATTATTATATTTTAAGTTTTAGGGGACATGTGCACAATGTGCAGGTTTGTTACATATGTATACATGTGCCATGCTGGTGTGCTGCACCCAGTAACTCGTCATTTAGCATTAGGTATATCTCCTAATGCTATCCCTCCCCCCTCCCGCCACCCCACAACAGTCCCCGAAGTGTGATGTTCCCCTTCCTGTGTCCATGTGTTCTCATTGTTCACTTCCCACCTATGAGTGAGAACATGCAGGGTTTGGTTTTTTGTCCTTGCTATAGTTTGCTGAGAATGATGGTTTCCAGTTTCATCCATGTCCCTACAAAGGACATGAACTCTTCATTTTTTATGGCTGCATAGTATTCCATGGTGTATATGTGCCACATTTTCTTAATCCAGTCTGTCGTTGTTGGACATTTGGGTTGGTTCCAAGTCTTTGCTATTGTGAATAGTGCCACAATAAACATATGTGTGCATGTGTCTTTATAGCAGCATGATTTATAATCCTTTGGGTATACACCCAGTAATGGGATGGCTGGGTCAAATGGTATTTCTAGTTCTAGATCCCTGAGGAATCGCCACACTGACTTCCACAATGGATGAACTAGTTTACAGTCCCACCAACAGTGTAAAAGTGTTCCTATTTCTCCACATTGAGGGAGTTTATTATTAACCGACATGATCACAAGGTCCCACAATAGGCCGTCTGCACACTGAGGAGCAAGGAGAGCCAGTCCAACCTCCAAAACTGAAGAATTTGGAGTCCAATGTTCGAGGGCAGGAAGCCTCCAACAGGAGAGAAAGATGTAGGCTGGGAGGCTAGGCCAGTCTATCTTTTCACATTTTTCTGCCTGTTTATATTCTAGCTGTGTTGGCAGCTGATTAGATGGTGCCCACCCGAATTAAGGATAGTTCTGCCTTCCCCAGCCTGGTAACGACTCAAATGTTAATCTCCTTTGGCAACACCCTTACAGACACACCCAGGATCAATACTTTGTATCCTTCAATTCAGTCGAGTTGACACTCAGTGTTAACCATCACAAGAGTATATGACATTGGCATATGGTAAGCATTCTTCTTCTTCATCTTCATCATCACCATCTAATTATAATCATGTGTTTTTTTTTCCTATCTTATTTCACAGGATGTTTTTGAGGATTGAACAAAAAAACATTTAAAACTATACAGACTTATACAGACATAAGGAAATAATATTATCCAAAAGGCCCATGCTATGAGACTAATAATAACTGTTGGGACAAAGTTCTAGGCTCCCACTTAAACCTGAGGAGTCAGAACCTACTTCAGGTTAAATAATATAAAAGTTCTCTGCACTAATATATGAATATACCTTGCATTTATATATGAAAAAAACACAGTGTATTAGCCTGTTTTCACGCTACTGATAAAGACATACTCAAGACTGGGTAATTTATAAAGAAAAAGAGGTTTCATGGACTCACAGTTCCACATGTCTGGGAGGCCTCACAATCATGGCAGAAGAGCAAGGAAGAACAAAGGCACATCTTACATGGAGGCCAGCAAAGAGAGAATGAAAGCCAAGCGAAAAGGGTTTCCCCCTATAAAACCATCAGACCTCGTGAGACTTATTCACTACCACAAGACCAGTGTGGGGGAACTCACCCCCCCTGATTCAATTACCTCCCACCAGGTCCCTCCCACAACATGTGGAGATTATGGGAGCTACAATTCAAGATGAGATTTGGGTAGGGACACAGAGAAACCAAATCACAGAGCCACCAGGTGATAGTCTGCAAACTCCTTGTTTTAAAATGATTTTCTCCTTTGCCTGGCCTAGAGGTATGGAGGCTCTATTATCATAGCATCCAGATGGACATAGGAGAGCAGCCTGAATGCCAAGATGTCTGGTATCAGATAGCTCAGTTAAAGGCAAAGTATGGAAATTACTAAGAGCAGGAAAAAAAAGATACAAATATTTTCATCTGATAAGAGAAGATTACAGTGATCACAGAGTGTAGTGGTTTGGCATCAGGCTGCCAAGAGTGAAATTCCAACAAGTTTGCTTATCGGTGTCTCAGTTTCCTTGTCTGTAAGCTCCGCCTGTTAATAGTGTCTACCTACAGGGTCACTAAGTAAGGTATTTATCACAGGGTAAGTATTAAATAGGTAATAGATGTAACCCTATGAGGTATTCTATATATCTGCTGAGGTAAATTCTTGTTCCTAATAATGTTTCCTCCAACTTCCTGTGAGTTTCGGCGGTGAGAAAGTTAGAATGGAAAAGGTCTGAAACTGAGAGAAAGTTGCGAAATGAGCAGTAAGATGGTGTTCGTGCCCTACGTCAAAAAGACTTGGTCAGAAACATACATCTTTGAGACAGACTTGAGAGCTCTTGTTTGGCTCTCTGACCTTCTGTGGGAAATTAAATCTCCCAAGTTGTTAAATCCAAGCCAGTCTTTTTCTCCTTTTCAGTTTTCCAAGGTCATAAACACAGAAAAGGGGTTCCTGGCCCTGGTACTAGAGCTCATCTTATAAGCCCAATGTAGTATAGTTCTAAACTAAGCATATTCTATAAGCAAAGTCCCTAGATTTTGTAAAATGGGAACAATGAAATAGAGACACTGAGAAAATTCAGTGAGACAATGAATATGTGATAGGCAGAACAATGTCCCCTTCCCCCAAAAAAGTCTACGTCCTAATTCCCAGAACCTGTAAACACGTCATATTACATAGCAAAAGGGATGCTGAAAGTGAAATTAAGGTTTCAGATCTTTAAATAGGGAGATTGTCCTGGATTATCTGGGTAGACGCAATCTAACCACATGGGCCCTTAAAAGTGGAAGAAGCAGCAGAAAAGTCAGAGAAGTGGCCAGAGAGTTCCAAAGCATGAGAGGGATTCAACCCACACTTGTTGGCTCTGAGGACTGAGGAAGGAGGCCACAGGTCAAGGAAAGTGGGTGGCCTCTGGAAGCTAGAAACAGTACTCAGTTGACAGTCAGCAAGGAAACAGGGACTTCAGACCTGTAACAGCAAATAACTGAATTCTGCCAACAACTTGAATTAGCAGGAGTCAGATTCTACCCTAGAGCCTCCAGAAAGGAATACAGTCCTCGTAACACCTGGATTTAATCCAGCAAGACCTGTGTTGGACTTCTGACCTACTGAACTATGAGGTAGATGTTTGTTGTGTTAAGCTCTGAGGCTGTGGTAATTTCTTATGGCAGCAAAGGAATTGTGGTACGGAATGTCAAGTACTTAGAATGTCCCCAGCACACAGAGTAAAATCTCATTCAAATCCAGCAATTTGATGATGGCAATGCTGATGAGGAAGAGGGGAATGACAATGAATTTTTAGGTTACATCTGAAATTATGACTATTAAGCCTGCCTATAAACACAATATTAAGATTTTTAGGTCATCTTGGGGATCCGATATCCTATTAAATGTTTTCTATTTAGTAAATTACTTTATCTCAGCCTCAAAACTATTCTATGAAATAGGTCCAATTATACCTATTTTCATGAGGAATTGGAGCTCAGAAAAGTTCATTTATCTTATGCTGAGTTTTGCTCTGAGTGATTTTGGGTTATGCAGAAGCTATCAAGGACATAAGACAATCCTAAGTGGAGGGAAAAGTTCATAATGTCCCCAAAGACAAAAATACAGCACAATGAGTTATTCCTTTAATGAGCATACTTAGGCAACACTTTCTTTCCATCAATGCCTAAAGCGATGGTTGGAGCTCTTTGAAATCAAGTTAAATGGGGAGAGGTGCACAGAAGCACTAGAACTTGCAATTGTTTAAGAGACAGAAAAGAATTGTGCTGTCTGAGCAAGACAATCCTAGCCATGTGCCTGCTGAGAGCCCAGAGCATGTGAGCTTTAAATAAGGAAATCAACTCCAAATCCTCAGCAGCTACGGAAATATGAAATGGATTTCAGGTGGACTGAGACAGAGTTTAGAAATGGGACCAAATGTGCAGTCTCTTTTGACCAAAGTTTTAAAGGATGATTTGCTTCTTCTTTTCCCAAGCAGAATGCAATTTTAGATCACTCATTACATCCCGAGAGAAATTCATAAAAGTATTACTCAACAGGTGAATACCACAGGAGTTTCTAGTTCAAATTTTAGACCACTCCAAGTATGGTCAGGCAACCACTGCCTCAAAATTACTTGTGTTGCCTGAAAGAAATATAGCTTCCTGTCCCTCTCCCAAAAGCAAAGAAATTGCAGAAGCCCAGAATCTGCATTTGGTGATTCTCTCGCAAATTCATGTTTGAGAAACCCTTTGTAGAGACTTACATGGGTATCCAGAGGTAAGACAGGAGGCATCAGCAAATATTCTGTGGCAGGCTCCATGAGAAGTACTGAGATAAAAATTCTTGCCCTGGCTACAGGATTTCACAGGCAATTGATGAACTACAATACAGGACAGACAGACATAAGTAATACATAGAGATAGGTATAAGTAGACTGCTCTGGGCACACAGAAACAGCGCAATCAATTCTAGCCAGGGCTCTCCCTCCAGGATTTTAGGAAAAGGTATCAGTCAGACTAAACTTGACAATGAGATCAGCAGATTACGGTGTAAGATTGGGGAATAGTAAGTTGGTTCCACAAGCAGAAGGAAGGTCCAGACCAAGGTCAGCAAAGGCACAAAAGCATGTCCAGGCCTATGCTATGGTGGAAGAGAGGTCCTCAAAGACTGTGAGTAAAGAAGTCAGAAAATCAGTCCAGCTGGAGGACAACAAAGGCACTGATGGCCATAATAAAGTGGGGGACATTTTGAGTTTTTAAAGCAATGGTATGAGTTAGTCTATGGTTTCAAAATGAAATAGGTTATGCATTATTTTCCTGTCACTCCCATAAGAAATTATCACAAAATGAATGGCTTAAAA
This sequence comes from Pan troglodytes, assembly GCF_028858775.2. Classification (NCBI taxonomy): domain Eukaryota; kingdom Metazoa; phylum Chordata; class Mammalia; order Primates; family Hominidae; genus Pan; species Pan troglodytes. The sequence goes on from NC_086015.1 coordinate 8,081,270, forward strand.
CAACAAGAATGTACTGTCTCACAGATCTGGAGGCTGAAAGTCTGAAATCAAGTGTTGGTAGGGCTAGATTCCACCTAAAAGCTAGAGTGGAGAATCCTTCTTTGCCACTTCCATCTACTGGTAGCTCCAGGCCATCATTGGCTTGTGGCTCTATCACTTCTATCTCTGCCTCTGCGTTCATGTGAGTTTCTCATCTTCTCCCTGTTATCATCCTCTTTTGTCTCTTATGAGAGCATCTGTGATTGGATTAAGATCCCAACCAGATCATTCAAAATGATCTCATATTTAGATGCTTAATTTAATTACACCTGAATAAAACTTTTTTTCCAAATAAAAGCATATTCACAGAAGATTAGGACAAGGATATATTTTAGAGAGGCCACAATTCAACCTACTATAGGCTTCCATTAGGCTGTATGATAGAGAGCCAGAGAGCAGTTTTCGAAGACAGACCTACCCTGGTTTGTAAAATCAATTCTGCTACTTATTGGGCATAGAACAAACGTGCCCAATGGTGATAATAAATATTTTGTAGGGTTGTTGTGAGGATTCGAATAATGTCTATACCTTTCTAGGATAGTAGGTGTCTGGTGCATAATGCGGTCTCAATAAACTGTAGTAATATTAGTGACATGAAGTACTTGTGCTTTGCGAGATATGGTAAAGAGACATTGCAGTTTAGGGGGTGAGTGGACAGGGTTGAGAAATGAATGCTTTGGGTGCAGTTCTTAGCCTATGTGACCAATGGCCTATGTGACCTGAGGAAAATGACTTTGCTGGAGTTTTTTTAATCTGATATTTGTGAAAGGAAATTTGTAATATTTACTACATCAGGAGATTGCTATTAGTGTTTAAAAAAATAACGAATGTATTTAGCTCCCACTAGAATATGAGAAAACAAAACAAAACCAAGCAATGAATGTAAAACATTTATCCCAGTGCCTATCTTAGCACATAGTAATTGAGCTACTCAGTGATTATGAGGATGAGACAAAGGATCATCTGTATGAGAAAGTAGTCACTCACACATGGAGACCTCATGTTTAGAATGTAAACAAAGTACTTTTGTGTGAAATAGCTCATTTAGAGCTCCTATAAACTGTTATCTTATTTTGAGGCTCTGCCTGGGGCAAGAACTCTGCCCTTCCAGATGTTCAGGGAGAGACCACCTCCCTGGATCACATTTCTTATCAAATTAAGTACTGCTGAAAATTTTCTGTTGACTTTTGGAGGGCAGAGGCCAAAAAGAAAAAATGAAGGCTCTTTGGGGAAGACCTGCATGAGGGTTCTAAAACTCTTCCCATAGGCCTGAGTGAAGGCTGCTGCAGGAGGAGTTTTCTCACTCCTCACTTCCATTTCCTTCTTGCTATGATCCTCAGAAATGAATCCATTAAAAAAAAAAAAAAAAAAAACAGAGCGGGTCAACCAAGACCTGCTCAGTCCAGAGAAGCTACACAGAGCCCCACTGTGAGGAGAAACTAACATGATAATCTATTCTGGTGCTGAATGTTCTGTCTCTACCTCAACAAAGTAGAGGGGCTTTGCTTTACATTTTTTTTTTCTAATTTTAAAACAAGACAGCAAATTAATTGTTAGTGTCCAGGCAAAGCAGATCTGCTGAGGTCAGTGAGGCAAAAAAAAAAAAAAAGAGACCATGGTGAAATCACAAGGAGAATCATACAGAACTAGGTGGAGATACTGAGGGAACCAACACACTGTTCTGAACACTTTGGGGGCTTCAGAGTATGAAGATGACCAGGTTCCAAGATATACACACAGCTTAAAAGTTTCAAGGAGACACAAATCAGAAAGGTGTATCACCACAGGAGGAGAAACAAATAAATTCAAGTATTCCCAAACTAGAATACGCCACAGAAATATTCTAAGACTAAGATCTAGTCAAATACATTGAGAGAAGAATGATCTATTGGCATGAGTGACACAGAGTAAGGAAATAATATGGATAGATCACATGTATTTTCAATGAAGAAAGTAACATAGCGAAGATAAAATTGAAACTAAGTTTCTAAATATTTCCTTATCTGGTCCCTTCCTTCTCATTCTGACATCGCCGCCTCCTTCCTTCCACTTCTATAGTAAGTTCTAACTGGTCTCCTTATCCACCTCCACTTTTAACCCATTCTTTTCACATCTTCCATTTTAACATTCTTCCCAAGAAACATAAATGGCCAATACATCGGAATAAAATTTCACACATGCCAATATAACAAGAGATGAAGGAAAGTTAATGGTAGAGGGAGGAATAGTGTGTTTTTTAGTTCTATCAGATTCTTTTTTATACTGGCTTTTTCATCTGGCAGCTCCTGTATCATTTTATTGTGATTCTTAGTTTCCTTTGATTGGATTTTGCTGTTCTCCCGAATCTTGATGATCTTCATTCCTATCTAGATTCTCAATTCTATTTCTGTCATTTCAGACAACTCAGCTGGTTAAGAACCCTTGTTGGAGAACTGATGCAATCATTTAGAGGACATAGACACTCGGGTCATTTGGGTTGCCAGAGTTCTTATGTTGATTCTTTCTCATCTCTACATGTGTGTGTTCCTTTAACTGTGATATAGATTGAATATGGTCAGTAGTCTTCTTTTCTGGATGTGTTCACAGGGCCAAGGCTTTGCGCAGGGTCTTTATTTGTAACTGACATCTTGCCTTTGGTTTCACAGTGGGCGGGTTATGTTATTGAGGTATTTTGGTATTGAAGCTTTGGAGTATGATCCAATAGGTGGCACTTAGATGTAGTGGTCAGTTAGCAGGTTCTTGCTCAGTTGCTGTGTTCCCGGTCAATGATCTGAAAGTGTGAGTTCCTCTCCCACTTAAGTGCTGGCTGTAGATCGTGGCTTCACATTCCTGGGCTGCCCACCACCGCTGCAGGGTGATCTTCAGGTTTATATTTCCTCACCAACTTGGAGGCAGCAGAGGAAGAGGCCTTATCAATAGATGTGGCTGATGGTCTTTCACTTGTCTCCTGGGGGCTCCACCCCAGAGATATGCAGGTCAGCAATCGCTCACTGCAATCAGCCCAGGATAAGGGGTCTGTGCTGTGGGCCCAAGGCAGGGGTTCCCTGCTTGGTGATGGGTGATGGGGTGGAGTATGTGGGAGAAGGACTGGCCTCCTCCCCATAGGTCGACTGCAGCTTGTTAGAGGTGTGAATAAGACACTTACAGTCTTTGCTCCTTCATTAGACTGAGGGTAGCAGGGATAGTACCACTATAGAGGCAGTAGCAGAGTGGCTTTCAGTTGCTCCCGGGGGATCTGCCTCTGATAAATGTGGACTCCCAGCTGTTGCCCAGAGTGTTCAGCCATTGGGGTGGGGCAGCTGCACTGTTGGTGTGAGCTTGGGGCTCCACTTGTTGGGGAGCAAAGGGCAAAGGGCTCACTGGGAAGAGAGACTAGTCTACTCTCCATATGGTGATAGTGGCATGCTGTAAGCTCAGGTGTAGCCCTCAGGCTCTTTGTTTCTTCCCCAGACTGAGGGCAGCAGGAATAGAACCACTGCTGTGGCAGTGGAAGAGAGGCAGTCAGATGGCTCTGGGAGTCTCTCCCCAGGGAAACTCCAGACCACTACCACTGGGTATGCTCAGGATAGCTAAGTTTTACCAGGAAAATGCAAATCAAAAGAGTTCAGGGGTTGTGATATTAATATCAGACAATGCTTAATTCAAGAAAAAAGCAATAAAGAGCATAAACAGATTAATTTACTAACTCACAATTAGGACAGCAACTTAACCATTTATAAACAAAATAGCATATCATAATATTTACATTTTGTTTGAAAAGAGAACTACCTAAATGCAACAGCAATGGCAAACATTAAAGCACTCCCCCCTTAATTTTTTATAGTTCAAGTAGAAAAAAATTACAGAGAATTGAAATACAGAAAATACATTTAATTTAATATATATCATAATCCATATCCTAAAAATGGATCTATAACTTCCTTCAAGCATGCCTGAAACATCTATGCAAATTAACCATATATTAAAAGGTGAAGAAAGCTCAATATTCTAAAAACAATAGGTCATAATGACTATAGTTAATTATAATGTTTTGTATGGTCAGGTATGGTGACTCATACCCATAATCTCAGCACTTTTGGAGGCTGAGGCAGGAGGATCACTTGATGCCAGGAGTTTGAGACCAGCCTGGGCAATATAGTGAGACCTAGTTTCTACAAAAAAAAATTTTCAAATTCACTGGACACGGTGGCATATACCTATAATTTCAGCTACTCGGGAGCCTGAGATAGGAGGATCACTTGAGCCCAGGAGTTAAGGCTGCAATGAGCCATGATCACACCATAGCACTCCAACCTGGGCAACAGAGACCCGTCTCAAGAAAAAAAATGTTTTGTATACTTGAAAATTTGCTAAAAGGGTAGATCTTAAGTATTTTTACCACACACACAAAAGAGACATAACTATGTAAGGTGATAGATATGTTGATTAGCTTAATTTTGGTAACATTTCACAATCTGTAAATATATCAAAACATCATTTTGTACTCCTTAAATATATACAATTTTAATTTGTCAATTATACTTCAATAAAGCTTGGGAAAATAAATAAAACAACAGGTCAAATTATGTACCTCAGAATGGGGAAAAGTTCTTCCCTAGGCTCCTTATAACCTACTTTTCTAGGCCTATTGCTACTAACTCATTAATTTTACAACATACTATGGTCACTCTTCATAATTTATTCTTCCCCATGTCTCCCTACTATAGTGACCAGGAACCCAGCAGGCCTCTAATAACCCTTCCTCCAGCCCTGTTTAGCATTTTAATCAATGATTTAGATGAAGATATAGGGGATATATTTATTGAACATGCAATTGAAACAATAGCAACTATATGAACAAAATCAACATCCAAAATACTCGTAACAATCAAGCCAGTCTAAATAGAAGGAAGTTTAACAGACATATAAATACAAGATTGGGTATAAAACCTAAAGAAGTGAAGAATGTCTGAGATTTGATTTAGCAGCAGTATGTCATGTAAAACTAACAAATTGTAATCTGGTTTTAGCAGACAGTGAGCTTAATACAGTTCAACAGTGTGCAGTGTTGATGCTGAAATGGGCTAATTGTGTATTATCAGATGCGGAGTAACTAGAACCAGAGAGGCAATCCATTCCAATTTCAGTTTGGGGTGTGAAACATTTTTATTGAACTCTTTATGGACTGAGTGGGCTAACTCAGAGGGCACTGAGTTCCCCATAACCAAAAGTGTTCAAGCAAAGCCAGAACTATGTTAGTAGACTCATTTATTCAGTTTTCAGGAGTAACCTCAGGTTGGGTGCCCTTGTGGTCTGAAGTTTATGGCAGTTCCCAAAGAGTGCCTTCCTCCTGGGATATTCAGATTCAATCAATGCAACCATTCTTTTTTGTTTTTGCTTTTGTTTTTTTGAGACAGAATCTCACTCTGTAGCCCAGGCTGGAATGCAGTGGTGCGATCTCAGCTCACCGCAACCTCTGCCTCCAGAGTTCAAGCAATTCTCCTGCCTCAGCCTCTGAGTAGCTGGGACTACAGGCACACACCACCATGCCCAGGTAATTTTTGTATTTTTACTAGAGATAGGTTTTCACCATGTTGGCCAGGCTGGTCTTGAACTCCTGACCTCAAGTGATCTGCCCTCCTCGGCCTCCCAAAGTGCTGAAATTACAGGCATGAGCCACAGCACCCAGTCAACCATTCTTTATGATGATATATCAGGTGACTTACTTTTTATTTCCCTTTCAGGTTCACCTGACACAATAACTACTTTTGTAGACAATACCCTTCAGAGAGCTTCAGCACTGCAATCCTGCTCAGGTGGAAACTTAGTGAGTAAGAAGGAAGTGCCACATAAAAGCAGCAGATGGTAAAATTCCCCGAATACAGCAGGATCTGATTGTCCCAGATAGCTGGCATATCTACAGACCAGACACAAGTTGGGGGGAAGAAAAGTTGCCCCCATTAGTAGCATTTTTATGCGTAGGTGACATTCTACAGGTAAGTTACAAGAGGGCAAAAATAAAAAATAACACATCTTGTAAGGCACAGGCATACACATGAGGTAACTCCAATTTGTTGCTGTGTGCTACCTGCATGAGCTATACCTCTTTTTGCCTTTTTCACAGAGAGAGGCAAAAGTGGCTGGTTATGAAAACCGGCAGCACAGCCTTTTCCCTCCCTGTGGTATCTTCCCAGATAAGAAAGCAGGCCTGAATCCCGGGTGCTGTTCTTCCAGACCACATGAAAGGTACTGTCTCAGGCTCCTCATCTGGAACTTTTATGCTTTACAAAGATGATAATAGTCCCTCAAAACCACCTACAATGCTGAATTAAATAGCATTCAAAGTATACTAGGAGAAAATTACAGTCAAGTTTGAGTCAACAGATCTCTTAACCTGGTAACTTTTAGGAAACCACTTAATTTCTGCAACTCAGTCATCTTCCCTATAAAATGGGAATAATAAAACCTATCTTGACTACTCTAAAGACTAGTATTGAGAAGCAAATGAGGTAAGAGACATGAGAAAGATTTAGAAATTATAAAATTCAACATAAATACAAATTAATGAGGTACATCTATTATGTCACCTGATCTTTATAACGTGACAATTGTCCAAATCAAAATGGAGTCACTAAAGTTTTTTTTTGTTTGCTTGTTTGTTTGTTTGTTTTTAAAAAAAACCCTGATAAATAGAGCCACAGAAGTCCATGAAGAGAGGATTCTCATATTCGTATACCTGATAAGAAACACTATCACAATGACTGCAAAACACACAACCTTGTACAAAGACCATTACAAACTTACACAAAAGAATACCTTTGCAAGGACATCTGCCCAGCAATTGCCTGTCCAATCTCAGACTGGTGTCACTCTTGTTATTTATCTTTGTAACCAAGGATAATTATTTCAAAACAATTATGTAATTCTCCTCATTTTTTCCTTTAAAAACCTTTTCTTTCTCTTACCTCCCTGAGTACTCACATGGGCACAGCAGTCTCATTGCAGTGTATTCTCATGCACTATTCCCAAATAAATATTTTTTTCTTTTAGAAAGCCTCTCTCTGTTTGTTATTTAGGCTGACAATAACAACCCCAGGAAATGGGTAAGTTATTATCCCTATTTATTGATGGGTTTGGGGAGAAACAGAAAAGGATCAGGCTATTTGCTTAAAGTCCCTCAGCAAGTTGGCTCCCAAGGCAAGTCCAGTGCCCTTGCGTCCCATCACCTCCTAGACCCTCCACCAGTGCTGGTTATTCTCTCTGCTGTTTCCCCAGAATCATTCACTGCCCTTCTCCACATCACAGGAGCTCCTGTCTCCTCTGACTTCAGGTTGGACTGGCTAATAGAAAGACCAAAAGGTGGCAGGAGAGTGGAGTTGGGCATTCGTTCCCTGGCTCTCCCCCTGCCTCAGCACTGTGGCTCTGACAATGACTGGATCCCTCTACAACTTCGACTCTTATCTAGAGCCTTCTTCCACAGTGGTAGGTCATGGCACCCCGTGAACACTAGATCCCCATGCTCACCCCATGCTCTTCAGGCCCGGGCAGTACAACAGCTTCCTGCTATTGCTAAAACCTGGCACCTCGTCCTCTCTTCCTAGGTGCCTCAGCCCTGCCCACACATCTCTAAATTGTACCTTTAAATTGTATATCTTTAAATTGTACCTTTATTCAATTATCTGTAAAATTCCAATTGAGCATGTCTTCTATTTCTGCTGAGAAAACTAAGAAACTCCTCCTTTTCAAACTATTTGTTCACAGGCTGCCAAAAACTTTTACCACCTGTCCGCAATTCCTCTCTCAGCCCTCTCCTCACTTTACCCAGACTCCTTTCACAGGAAGTCATAAGCCACCCCCCATTCCTCTCCAGGCGCGAATTTACCATGGCTCTGGACCTGCCCTTTACCAGTTCTCTATTAATTTAAAAGCTGATAAGTCCTCTCCCTAGCTCCTATTTCCCCATCCTCTCTTCTTCGTCTATCTCACACTTTATTTCTCCATAGGAAAGAATTTGAACTATCGATCTGTCTGCTGTATAATTTGGATTGAGAAACAGAGCATGAAAACACTCTTTGAATACCTTCAGGGAAACATACTCTATTCAAACTATGTTTCTTTCAACTCTAAATTTGTAAACTATTCTTTTTTTTTAAGGTAGTTCTGCCTAAAAGAGTTAAAAAATTGACTACCCTATCAATTTTGCCCTCGAGGTTATACCAACTATTTCTATACTGGCAATAAAATCAACTCCATTTCTTCCAGGCTAGATCACAATTATTACTAGGCACATAGGCTGCTAACTGCCTCCAAGGCTGCAATAATTCAGTGGCCCAATACTATTTCAAATGTATAGCAGAAAGAGGCACAATAGTCATTTTGGCCTCTAGGGTGCCTTCTCACTAAAGACCATGAGCTCAGAGGTTACACATAACCTATAATAATAGTTGTGTCTTCCTAGGGTGTGATTGGAGAAAAGAAAATAAATAAAAATGCCCTTGCCTTCTTATGTTAGAATGCATAACCAAAAGCACCCAAGAGCTGACATTCAGTTCAGGATTTCTGAGACCCTTCCTCCTTTCCTTGCTGTGAAAAATAATGATCTGCTGTTCTCTGACTGTCATTCAAACAATGGGCCCAAGAAGCCAGCATCTCTCTCCTCACTGGCCTCTTGTTCTCTAAATGTACTGCCCATCACCACTTTCCAAACCACATTAGTCATGAAGTGCTGACAATAATTACTAACAAATTGAAATGGTTGCCCAAAATGATGACTGTACAGGCCTACAGAATTGGTATTTTTACTGCAGTAAAAGGGTATGAGTATGAGGCTTCATAAGAAATTTTATGGCATTTTGGCTACTGATCACAGGTACAAATTATCCATGCTCAATTAAAGAAAGATGAAAGTTCAGCTTTCTATAATTAAACCAATAACTTGTTCAGCCTCAGGCTGGAAGTAAATGTTAAGGATTCGTGTCTTGCAATCCTGCATGAAGAATTAAAGAAGCAAACTCTATTATCACCGACTTACTTAAAATCAAGGCCTTATCCATATTGGAAATTATTCATGATGAGACTTTTAGATCAGGAAAAAAATAAGTCATTCTCACACTCTTTTGGCTGCCTTGCAGGCAATAACTTTCTTCACTATTCTGTTTGGAATATTGCATCATTTAGATCATTCTTCTTAAGTCAATCCAGACATTTTCTTTAGATTCTGCTAAGAATATTATATGAAATTTAAGGACTGGAAAAAATACTTAAAGAGATATTTTAACATGATTTTAAAAAGTCCAACAACCAGCTCTGCAACTTCCTACCCTCTGCTTCTATTTCCTTACCTATAAAATGGGCTGTGATGATTAGTTTTATTTGTCAGTTTAGCTAGGCTGCAATCCTTATTTATTCAACCAAACACTAATCTAGGTGTTTCTGCAAAGGTGTTTTGTAGATGTGATTACAGTCCACAGTCAGTTAATTATAAGTACAGGAGATTATCCTAGGTAATCTGGGTGGGTCTAGTTCAATCCATTGAAAGTCCTTAAGAGCAGAACTGAGGCTTCCCTGAGGAAGAAGTTCTGCCTGTGTCTTCAGATCATGCCAAGGAGTTCTAGCCTCCCCCTCCTAACAGCATGCCTTACAGATTTTGAAATTACCTAGCGGCCCCCAGTTGTGTAAATCAATTCCTTCCAATAATTCTATGTCCAACCATCCACCCACCCACCCATCCATCCATCCATCCATCTTTCTGCTTGTTTCTCTTGTTATACCTTGACTGATACATGAGGATAATAAAGCCTATTCTGCAGCAGTGCTATAAGAATAAAATGAGATTGTATACATAAAAATTATTTTAACACAAAATAAATGTAAGGATGTGTATGTAGAATTACTATTTGATTTGACTAACTCAAATCGAGCTAACAACTCCATATAATCACTGCTCTTTCCTAACAGGCCTTATGATTTTGTTTTCCAGATTCTGCATATCTGTTACATTCTAAGGCCACTTCACAACACTACCAAACCCAGCTTTACAGTTTGGAAGACTGAGAGAATCATACCCAAAGCCACAAACATCCAAATATGGTGTTCTTCACAAGAAACTAATAATGAACTTGAGACAGAGTCTGCAGGGATAGGTATCAGAAGTCAAGTCTAAAGTATATGAGGTCTATGTTCAAACAGGAGCCTGGACATGACTGAGATAAAGAATGATTCCAGAGCTGGGCACACTGGCTTATGCCTATAATTCCAGTGACTCAGGAGGCTGAGGCAAGAGGATTGCTTGAGGCCAAGAGTCTGAGGCTATATTGAGCTATGATTGCACCACTACTGTCCAACCCGGGGGACACAGCAAGAGCTTGTCTCTTAAAAAAGAAAAAAAAAGATTGAGTCCAGAGTTAGAGCTACAGGATAAAAAGAAGTTAACTGAACTCAGGGGGAGAAAGGAGGGGAACCTACTCCAAATTCTAGCTCAGGTCTTACCTAAATGTGGGCTGGCTCAGCTCCCAAGTGGCTGAGTGAGGTCATGACTGAGAAGAAAGGACCCCGGGCCCAAGTCGTGAGTTGAATGACTCTTAGGTTGAGAAGCTTTCGTACCTAAGAATCAAGTGGCCAGTGGTGCACCATGGGAGAGATGATCACCAAACTTTTCTTCTCTTTGAGGTCACACACCTAGATTACCTGCCCCAGTCTCCCTTGCAGTTAGATCTGGCTGTGAGGTTGAGTTTTCGCCAGTGGGATAAAGATGGAAGTTTCCACTGGCCTAACCCATAAATTCCTCCACAACTCTTCCCACTTTTAATCTTATGCCCCCATGTCGTCTCTTCTCCCAGCCTTCTTCGTCTCAGTAAATGTCACTAGCACATATCCAGTCATTCAAGGAAAAACACAATGGAGAAAACCATCCTCAACTACCCATTCCCTTTACCTCACTCTTTCCCAGCATCCTGCAAAATCTGGCTCCAAATATAGCTCCAGTTTGTCCACTTCCCTCCCTCTTCTCCAGTCTATAACCCTGGTTTACTCCATCACCATCTCTCAAATACCCTCCCTCTTCTGCAGTCTATAACCTTGGTTTACTCCATCACCATCTCTCAAATACCCTCCCTCTTCTCCAGTCTATAACCTTGGTTTACTCCATCACCATCTCTCAAATACCCTCCCTCTTCTCCAGTCTATAACCCTGGTTTACTCCATCACCATCTCTCAAATACCCTCCCTCTTCTCCAGTCTATAACCCTGGTTTACTCCATCACCATCTCTCAAATACCCTCCCTCTTCTGCAGTCTATAACCTTGGTTTACTCCATCACCATCTCTCAAATACCCTCCCTCTTCTCCAGTCTATAACCTTGGTTTACTCCATCACCATCTCTCAAATACCCTCCCTCTTCTCCAGTCTATAACCCTGGTTTACTCCATCACCATCTCTCAAATACCCTCCCTCTTCTCCAGTCTATAACCCTGGTTTACTCCATCACCATCTCTCAAATACCCTCCCTTTTCTCCAGTCTATAACCTTGGTTTACTCCATCACCATCTCTCAAATACCCTCCCTTTTCTCCAGTCTATAACCTTGGTTTACTCCATCACCATCCCTCAAATATCCTCCCTTTTCTCCAGTCTATAACCTTGGTTTACTCCATCACCATCTCTCAAATACCCTCCCTTTTCTCCAGTCTATAACCTTGGTTTACTCCATCACCATCTCTCAATTAGACTATTGAAATAAAATCCTACCTGGAATTTAAACTCTTAACTGTCTCTCTGTTTCTATTCTCATCCTCCAATAGCCTATTCTATATACCATGGCAGAATGATCTTTCAAATCACGAATCCAGTTTTGTCACTTCACTGCTTGAAACTTTCCAGGAGGCTTCTCTTCCTTCGTAATTAAATAAAATTTGAACCCTGAATGTGGCCTAAACCCTACACATTTTGCCTCACCAACCTCTGTCACCGCATCTCTTACCACTATCACCCTAGCTCACTGGGATTTGTGCCACACCAAACTTCAAACACACCAAACGTATTTCTGCCTTATGAACTTTGAACTTGCTACTCCTTTTCACTCCCGGAACACTCCTGCCCCAGATCTTTGCTGGTGCCTTTATATCTTTCAAGTCTCAGTTTAAATATCACCTCTTCCAAGAGACATCCTTTGACTACCATATATCAAATATCCCCTAAGCTCATTATTCTTTGTCACTGTACTCTGTTTTACTTTTGGAATTATTTGTTTTCTTTCATGTTGTCAATCTCCCTCTCTGAATCTTTAGCTTCATAAGAGCAGGGACCTTACCTAACTTCTTTATTTCACTGCTATATCCCCAACAGTATAATCTTGGTCATCTCATTCCCCTTTCTAACCCTTATTTTCTCCATTTTTAAGATGATGACTTGGGATTCGGTGCTTACAGGAGACTGGCTCTTGACATTCTTTGCATCCACAGTTCCAGGGAGGCTTTAGAGCTCAATACTTTCCAGCCAGTGACATTTCTAAATGCATTTTCCAAATGAAGTCAATGCCCTCGGGCAGCCCAGTGGGGAGGTCATGGATAGCCAGTGAGAAGGAAGTCTGGTGAGTTGGATTACATAGTTCCTTTGCTACACCATTCCAGCCATACTAAGGAGATGCACCTCATTAGGTACTAAATGTTTAGTGACTGTCACTATTAATTGGTGGGGATTAGTACTCAAAGGAGACAGTAAATCTCATGCTGTACTCAATGACATCAGCCCCTTGCAGTCAGACAATGCACTGGGAGTTTGAATCTAAAGCACTACAAAGAAAGAACCCAGAGACTATCCCTTCTCTGCTTATAAGAGTAAGTATTGGTTGCCAATTATATGGAGCATCTCCTCAGTTACCAGGATCTGTATTAAATATCTTACATGCTTTTATCATTTCATCTTTACCTCGATCCTATGGCATAGTTCCAATATTATCCTCATTTTATGGATGGGGAAACTTCCAAATAGAGAGCAGAAGCACCTTGCCCAAGGTCACAGAGCTAATAATGATGGATCCTTTGATTAGGGTCTGTTTCATTCAGAAGCCTATGATCTTAGCTACTAAGTAATATTCCATTTCCTATAATTATCATCTCACCATATGATTACAATTATTTTTATTCAAACCTTTTCCATTCTTCAAGTCTGGGCTCAAATGCTACTTTTTTTCACAAAGCTTTCTCTAACCCCCAGAAAGACCCATACTCGCCATCAGCATTCTCTGCATTGGTCATATAGAATCAATCACATAGGGGAAGGAGACTCAGTAACAAACATTTAATAGCATATACGGTATGCAGGCACTGTCACAGTCAAAAGCTTATGTTAGTCTTACAACTACCCTGAGAAAAATACATTCATATCTGTTTTGAAAGGTAAAATGCCTTGAGCAGAGTCTTATGGCTCAAAGTGGCAGAACCAGAATTTAAACCCAGGTCTGCTTGATTGCAGAGCCCAAGACATTTCCACAAACTTACTATGAGCTCTTCATTATGCCCTTGGACTAAATAATTCCCCCTGTTATAAGTCCTCATAGCACCATGTGCTTCTTTATAGCCCCCACCCCAGTTATAATTTCATCTATGTTTGTGTGATTAATTTTAATTTCCTTTTTTAGGCCCTAACTCCATGTACAAATGACCATATCTCTTTTTGCTCTACAAAATCCCCAACACTTGACAAATACAGTAGTCATGGACCTTATACAAGTATATTTGAATAAATGCACAAACCATGTACATTTCATTGCATACATTTAATACATAAATAGAGCCCTTCCCTGCTAGATTCTAATTTCTCTGAGGCAGGTTACCAACCTAATTTATTTCTGGATCCCTCATGATGTTCTGCACTTCATAGGAACTCAATAAACATTTACTGGATACATTTTGCTTACCAGTCTGTCTGTACCATTTGAAACTCTGTAACATCCAAGGCTTCTAAGTAGGCCTTGGATTTAATTATAGAATAAGATGACCACAGAAGAGTTTTCTAACCTAACAGATATAGATTTGAAAGCCACGGGGAGCATGAAACCCATGTCACAAAAGTGTATCAGTCAAAATAAGTTAAGCTATGCTGCTATGATAAACACAGCAGCTTAAAGAAAAGGTTTGTTTCTCACTTGCACTACACAGACATTGCAGGCTGTCTGAGGTCATTGTTCTACATCATCCTAACTCCAGGACCTAAGCTAACAGAGCATTTCCGGTTGCCATGGCAGAAGGAAAATGGGGCAAAGGCAAATAATTCAATAGCTCTCACAGCTTTTACTGGAGGTAATGCTGTATCACTTCTTCTCATATTTCACTGGCTATGTCTACCTTCAAGAAAGTGATGAAATGCCCTCTTACTCCACAGCAGGGAGCTCATGCCAAAATATTTGCTGGATGGCACTAATGACCACCACCACAACAGACTGCATAGGAGAAAACACTGAGAAATTGAAATGGGAGAATTCCCTGACACCCCTTGCTGAACGTGAGACAGGGGTGTTGCTCATCTGTTCAGTAACCACTGCTCCTCAAACCCCTTATGTGAGGGGAGCATGCAGACAGGTAGGTTCAGGAGCCAGAGCAAGCACCCCTGGGCTCCAGCCCCAGGGCAGCATTCAGGGTTGAGAGCCTGCAACTCCCAAAGCCCAAATGGGCTGTGTTACAGTGTACTCTTTCAGCCTTGCCATTCGCGGGCAGCTTATCTGTTAACCAGCTCAGTGAATTCTCTGCCTTTTCACAATGGCAGAGGGCCAGTGTGATAGCTTTCTGTACCCAAGCTTTCGTCCAGCATCCCAGAAGAGTCAGGTCACATACAGACTTGAAGGATGAATGCGGGGGTATTATTGAGTGGTAGAAATTGCTCTCAATGAGACGAATGGGGAGCTGGAAGGGGGATGGAGTGGGAAGATGTTCTTGCCCTGGAGTTTGGCCATCCAGTAGCCAATCTCCTCTCTGACCATCCCCAGCCAAACTCCTCTCAGCATTCGGATGGCCCTTCTCTTCTCTCTCCCACGTCATTCTGCCACTTGTCTACTCTTCTCCTTGTCTGCTTCTGGAGCCTGCAGTCTGGGGTTTACATGGGTACAGGATAGGGGCTGTGGTGAGCCAAAAGGCAGCTTTTGGGCATGAAAACAGGAATGCCTGACTCCATTTAGGGGCATGCGTATCCTGGCTTGATGGTGGGGCACTTGCCAGGGAACCACCCTTTTCTACCTAGTATTTCCCTATCTCCTGTCCGTTCTAAATGATTCATTTAGAACCTGACCTACTTTCTGAAAAAAAAAAATACATCTCCAAGGAATCTACTGTTATAAAATCACTGAAATTGCTAGAGTCTTTCCCTAGACTTTTGAGCAGTTGCTTTCTGGGTCTCAGTGTCCTTATCTGTAAAATGGGAATAAAAATAGAATTTCAGAGCCGCTTTGAAAATCGTCATGATGGCCAGGTGTAGTGGCTCATGCCTGAAATCCCAGCATTTTGGGAGGCTGAGGTGGGTGGACAGTTTGAGTCCAGGAGTTCAAGACCAGCCTGGGCAACATAGCAAGACCCCGTCTCCACTAAAAATACAAAAAATTAGCCAGGTGTGTTGGCACACACCTGTAGTGCCAGCTACTAAGGAGGCTGAGGTGGGAGAATCACCTGAGTCTGGGAGGTGGAGGCTGCAGTGAGCCGAGATCATGCCACTGCACTCCACTTCAGCCTGGGCAACCAGAGTGAGAACCTGTCTCAAAAAAAAAAAAGAAAGAAAAAGAAAAATATAATGATGTACATGAAAGCACCCATCATAGGGCCTGGCACAAACAGCTGATCACTAAATATTAGCCTTCTAAGAAACATAATCTTCAAATCCAAGTATGGGCTTTAGAAATGTAAGAAAATTTAATTCCTCCAGATATATTAATAAGTGAGAGAAAACTACGCACTCACCCTCTAAACTTGACATTTTATTTTGCTGATATTGTTGATTGTCTACCCGCTAAAATGACTTGCTGCACACAACTACCCACATATCCCTGCAATGCGAGTACTCAAGTAATTTGAACAGGGCTAAATATACCACATTCTAAGGCAAAAAAAGTTAAAAAAAAAGGGTAGGGAAAGGAAAGCAGTGGAAGAAAGCTCCTAAAACAACTGGAAACTACCTGTTCCTCCCAGGCAGAACCAACCACCCCATCCAATAGGCTATACAAGTTACCACAATTTTTCTACCCTTCTGCTTTATTTCCTATCTCCACATCCCTCCTGAGCACAGGGCTTGGTGCAGGATCACAGTGTTGTACATTCCTATGTTCTTTTCTTTGTAACTAAGTCACAGGACAAAGAGTCCCAAGAAAGTGGTTTTGTCCAGTGATACACAGCCTTGCTGCTCCCCTACTGTCCACACTCACTCAAGTGTGCGATCCAAGGAGCTGTAAAGGAAAAATATCCCCAAATTAAATATTATTGTATTCCCACTCCTACTTATGCCTCCATACAAATGTTCTACAGGCAAGGGGAGAAGCACATGTTAAAGTTGTAACGTTTCTAAATAGACGTACCATGTAAATGCCTAAGAGAGAGAAGGCTCCCACTTTTTTCCTCCCTCCTACCATCTTTGACAGTCCTCAAGGACAAGTCTCAATTCCAGGACACTAGCCATGCCTGTTAGCAGAGGGGCTATTAGGCAATAAAATATCACCACTTACATGTTCACTTCTGTCTTCTCTCCTTTTCATGCCACTGGATCATAAGAATGTAGACTGGTTTGCACATCGGAAAAGACCTGGCTGTCTGATCAGTTTGCTTTTCTTCCTTCTTTTCTACCCCTGCAGCCTAAGTGGTAAACCGGTCTGAGTAAGGTCAGTACTGCACTTTAGATTATGAGTGACATAAACCAAGAAAGTATCAACTAACAACCATAGGGCACTTTGATTCTCAAAATGGTTTTGGTTCTCTGTCTTACTCTATCTTCATAGCAACCTGTACTTGTTTCCTAAGGCTGCCATATCACCATGCCAAAGCTGGTTGGCTTAAAACAACAGAAATTTATTGTCTCATAGCTCTGGAGGCTAACAAGTCCAAGATCAAGGCACCAGAAAATCTGGTATCTGGTAAGAGCCTGTTTCCCTGTTTCCCAGGTCATAGATGGCACCTTCTCAATGTGTCTCCACATGATGGACGGGGCAAGGCAGCTCTCTTTGGTCTCTTTTACAAGAGCACTAATCCCATTCATAAGGGCTCCACTGCCATGATGTAATCACCTTCCAAAGGCCTTCCAGTATCATCACATTAGGGGTTAGGAACTTAACATATAAATTTGGCAAGGACACAAATATTCAAGCACAGCAAAAAGGTTATATGTATTTATCTTCCCCTTCCTAGAACTGACCAAAGACTAGAGCTTGGGGCTAGCCCACTGCTCTGGACATACATGCTTTCCCCTCCCATCTCATGCCTCCCAGAGAAACTGCAGCTCCTGCGTGCTTCAAGTGGAACTACTCTAACAACAAACAGCTACTGGAGAAGCAATGTTGCCCTCTCAAATGCAATATTCCCGGACTATGTGCTAATAAGTTACGTTTAAGAAAACTACTACTTACCCATCCACTATTTTCTTTGCATTTTTTGTCTACTGTTTTTGTCCACATAATCTGCTTCTCATGATACCCTCAAGAGATAGGCAGAACAATTATTACAGGTATACCTTGGACATATTGTGGGTTTGGTCCTAGACCACAATAAAGTGAGTCATACAAATTTTTTGGTTTCCCAGAGTTAGGTACTTGCTCTAGATTAGGCTTTGGCTTAAAGAAATGTTGTATGTGGTTTAATGTTCCATCCAGACCACTGAAACATTCCACATATCAGCAGTAAGACTGTTTGCTCTCTTACCACTCATGTATTCACTAGAGCGGCACTTTTAATGTCCTTCAAGACTTTTTCCTTTGCATTCACAACTTGGCTAACTGCTTGGCAAAAGAGCTCTAGCTTTTGGTCCATCTCAGCTTTTACATACCTTCCTCACTAAGCTTAATCATTTCTAGCTTTTGATTTAAAGTGAGAGACACCTGATTCTTCCTTTCACTTGAACAGTTAGAGGGCATTGCAGGGCTATTAATGGGCCTAATTTCAATACTGTTGTGTCTCAGGGAATAGGGAGGATCAAGGAGGGGTGGAGAGATGGAGGAACAGCCTGTCAGTGGAGAAGCCAGAACACACACCAGATTTATCGATTAAGTTTGCCGTCTTTTATGGACATGGTTCGTGGCACCCCAAAACAATTACAATAGTAACATCAAAGATCAATGATCACAGATCACTGTAACAGATATAATAATAATGAAAAAGTCTTAAATATTGTGAAAATTTTTCACATTTGAAACAGACACAAAGTGAGCACATGCTGTTGGATAAATGCCACCAATAGCCTTGCTTGACGCAAGGTTGCCACAAACCTTCAGTTTGTAAAAAATGCAAATCTGTGAAAAACAATAAAGCACAATTTTTAAAAATAAGAATCAAAAAAGCTATGAGGAATTCACAAATATGCAACACAATTTAGAAGGTGGTCCAGAATCCCAGAATCTTTTCTCCCCCTAAAGAACCTCCACTGCCCTCCCAACTGTGACATGGCCTTTGAAATCAGGGAGAATAGGGTCATAAGGTTTTTGAAGTGGAAGGAAATTAATCTTATAAAGTAGTACAGAAGGGAGAGTAGAGAACAAACAATTCCCAAGACACATAATAAAACATTGAACAACTGTCACTACCTCGAGGTGATCAGTGTTGGCGAATATTTTCACCTTTCCAAGCAAGAGAAATGTGAAATATGGATAAACTTAGAAAATGAAAAACATAACACCTATGAAGTCCTTCCAATAAAAAGTAAAGTTTTATCATAATTACTGGCTCTGAAGTAATTTGGAAGCCCTACAATGACCTATTCTGTGGGTTAAAAACTGCCATCCATCACAAAACTCGTCTCTACCAAATCAATTTCTAAAACAATCAATAGTAACATACTCAAAAAAGAATGTCTGAGAAATAATAAGAGCCAATGAAACTAATCACGTCAGAGAAAACTCAAGCATGACCTTTTGAGCAATACCGTTTGTTGAGCTGACACTCTGCAAGATAAATAACTTTTAAATAAATGAACACAGGCCAATAGTGAGAAAAAGAACTGTATATGAGCACAATTTCAACACAAAGCTCTAGTATGGCTTTCAAAGCAATCATGCCTTCGCCAGAAACAAAACAGCTTCAATTTAAAGAATTTATCACAGGAATGATAAAATCTTTTGAAATGTCAGCACTAGGTCTAGAAATTATCAAAGGAAAAGAAAATTAAAAATAAAAATGAAAACCTTGCTGACAACAGCAAAAAAGCTATGACAATCCACCACCTTGTCAAATTATCTTTCTTTTATTGGCTCTCTGGCATCAGTCTCCCATCCTCTGAAACTCACGCAAATTCTGTAGCAAACAGTTAAATATTTTATTCAGGTGTAAGTTTATGTGCCTGTTTTAAAAGATATCTTTACCCACTACCCTCCATTTATCTGTCACAGTCTTTTACCATCAAGAGCATGCCTGTTCTCAGTACTATGTAATATTTATGAGATACTCACAGTGTGCTCAATGCAGATATCAATTGAAGGTCTGCCATCTCACTCAACCTTCTTGACCCAGAATCCCAGAGAAACTGATAAATAAACAACTACAGTAACAATATCAACAACAACATCTTTTAACAGATATTGAGCTGTTAATTTGCACCAGCACTGTGCTAAGGGCTCCACGTAGAGTCTTATTTCATATGCACAACAGATGTGCAATATAGGTGTTCTAAGTATCCCCATTTTACAATGAAGAAAATTGAGACTGAGAAATGTTAGGGAACATCCCCAAGACCATACAACCAATATACGCCCAGGGTCTTTCCTGACTCAGGGGTCTCCCTGACTCAGATGCTTTACAAACAGCAATTAACCAACAGGCTGGATGACTTCGCTAGTTCACGTCTTCTCACTGCGTGTTGTTGAAATAGATACTGTAGTGGAGTGCGTTTTCTTCATGCAGTGTGTTGTTGACACTCATCTGAATTAATGCATACAGTGAAAAGGCGTTGAGAATAGTTGAAAAGTACTATGGTACAAATGATGATATGGCATAAATACAATGAAACGGAAAAATGTGAAAAGGAAAAAAGCAGATTGTAAAACAATACAGACAAAAGTACAAAATAATGTTAGCTAGCCTTTATTAAGTGTTTACTATATCTCAGATATTTTCCAAGTTATTATCCTGTATTAATATATTGACTCTTTATAATAGCTCTATTTATTTACATATACCAGGTATATTAGTTTTCTAGGGCTGTGGTAACAATTCCCACAACCTTAGCAGCTTAAACAACACAAATTTAGTATCTTTTAAATTTTTATTTTATTTTATTATTTTTTTTTTAGAGACAGAGTCTCGCTCTGTCACTCCAGTTGGAGTACAATAGAGTGATCATAGCTCACTGTAATCTTGAACTCCTGAACTCAAGTGATCCTCTGGTCTCAGCCTCCTGAGTAACTGGGACTACAGATGCACACCACCATGCCCCACTCATTTTTACATTTTTTGTAGAGATGGGGTCTTGCTATGTTGCCCAGTCTAGCCTCAAGTGATCCTCCTGTCTTGGCCTCCCAAAGTGCAAGGATTACAAGTGTAAGCCATCACACTTGGCCTAAAAATTTGTATCTTACACTTAGTTCTATAGTTCAGAATTCTGAAATGGAGCTCACTGGGCTATAATCAAGGTGTTGGCAAGGCCATATTCCTTCCCAGAGGCTCTAAGGAACAATCTGTTTCTTTGGCCTTTCCAGCTTCTAGCCACATTCCTTGGCTCTTGACCATCTTCCTCTATCTTCAAAGCCAGCAATAACATGCCAAGACTTCCTCATGCTGCCATCTCTCTGATTCTGTCTCCCAATTCCCTGTTCCACTTTTAAAGACCCTTGTGATTACATTGGGCCCACCCAGATAATCCAGGATACTCTCCCTATTTTATGGTCAGCTGATTAGCAACTTTAATTCTATCTGCAACCTTAATTCTCCTTTACCGTGTAACCTAACATATTCACAGGTTTGTGGGATTGGGATGTAGACATCTTTAGGGACCATTATTCTGCCTAGCAGAGTTGTCTTCTGATCCCAAAAGATTCACACATGTCCCAAGCCATTACACCAGGTAATTCTCATTGAGTTTTCTCTATTAGAGCTCCTGCTATCAAAATACAGAAACTAAAAAGGTTCATACAGTATGAAATAAATCCCAAAATTAAATAATAAAATATTAACAATATTTATTGGTCAGACATGGTGGTTCATGCCTGTAACCTCAGTGCTTTGGGAGGTCTACACAGGAGGATCACTTGAGCCCAGGAGTTCAAGGCCAGCCTGGGCCGCATAGTGAGACTTCATCTCTACAAAAACTTAAAAAATAGCCAGATGTGGTAGCATGCTAATTGGGAAGCTGAGGTGGGAGGATCGCTTGAGCCTAAACTGTTTGAAGTTACAGTGAGCTATAATCACACCACTGCACTCCAGTGTGGGTGACAGAGTGAGACGTCTCTAAAACAAAGCAAAAACAATGTTTAGCTCTGGGTAGTAGAATTATGTGTGGTTTTTGTTTCTTTCTTACTATGTGATCCATGATTTTATTTATTTATTTATTTTGAGACGGAGACTTGCTCTATTGCCCAGGCTAGAGTGCAGTGGCGCAATCTCGGCTCACTGCAAGCTCCGCCTCCCAGGTTCACGCCATTCTCCTGCCTCAGCCTCCTGAGTAGCTGGGACTACAGGTGCCTGCCACCACGCCTGGCTGATTTTTTGTATTTTAAGTTAAGCAGAGACACGGTTTCACCACGTTAGCCAGGATGGTCTCGATCTCCTGACCTCGTGATCCACCCACCTCAGCCTCCCAAAGTGCTGGGATCACAGGCGTGAGCCACTGCGCCCAGCCGTGATCCACAATTTTTACAACAAGCATGAATAACTTCTGCAATCAGAAAAAGTTATTTTATAAAATAAAATGTGTTGAAATGAGTGCCAATAAAAGAATGTGCAGGATGACAGAGGGGCAACAAGGGTAGCACCACCAGCTGCACTCAGATGGGAAGAGAATTAAAAGCTGTCACTGAGAGGGAGTATGCCAATGGAGAAATGAGCAAGGAGTCTGATGGGCTAATCCAAACCAAAGAATGAAGTCAAGGGCTGGAGGCCAGTTGCTCTTGTCTCCTCCTTACCATCACTCACTGCATAAGGCGTGAGTTAGGGATGGGCAGTTTGCTCATGATAAGGGACTCAGGTTTGGCAAAAACTACAAAAGGAATCTAAGAAAAAGGAAGGACATGGGTAAATCGAAAACCAAACTCATAGACTTGTGTTGAATAAAAGAAAGAACATAGAGAAACAAGTTCAAGTCCCACCTTCACAATTTACAACCGTGCCAACCTGGGTCAGTCTAGCTGCCTATCTGGTCTTTGGTTTCCATAACTTTAAAATAGAAAGGAGAATAATGCCCTGTGCCTCCCAGAGTTGTTATGAATATTAAATTACATGGTATACTTAGCAAACTATAAAGAATCATGACGGGGAAGGAAGGAGGAACCTGTGGTCCATAAAGCAGCAGCTAAAATGTCTCAGCCAAATAAAGGTGGAAAGTTGCAGGTAGGTGCAAGGTAGGCTGGCATTTGAGTCGTTTATGGGGATAGATTATTTTTAACAACATAAACACAGAGGTTCCAAGAAGTTAACTTGTCTCAAGTTAACAACAATAAATGGTAGAGTTGGAACCCTCTGGCTTCAAAGTCTGCTTTTTTCTCTGTTTCTAATATATGCCTTGTGAAACAAGAGATTCAAGGTGTTGAGAAAGTGGCAGAGCAGGGATTAGAGTCTAGATCTACCAACAAGTATAAGTGAGTGTTCTCTCTATGCTGGACACTGTTGTAAGTACTTTGTATATAGTAACTTATTAAATCATCCCAGTATCCATGGAAGGAAATTGTCCCCATTTTTATAGATGAGAAAACTGATGCATTGAAAGATTCAATAAAACCCAAGATCACATAGATAGTAGATGAGCAAATCAAGATTTGAATCCAGGCAGTATAGCACCACAATCTGTATTCACAATCACAAAGCCATGTTGCTCACGAGCAGGTGTATACACATATATTCTGCCAGACTGCTCTGCAACTCCTTAAGCATTGTCTGCAAGCCCCCACATCCATTCTACAGGGTCATGTACATAACAAATGCTCTTGAAAGATTTGTTAAGTTCAGAAATGGCCTTCGAATGCAGTAATATTCAGGGACATGATAAGGAATGAGGAGGAAAAAGCAGACATTCTGGGTGATGTACTAGATATGGAATACCAAAGGGACAACATAAGGAAGGTGCCTAGATTAAGGGACCAGGGACTGGCTGGATCCACACAGAAGGGGGCAGGAGCTCTGTTGAAAGATGGCTGGGAGAGTAAGAGGAAAATGAAGTAAAAGGAAAAGAGGAGGATAGGGAAATCATTTAGTAATCATATAGGAGATGAGTTCCTCAAGATAATATGTTGACATAGTATCTTTAAGCAAAAGAAAATACAAAACTGAAGAAAAAATCACTGCTAGAAATAAAGTAGAACAGGCATGGTTCCTCAAAAGACATTCTGGGAGAAGAAAAGTTTTCAATGAATATGCAAAAATATACAAACAATAAAACACTCCATAATTCTAACCATTAACCCAATGCCCCATTTCCAAACAGTCAGGTTTAGTTAACAGCTTTTATAGTGCATTTAATTTTCAATTTGTGAGATGTCAATCTGGGAGGCTTTGTTGGAAACCAATGAGGTGAGATTACTCTAGCAATTACCCCCAAATAATGGGTGACTGCATTCAACAAAGCTGTAAATAAAAAATGCCTTTCTTTTCATTAGAGAGAATGAACAGCAGAGAAAAGAGGGCATTTGGGACAACGTATTGGAAAAGGTGATCACGCTAAATATATAGTGAGCTTTCATGGGACAGATTTCTAGAATCCTGTAGAAAAATCCCACCAATATACTTGTGTTTAAAAAAATAAAAAGGCGGCACTATTTAGCTTACTAAATTCAGCATAAGGCTCATAGATGGACAGATACTATCTGTCCCACTACTACTCAATGCAAGGTCTACAGTCAGATGAGCACCTAACACAATTTGGTTTGCAGAGTTTTCAAGAAAGCAGTGTACTTTATCTGTACAGCTGCCCATTTCAACTGTCCCTTCTATGCTCATAGGAGCCGGAAAAGAAGGCCCTTGGAAATTGCCATTCTGGAATTGAAAACTTAAATCCTCCACACAACCATTTACTTTTAAAGGACATCTAAAAGTGCAGCTCTGTGATAACCAAGAAGATGATGGTGATAGTTCTGCCAATGACTGAATACACAAATCTCTTAAACCTCTACAGCTGCTCAACAAAACAAAGAAATAAACCTTGCATTTTGCAGAGAATCCATTCTATCATGTTATTCAACAAATTTGTATTCATCTCTGACTATGTTACTGTTACTGAGTATACGCAGTCACAATGGTGAGCAAAAATGAAAACAATTTCTGCCTTCATGGAGTTCACAGTATAGAGGGAAGAGAGGCATTAATGCATAATCACACAAATAAATGTACAACAAAAACTGTGATCCATGTTAGGAATTTAAAAGGTGTCCCTGTGGAAAAAAAAAAAAAAAACTTGAACTGAGATCTGAAAAGTAAATCAGAGGTGACCAGGGCAAGACAGGGGTGATGTGCTGGATAAGGAGAATAAAAATATTCCTGGAAGAGGGGACTGTATATGCAAAGGTCCTGTAGCAAGAGGGACCACCATACAGTTAAGGAACTGAAAGAAGGTGCAGGAAGCCTGAGGGGCTACAGATGAGCTGAGATGTGAGAGACAGGCATGGTCAAACCATGCCAAGTGGAGGATTTAGGTTATTATAAATGCAGAAGAAAGGCATTTGAAGCAGAGGCTGATAAAGAAGTTATGATATGAATCAGATTTACGTTTTGAAAAATCACTCTAGCTGCCCAGTGGTAAATAAATTGGTGGAGGCAAGCAACATGTCAGAACTCAAGTGATGGAGATTAGAGATTTCTGAACTTACATGACATCATATACAAAGTATTTGGGCAGAGCAATGAATAGCAGCCTCTTAATCCATGTTTGGCCTGCCAGGGCACAGATTCGTTAAAAACACACACTGCTGAACTAGGATTCCTGGTTTGGAATCCCAGGAATGCCACTGTGTGCCCTTGTACAATTTATATAATCTCTCTGCCTCGGTTTTCTCACTGTAAAATGAGAATGATAATATAGGTTACAAAATCTTCATGACCAAATGTATTTTGAAATTCAGAATTTTTTGGACTTTTGAAAGGCATGAGATTACACTAAATATTCTGTAACACCCCCAGCAGAGTCTTGGGTAGGACCCCATATTCAAACACATTAACATTCAAACACATTTTGAAGCAAGATGTATGATTATTAACACTATGTGGAATAAAGACCAATAAGTAGACTTATGTCAATCCAGATCAAGTTTTGCCATCAAACGAGTTTGCACCAACTTTCAAGAAAATTCTGTTTTTTCAGAATCTTTTGAAATTCAGAACTGCAAATGAGGGACTACGCATATGTAGTACCTTCCTCCTAGGGTTATGATGAGGAATAAATGAATCATTGTAAACCCTTGGGAAAGTGTTTGGCACATAGTAAATAGCATTTGTTAAGTAAATAAAGCTCTTAGGTACCAAACTAGCTAGCTGCATGAACTTAGGAGTTCCTACTCTGTAAATGGAAGGATGATAAGATGACCTCTGAGGTCCTTCCAGCTTTCAAGTTCCATAAGACCCCAAAGTGTCTTGAGGAATGTCTGTTTCCAATACTTTGTGGAAAAGCCAGTAGAGGACCCTGAGTCTATTTCTAATCAGTGTTAAAAGAAAAACTTTAGACAAATTAAATTTACCAGAGTTTAATTGAGCAAAGAATAATTTGAGAATTGGGCAGCCCCCTGATCCAGAATAGCTTCAGAGCAATGATGACACCAGACCAATTGTCTCATAGCACTGATGTTTATGGTTTCTTTTGAATAAACATAGAAATGGATCCTCCCAATCTTAAAAGTGGAGAAAGTTAGAATTGTCTTATTTGAGTTTCTTTCTCAGAAAACCAACCATCAGGAGTCCCAGATAGTATTGAGGAACTAAAACTTACCAGACACCACATCTGGACAATGAAACACCAGATCTGTCACCCATCATGATTGCCTAACTGACTCCCTGCTTCCTGCTGACCAATTCCTCTTCCTTACCCCTCATTAACTTATGTTTTTCTGCATGTAGTTACATTTCTTCCCTGCTATATAAACCCCTGATTTTGGTTGGTCAGAGTGATGAATTTGAGACTGATCTCCCATCTCCTCAGCTGCAGCACCCCATTAAAGCCTTCTTCTCTGGCAGTACTCATTGTCTCAGTGATTGGCTTTCTATGCAGGGAGCAGCAAGAACTAGACCAAACTGCTGGCATTTTGGTAATAATGGGGTGGTGGGGGACACATAAGGGAGGTACAGAAACAGTTGGACTGGGTACAGCTTGGCATTTGTCTTATTAGAACATGGGTTGAACAGTTGGCAGCCTGTGACAGGCTAAAACTCTATGATTGGTACAAGAGTAGGTTATAGTCTGTTTACACGTCTAGTTAGGTTACAGTGCACTGTGTAAGGAGAAACCTTTAGGCCAAACTTAAAGTATGTAAGGAGGCCGCTTTGGGCTACACTTAAATTAACAACAGGTAATGATGATGCTATAGCCATTTGATACCTGGTCCTCCCACCTCTTCTGTCCCACTGGTCAGTTCATTTACACTCAGACTCGTTTCTGTATTTACCTCTCCTCTAATACCGTCTCACCCTCACTCTCCTACACCTCAGCCTGAACAGCGCCCCCTTCCTCATAGCACCATTACCACAGATTCAGTCATGCCCTAAGCTCCTAATCACTGATACAAATCACCAGACTCCCAGAAAAAACAAACTCCTGAGCCAACCCTTGCCTGGGAAATGGAAGCTGACAGCTATTCTCACTGTGCTTGCTTTCAAATGTATTGGGAGCATCGTCAAACTGGGCATCAAAGAGTCTAGCCATATGACTTTGGGAGAGTCAGAAACTTAACTGCTCAGAACCTCAGCTCCCTTACGTGCAACATCAGAATGATAATAATAGCAATAGAACCTTCTTCACACTGCTACTGTGAAGGTCACACCAGGTGTAACACAAGTAAAAGTTACCTTACAAAGTGCAGCTTATTGTTATTATCAACTGTTGCTGCCAGACGAGGTGTCAGAGTCCCAGCCTCAGGAAGTGGTTGGTTCATGGGTCACAGGATAGTAAGAAGAATTTACCAACAATCGTATAGGTTTGAAGAAGAAAATTTTATTAGATAGAAAGAACACTGCAGAAGAATGAGTGGGGTGCCTCAGCAAGAGAGGAATGAGCGCAATGTGGTGGATTTCTCCTTGGGAATATTTATGAATCTTAAAGTGGGTACTTAAGGGTAATTTGAACCGTATTAGCCATGTAGGTCATGAAAAATGACTGCATTTGTAGGCATTTGGTACCTTGATGTCAACAAGGGTTGCACAATGAGTTTCAACATGCATGCATTCCGGAGATGTACAGCAATTCTAGTTACTTATACATTTTTGGGAAAGAAACCTGCAACCAGATGCCTGCTTTAGATAACAGGGAAGTCTAATATTCTAAATTCCTCAAATAAGGAGTTTTGCCTCTGGATGGCCTGCTTGATGGCCACCAGGTGATCTTTGCTTTCCTTGGTTGCCTTATAATTGAAATTCTTTCTGGAAGGAAAGATGTCCTGATAATGAATAGTCCTCCTAGGAAAAGAAAAATCTGCATTTTCAATGCTTTATTTAAAAAGGAAACAAGCATTTATTGACATCTTTACATATGCCAATGCGATCTGAGAGACTACACTTTTATCAATTAAGACAGACACTAAGGTTAAAGAAACCAGGTTACCTACCAGTAGAGCATTCAGGGCCTGGCTGGCATGGTAAATTTCTAAATGCCCACACATAAACTGCCTAACAACAGGAGCTATCAGGCAGATTTACAACCCAGACCACTGTAACAGGACCAAGAGCCAGCCTCACAAACATTTTCTGATAAGCTACTGCAGAACTTAGACCAGTTTCAGCAGCTTACAGAGACTGCACACAAAATGTTTTTGTGTCCTGTAGTTCACTTTTTGATGTACAGAGCCAAATTCTACCTCATTTTAATGCTAAAACCCCACCCCAAAGTGAACATGGGATGTATGTTATATATATATTTACCCATCAGGCATGCTCACAGCTCCCGTCATAAATATGTGTAGCTTTTCCCCAAACCTGCTGAATATGCATGATAAAGACCCTGGGAAGCATAAAACCCAACCTGTCCCTTCCCTCTTCAAAGAGAGAGCACCTTCAGTCCATGCTAGAGACCTTCTCTTCCTGGTTTGCAAACTGATATCACCAATAAAAGTCTCCTTTCTACTATTTAGCCATCCTGGTGGTCTTTTGGAAGACACCAGGCACTATTCTAGATATTTTTACATGTATTATATTATTCAATCAGAAAACTTACTTTTGTGGACAATGTCATCATATCGTATACCTTATTAAATTATTATATGTTTCTTGGTCTTTATTTCAAAACAAATACAGTTTGATGAAAGTCAGATTTATTAATCATAGATTGGTAGCTTAGAAATAATAACACCTTAAATCAGTACATCACTTGACATTCTATAAAGGGCTTGGCCAGTCACTGCTGAGCTTGATTGTCCCAACTGAGGCTGAGATAATAATGGCCCTGTCAGAGGCATTTGAACCAGAGTGATTTCATCTTGAATAGGAGCTGGGTAAAATAAGGCTGAGACCTACTGAGCCGCATTCCCCAGAGGTTAGGCATTCTTAGTCATAGGATGAGATAGGAGACCGGCACAAGATACAGGTCACAAAGACCTTGCTGATAAAAGAAGATGCGGTAAAAAAAGCTGGCCAAAACTCACCAAAACCAAGATGGCAATGAAGTGACCGCTGATCGTCCTCACTGCTCATTATATGCTAACTATAATGCGTTAGCATGCTAAAAAACACTCTCCCCAGTGCCATGACAGTTTACAAATGCCATGGAAACATCCAGAAGTTACCATATATGGTCTAAAAGGGGAGGAAACCTTCAGTTCTGGGTTTGCTTGCCCCTTTCCTGGAAAACTCATGAGTAAGCCACACCTTGTTTAGCATATAATCAAGAAATAACTATAAGTATACTCAGTTGAGCCACCCATACTCTGCCTATGGAGTAGGCATTCTTTTGTTTCTTTACTTGTCTAATAAACTTGCTTTCACTCTTCTGTATGGACTCACCCCAAATACTTTCTTGCACAAGGTCCAAGAACCCTCTCTTGAGGTATGGGTCAGGACCCCTTTTCAGTAACAGCCTGATAACAGGAGAATGGCATGAACCCAGGAGGCAATGGTTACAGTGGGGAACTCAGGAATTGAACCCAGGTCTACAGAACACATGCTCTTAACCACTGTGCTCTAATCATTGTCTCTGCAGTCCTGAGAAGGAGTACGCTTCAGCCATATTTTAATGAACAAGTGCTAAATTTCTTTTCTCAGATAATTTCTTCAAGCTGTGTCATTTGGAAGGAAAATAAAACAGCATGGGACACAGCAAAAAGTGGTGAGTTTCATTAAACTGATGTAACAAATGGAAGCACAGAGGAAGAAACACTCTGATGGTCACTTGCAACATGTAAATAAAAAAGCAAGGTTTGCACCATGGTGCAGTTCTCCACCCTCTCTGGCAAGTCCTCCTAATAACTCTGATTTATGGTATGTAAAGTTCTACAGCAGAAGGAAAATCAACTCCTGTTTACCTTGCCTCACCATTTCCCTTCCCATCTCAGAAGGTACTGTGCAAAGCCACTGTGCAGACTTAATAGTTTCTTCCGCATGTCAAGATGCTTTTTCTCACTGCTTTTTTGCTTTTTTTTCTGCAATGAGACAGAGAAGCAATTACCTCTCCATCTGCTCATCTTGATACCTATGCTTCACTGGGCTAGAAAGAAGAGGAAATGAGAATGGGAAATCTAAAACCAAAGGCCTAGAGCCTGAAGAAGATGTACAAAGTTTTTAATTCAATGAGATTTGCATGTAAATCTGCAGTTCAAGTTTCCATCCTACTCCACTTCTAAGAAAAACCTAATTGCATCTGACTAAGGCAAGACAAACAGAACCGTATTTTTTAAAATAATACTTTTAAGGTTCAGAGAATCTACTATAACTCTATCTTGCATTTCTACAGTGATTTATGCTGAACAAAGCATTCACATACATTATCTCATTTATTTATTAAAGCAGTGCTAATTCCTTAAGCAATCATTTGAACTTGGAATGTAAAAGGATTTGGCAGAAAAAAAAATTATCATTTTGAGTGCCTATGGAGTGCTAGCCATTGTACTGAGTGATTTGCATTCATTATCTCCAATCCTTACAACAACCCGGCAAGGCAGGAACATCAGCCCTGGTCCCAGCAGAGTTTAAAGTCATCCAAGAAGGATTGCTGCAGTAACCTGAGGCTAGCAACAGCTCTGAGAACTTAGAGAGGGTAGCAAATGGCAACACCAACTATGGCTTTCCATGGAGTGAGGAACCAACCCTTGTGATATGACAGGGAAAAAATGAGGGGAATGGATACTCTTAACTCACTGCTCACCTGCTGTCTGATCTACTGCTTCTGCCTCCCTTCCTGCTCCATTGTCTAAACACAAATGGAACCAGAGCACAAGGGATCCCACTGATGAAACCCAACAGAATGAGCCTCCTGGGGCATAAAGCAGGGTAGAGAAGGGTGAAAAGTGGATCTGGAAGGGAAACAGAAGACATTCAGCACAGTCCATCCCTCCCCCAGCAACACTCCCCCAGGAACCCTCCCCCATCATTTACTGTTATTTTTAATTCAAAAATTGCAAAAATGCCAAAACACGATGAAATGATATCAATTCAGTCAACTTCCCAACAGAAACCCAAAACATGAGCAACCACCAAAAGATGGTTTTCATAAAACTATCTTTTTTCATAAAAATATGAGAGTAAAAAGTGAGGAGATAACTAGTTAACATAAAATATAACTGTTATATTTCTGAAACCAACCAAATTGTCTCATAGAATGATGTTTATGGTTCTTTAATAAACAGAAATTGGCCCTCCTGGTATTAAAGCTTGAAACTTACATTTGTCTTATCCGACAAACTTTCCTTTCTCAGGAAATCGACCCTCAGGCTTCCCAGATAGTATCAAGGAAACTGAAACTCACCAGATCGGTGAGATGCCAGACCCCTTATTCCTCCTGATTGCTTCCTTACTCTTTCTTAATTTCTGTTTTCTAAATTCCTTCCTGCTATATACACCCCTAACCCCATTTTAGCTGGTTAGAAAGAACAGAGTTGAGGCTTGGCTCCCATCTTCCCGGCCGATGTCACCTGCAATATAACAAAGCCTTATCCCCTGGCAAAACTCTTTGTTTCAGTGATTGGCTTTCTGAGCAGTCAATGACAGGACCTAGACCGAACACCTGGCATTTCCATAACAGTTCCTGTGGCTTCGCAGGCGAGCATAAGACCTAAGGTGATAAGCACAGCAGCCAGCCTTCTTCCACCGCTATTCCTTGTTTGCCCTATCCTCTGCCCATTTCTCAACTGGATGGTGTTCCTTACTGAAAAAATAACCACAATCTTGATTTATGAAGGGCCTGAATTCGTTAGGGGATAACCTCATTATCCCCTGGTAATCAGGACCAGTCACCTCACTGAATGCAGTGACCCCTTTTCTATACAGTGGTCCAGCTACATGAGGAGCTCAGAATGGCCAGAGGCAGCTTCAGCTTCCAATTCACTAGGACCATGACTCTTTTAGAAGTAG
This sequence comes from Pan troglodytes, assembly GCF_028858775.2. NCBI lineage: Eukaryota > Metazoa > Chordata > Mammalia > Primates > Hominidae > Pan > Pan troglodytes. The sequence continues at coordinate 8,113,362 of NC_086015.1, forward strand.
TCTTTCTTTGGGCATTAGCATCTCCAGAACATTAAGCAGAAGTACTTCCAATGGGTTATTTGGTGTATCAGTAAGACAGGCCACTCTCATCTCCACCCTTGGTTCCCATACCTGGGCATTCTGGCTATAAGGGATGACACTATATTCTAGCCATTGGTTTTGAGGCATATATACCATATCATGAAGGAGAGCACTCCAAATTTGTAGAACGTTGCCTTCCTACCATCTTCATAACTGAGCCTTTGGCAGGCCATCCCACTATTCTGTTAAGTAGCTGCTTCTAGGTGATATTGCACATGATAATGCCAATGAATTCCATCAGGCTAACTTGACTATGTCATACCTTTTGCAAGAAAAACTGACCCCAAGTCATAAGCAATATTGGGACAGATAAGGCATTCTGTACAGGAGGCAATTGAGCAAGCTCTGGGGCATCCCCAGAATGGCCAGCTCATCCACCTGGTTATGGAGAGCCTCATCCACTCTGGGTGCTCTCTATGGACATTAACACAGTACACAAATATCCGTGCTCAATCAAAGAAATCCATTCATATACTTTTCTCCCAGAATTCTGATGTCCTGCAGGTGCCCAGCCCTACTCAAGAGAGTGGGGAGTTTTGGGTCCAAACTCAACCTGAAACCAATTGTCAAGAGAGCCCTTTGGTGTCATTCATAGGTCATCCCCCCAGAGCCCAGAACAAGGTAGAGAGGATAAAGACTGTAACCAGAGGGCAAAGATATTCAGCTCTGTAGATATTATTGTCCCTTTTTTCAGATAAAGAAACTAAGAGTCCAAAAAGCAAAAATATTTTGCCTGAAGTCACACAGCTGGAAGAGGAAGCTGAGGTTTAAATCTTCCATTCTAAAACTTGTGTTCTTCCCTAGGCCATTAGCACCACATGGAGGAAGAGAAAGCCTCTCGGCTTCCTGTCAGGCAGAATTAGGTTCATCTGAGATGCAAACCAATTACCAGCTTAAAACATTTTCTTACATTGATAAGTGAAATCCAAAGTTCCCTCCTGTGGTCATTAAAATTAAAACTTAAAGATTATGATGAGCAAGGAATTCAAAGAGCTTTATTAGCTTGCTCAGTGGAATGTGTTCTTAAAGATGGCTTCACCCCCAATCTTGAGCCACCACAATCACAACCTCCAGAAAGAGCAATCTGTCTAATAGAAATATAATGTGAGCCACATTATCAAAGTTTCAAAAATTTACATTTTAAATTTGAGCCACATTTTAAAAAGTAAAAAACAATGATAGTAATTTTAATAATATACTTTAACACAATATGTTCAAAATATTATTTCAACATGTAATCAATATAAAAATGTTTGTGGGGTTTTTTACATTATTTATTTCATACTAAGTCTTCAAAATTCAGTGTGTATTTTGTACTTACAGCACATCTCAATTCAAACTTGCCACATGTCAAACGTTCAATAGCTGCATATTGCTGATGCCTACCTATTGAGCAGCATGGTTCTAGAGATGAGAAGGCCTTCCACCTGCTGGCTGTGTGTCTTCTCAACATCTCAGATGCCACATCTTCAAAATAGGGATCATAGTACTCTTGGGACTAAAACAAATAAGAAGAAGAAGAAGAAGAAATAATAATAACATGAATAGGTAATATTTATTTATTTGTCATGTGACAGGCATGCTAAATTTTAGAGAACTTACAGAACTTAATTCTTATAACAAACTACAACGAAAAATCGACACTTAAAATGATTAAGTGTCTTGCCCCAGGTCACAACTAAGATAACAATTTGAGCACTGACAATCTGACTACAGGGCCTGAACCCTTTTATGAAAATAACAGTAATAATAACAATAATAGCTACAAATATTATGTTTAAATACCCAGGAAGTTGATAGAATCAGCAAGACCAACATCAAGGCCTCAGCAGGGCCAACCGTGCATGATAAATGGAGCCATTATTATGACACTGTCCTCAAGAGCTTAGAATGTTGTAGGGAGAAAGAACACATAGGATGAGATAACTAGTCACAGAAGGCTGTTTATGGAATGTAACAGGCAAACAAAAGTGAGCGCTACACAAATCCATGGGGGCAGTGATCCGTGTAGGGTCTTAGGGCCCTGCAAGGGAGAGATGAAATACAACAGCAAATGCAAGTAGGTCCCACTTCGAGGTCATGTGTGACTTGTGCAATCACTTAGGGCCCTGTGCTCAGAAGAGTGCCACACTTGGTTAAATATTCAGCTGTCATGGTCCTGAAATTCTTAATAATTTTATCAATGAACTTATATTTTTTAAGTGAAGTCTGCTGGGACAATGGAGAATGTTCATGAGCAGAGGAGATACAGGTAACATGCAATCTATGTGCCCTCTTCCATTTCTTGCTACCTATTTGCATACAGCATTCATGATGCCCCATGAGCACATGTGTGGGAGTTTACTGAGATTTAAAGGGAGTGTGAGGTGAGTGTGTTATGAATATAACTTGAGAACTAAGCTCTGATTTTTTATCTGGCCCAAATTCCTACCTAAGGGGTCTAGGGGGTCATGCTCTATAAACCATAAATTCTGATCAGATGGGTTTTATTCTATATATCATGACTTACTTTTCAATCTGACTCTGGAATACCATTATGAGATAAGGAAAAATATATAACCCCAAAATATATTTTCTTGCCACACTTTGAAACTACCCTGAAAAGTCTCTTGTGGGAAAAATCCACATCCTATAGAGAATCCCCTTTCCCCTTTGTTTTCCTTACTTTCTTTTCAGATCCAGGAGATTAATCAACTAAGAGCCAGATACGCTTTTAGCTCTGGTAAGAAACATACAACCTGCTCTCTCTGAAGTCTGCTATCTGAGAAATTCCTCTGCACAATAAAACTTAGTCTCCACAATCCTTTATCTTAACCTGAACATTCCTTTCCATTGATCCCAGGTCTTCAGATAAACTCAACGAATTATGACCCAGAAAATGTTTAAATTTACTGATAGTCTGGGAGCTCCCACTTTGAGTTGTCCCACCTTTCTGAACCCAACCAATGTATTTCTTAAATGTATTTGATTGATGTCTCATGCCTCCCTAAAATACATGAAACCAAGCTGTACCCCAACCACCTTGGGTACATGTTCTCAGGACCTTCTGAGGGCTGTTTCACAGGCATGGTCACTCAAATTTGGCTCAGAATCAATCTCTTAAAATATTATACAGTGTTTGACTCTTTTCATCAACAAACGGAGTAAGACGACAGCACCGTGAGAAGCCACAACGTCTCTTTGAACCAGAAATTGCTTCAATCACAGCATGAAGTCATTCTTTCTAAGAGACACACCATTCTAAGAAACATGAACAACCAATGAAATTCATCATATCCTTTCTTAATTATGCTACTTTATTAACTAACCACTCATGCTGAAAACGATGACATAGAAGAAAAGGGAAAGATAGGGCAACTCATATTTATTTTCCTTTCAGTCCTTTCTTTTTCTTTTTTCTTTTTTTTCTTTTTTTTGAGGCGGAGTCTCACTCTGCTGCCCAGGCTGGAGTGCAGTGGCGCCATCTTGGCTCACTGCAAGCTCCACCTCCTGGGTTCAGGCCATTCTCCTGCCTCAGCCTCCTGAGGAGCTGGGACTACAGGTGCCTGCTACCACGCCTAATTTTTTGCATATTTAGTAGAGACGGGGTTTCACCATGTTGGTCAGGATGGTCTCAATCTCTTGACCTCATGATCCACCCGCCTCGGCCTCCCAAAGTGCTGGGATTACAGAAGTGACCCACTGTGCCTGGCCTCCTTTCAGTACTTTCTTACTCAACAGTAAGCTTAAGGCAGAGATATTGGTAGACTGTGTGCATATCAAGAAGAAGAAGAATAAGTTGATTTAGCTTTGTGTAGTATTTTCACTGTTCTGGTAAGAATAATACATATATATTTGTATATATATATGTAAGCTATGAAAAACAAGTTGAGTAATTTTGGTGATTCTACATACAAGTTTAAAACTACATACTTGCATTTCAAACTGGCATTAGGAGGTGCTTCCACGATGGCTGAATAGGAACAGCTCCAGTCTGCAGCTCCCAGCGAGATCGACACAGAAGACAGGTGATTTCTGCATTTCCAACTGAGGAACCTGGTTCATCTCATTGAGACTGGATGGACAGTGGGTGCAGCCCACGGAGGGCGAGCCAAAGCAGGGTGGGGCAACGCCTCACCCAAAATACCAGGGATTGAGGGATTTCCCCTTCCTAGCCAAGAGAAGCCATGAGAGACTGTAACAGGAGGAACAGTACACTCCTGCCCAAATACTGCACCTTTCCCATGGTCTTTGCAACCAGCAGACCAGGAGATTCCCTATGGTGCCTGGCTCAGCAGGTCCCATGCCCACAGAGCCCAGCAAGCTAAGATCCACTGGCTTGAAATTCTCACTGCTAGCGCAGGAGTCTGAGACAACCTGGGATGCTGGAGCTTAGTGGGGGGAGGGGCATCCGCCATTGCTGAGGCTTGAGTAGGCGTTTTTATGCTCACAGTGTAAACAAAGCTGCCAGGAAGCTCAAACTGGGTGGAGCCCACCACAGCTCAGCAAGGCTGACTGCCTCTCTAGATTCCATCTCTGTGGGAAGGGCATATGTGAACAAAAGGCAGCAGCCTCTGTCAGGGACTTAGAGAAAAACCCCTCATCTCCCTGGGACAGAGCACCTGAGGGAAGGGGCAGCTGTGGGCACAGCTTCTGCAGACTTAAACATCCCTGCCTCACAGCTCTGAAGAGCAGTGGTTCTCCCAGCATGGCATTGGAGCTCTTATAATGAACAGACTGCCTTGTCAAGTGGGTCCCTGACCCCTGTGTACCTGACTGAGAGATACCTCCCAGTAGGGGCCGGCAGACACCTCATACAAGAGAGCACTGCTTGGCATCTGACAGGTGCCCCTCTAAGACAAAGTTTCCAGAGTAAGGATGAGGCAGCAATATTTGTTGTTCTGCAGCCTCCTCTGGTGATACCCAGGAAAACAGGGTCTGGAGTGGACCTCCAGCAAACTCCAACAGACCTGCAGCTAAGTGGCCTGACTGTTAGAAGGAAAACTAACGAATACAAGGGGCCTGACTGTTAGAAGGAAAACTAACAAATAGAAAGGAATAGCATCAACATCAACAAAAAGGACATCCACACCAAAACCCCATCTATAGGTCACCAACATCAAAGACCAAAAGTAGATAAAACCAAAAAGATGAGGAGAAACCAGAGCAGAAAGCCTGAAAATTCCAAAAACCAAAACGCCCCTTCTCCTCCTGAGGGTCACAACTCCTCACCAGCAAGGGAACAAAACTGGATGGAGAATGAGTTTGACAAGTTGACAGAAGTAGGCTTCAGAAGGTGGATAATCACAAACTTATCCGAGCTAAAGGAGCATGTTCTAACCCATCTCAAGGAAGCTAAAAACCTTGAAAACAGGTTAAAGGAATGGCTAACTAGAATAATCAGCGTAGAGTAGAACATAAATGACCTGATGGAGCTGAAAAACACAGCACGAGAACTTCATGAAGCATACAGAAACTTCAATAGCTGATTTGATCAAGCAGAACAAAGGATATCAGTGATTGAAGGTCAAATGGATGAAATGAAGTGAGAAGACAAGATTAGAGAAAAAAAGAGTGAAGAGAAATGAACAAAGCCTCCAAGAAATATGGGACTATGTGAAAAGACCAAACCTACGTTTGACTGGTGTACCTGAAAGTGATGGGGAGAATGGAACCAAGTTAGAAAACAGTCTTCAAGATATTATTCAGGAGAACTTCCCCAACATAGCAAGGGAGGCCAACATTCAAATTCAGGAAATATAGAGAACACCACAAAGATATTCCTCGAGAAGAGCAACCCAAAGAGACAAAACCATCCAATTCACCAAGGTTTAAATGAAGGAAAAAATGTTAACGGCAGCCAGAGAGAAACGTTGGGTTACCCACAAAGGGTAGCCCATCAGACTAACAGTGGATCTCTCTGCAGAAACCCTATAAGTCAGAAGAGAGTGGAAGCCAATATTCAACATTCTTAAAGAAAAGAATTTTCAACCCAGAATTTCATATCCAGCCAAACTAAGATTCATAAGCAAAGGAGAAATAAGATCCTTTACAGACAAGCAAATGCTGAGAGATTTTGTCACCATCAGGCCTGCCTTACAAGAGCTCCTAAAGGAAGCACTAAACATGGAAAGGAATAACTGGTACCAGCCACTGCAAAAACATGCCAAATTGTAAAGACCATCAACTCTATGAAGAAACTGCATCAACCAACCGGCAAAATAACCAGCTAGCATCATAATGACAGGATCAAATTCACACATAACAATATTAACCTTAAATGTAAATGGGCTAACTGCTGCAATTAAAAGACACAGACTGGCAAATTGGATAAAGAGTCAAGACCCATTGGTGTGCAGTATTCAGGAGACCCATCTCACATGCAAAGACACATATAGGCTCAAAATAAACGGATGGGGGAAGATCTACCAAGCAAATGGAAAGCAAAAACAAAGAGCAAGGGTTGCAATCCTAGTCTCTGATAAAACACACTTTAAACCAACAAAGATCAAGAGAGACTAAGAAGGCCATTACATAATGGTAAAGGGATCAATTCAACAAGAAGAGCTAACTATCCTAAATATATATGCACCCAATACAGGAGCACCCAGATTCATAAAGCAAGGTCTCAAAGACCTGAAGAGGGACTTAGACTCCTACACAATAATAATGGGAGACTGTAACAATCCACTGTCAATCTTAGACAGATCAAGGAGACAGAAAATTAACAAGGATATCCAGGACTTGAACTCAGCTCTGGACCATGCGGACCTAATAGACATCTACCAAACTCTCCACCCCAAATCAACAGAATATACATTCTTCTCAGCACCACATCACACTTATTCTAAAATTGACCACATAATTGGAAGTAAAACACTCCTCAGCAAATGTAAAAGAACAGAAATCACAACAAACAGTCTCTCAGACCACAGTGCAATCAAATTAGAACTCTGGATTAAGAAACTCACTCAAAATTGCATGACTACATGGAAAGTGATCAACCTGCTCCTCAATGACTACTGGATAAATAACAAAATGAAGGCAGAAATAAAGATATTCTTTGAAACCAATGAGAACAAAGACATGACGTACCAGAATCTCTGTGACACATTAAAAGCAGTGTGTAGAGGGAAATTTATAGCACTAAATGCCCACAAGAGAAAGCAGGAAAGATCTAAAATCAACACCATAACATCACAATTAGAAGAACTAGAGAAGCAAGAGCAAACAAATTCAAAAGCTAGCAGAAGGCAGGAAATAACTAAGCTCAGAGCAGGACTAAAGGAGAAAGAGACACAAAAAAACCCTTCAAAAAATCAGTGAATACAGGAGCTGGTTTTTTGGAAAGATCAACAAAATAGATAAACCACTAGCAAGACTAATAAAGAAGAAAACAGAAGAATCAAATAGACCCAATAAAAAATGATAAAGGGGATATTACCACCGATCCCATGGAAATACAAACTACCATCAGAGAATAGTATAAACACCTCTACGCAAATAAATTAGAAAATCTAGAAGAAATTGATAAAGTCCTGGATACAGACACCCACCCAAGACTAAACCAGGAAGAAACTGAATCTCTGAATAGACCAATGACCTGAAATGCTCTGAAATTGAGGCAATAATTAATATCCTACCAACCAGAAAAAGTCCAGGACCAGATGGATTCAGAACCAAATTCCACCAGAGGTACAAAAAGGAGCAGATACCATTCCTTCTGAAACTATTCCAATGAATAGAAAAAGAGGGAATCCTCCCTAACTCATTTTATGAGGCCAGCATCATCCTGATACCAAAGCCCAGCAGAGACACAACAAAAAAAAAGGGAATTTTAGGCCAATATCCCTGATGAACATCAATGTGAAAATCCTCAATAAAATACTGGCAAACTGAATCCAGCAGCACATCAAAAAGCTTATCCACCACCAAGTCGGCTTCATCCCTGGGATGCAAGGCTGGTTCAACATACATAAATCAATAAACATAATCCATCACATAAACAGAACCAACGACAAAAACCACATGATTATCTCAATAGATACAGAAGAGGACTTGAAAAAATTCAACAGCCCTTCATGCTAAAAACTCTCAATAAACTAGGTATTGATGGAACGTATCTCAAAATAATAAGTTATTTATGATAAACCCACAGACAATATCACACTGAATGGGCAAAAACTGAAAGCATTCCCTTGGAAAACTGGCACAAGACAAAGATGCCCTCTCTCACCACTCCTATTCAACATAGTATTAGAAGTTCTGGCCAGGGCAATTAGGCAAGAGAAAGAAAAAAAGAGTATTCAATTAGGAAAAGAGGAAGTCAAATTGTCTCTGTTTGCAGATGACATGATTATATATTTAGAAAACCCCATCATCTCAGCCCAAAATCTCTTTAAGCTGATGAGCAACTTCAGCAAAGTCTCAGGATACAAAATCAATAGGCAAAAATCACAGGCATTCCTACATACCAATAACAGACAGAGACAAATCATGAGTGAACTCCCATTCACAATTGCCACAAACAGAATAAAATACCTAGGAATCCAACTTACAAGGAATGTGAAGGACCCCTTCAAGAAGAACTACAAACCACTGCTCAGTGAAATAAAAGAGGACACAAACAAATGGAAAAACATTCCATGCTCATGGATAGAAAGAATTAATATCGTGAAAATGGCCATACTGCCTAAAGTAATTTATAGATTCAATGCTATCCCCATCATGCTAGCACTGACTTTCTTCACAGAATTGGAAGTAAAGCTACTTTAAATTTCACATGGAACCAAAAACAGCCCACATTGCCAAGACAATCCTAAGCAAAAAGAACAAAGCTGGAGGCATCATGCTACCTGACTTTAAACTACACTACAAGGCTGCAGTAACCAAAACAGCATGGTACTGGTACCAAAACAGATATATAGACCAATGGAACAGAACAGAGGCCTCAAAAATAACACCACACATCTACAACCATCTATCTTTGACAAGCCTGACAAAAACAAGCAATGGGGAAAGGATTCCCTATTTAATAAATGGTGCTGGTGGGAAAACTGGCTAGGCATATGTAGAAAGCTGAAACTGGATCCCTTCCTTAACACCTTATACAAAAATTAACTGAACATGGATTAAAAACTTAAATGTAAGACCTAAAACCATGAAAACCCTAGAAGAAAACCTAGGCAATACCATTCAGGACATAGGCATGGGCAAAGACTTCATGAATACAATACCAAAAGCAATGGCAACAAAAGCCAAAATAGACAAGTTGGATCTAATTAAGTTAAAGAGCTTCTGCACAGCAAAAGAAACTACCATCAGAGTGAACAGGCAACCTACACAATGGGAGAAAATTTTTGCAATCTATCCATCTGACAAAGCACTAATATCCAGAATCTACAAAGAACTTAAACAAATTTACAAGAAAAAAACAAACAACCCCATCAAAAAGCGGGTGAAGGATATGAACAGATACTTCTCAAAAGAAGACACTGGCCGGGTGTGGTGGCTCACGCCTGTAATCCCAGCACTTTGGGAGGCCGAGGCGGGCGGATCACGAGGTCAGGAGATCCCGACCATCCTGGCTAACATGGTGAAACCCCATCTCTGCTTAACTTAGAATACAAAAAATTAGACAGGTGTGGTGGCGGGCACCTGTAGTCCCAGCTACTCGGGAGGCTGAGGCAGGAGAATGGCGTGAACCCGAGAGGCAGAGCTTGCAGTGAGCCGAGATCGTGCCACTGCACTCCAGCCTGGGCAACAGAGTGAGACTCCATCTCAAAAAAGAAAAAAAAGAAGACATTTATGCAGCCAACAGACATATGAAAAAATGCTCATCATCACTGGTCATTAGAGAAGTGCAAATCAAAACCACACTGAGATACCATCTCACACCAGTTAGAATGGTGATCGTTAAAAAGTCAGGAAACAACAGAGGCTGGAGAGGATGTGGAGAAACAGGAACGCTTTTACACTGTTGGTGGGAGTGTAAATTAGTTTAACCATTGTGCAAGACAGTGTGGCAATTCCTCAAGGATCTAGAACTAGAAATACCATTTGACCCAGCAATCCCATTACTGGGTATATACCCAAAGGATTATAAATCATGCTACTATAAAGACACATGCACATGTATGTTTATTGTGGCACTATTCACAACAGAAAAGACTTGGAACCAACCCAAATGTCCATCAATAATAGACTGGATAAAGAAAATGTGGCACATACACACCATGGAATACTATGCAGCCATGAAAAAGAACAAGTTCATGTCCTTTGCAGGGACATGGATGAAGCTGGAAACCATCATTCTCAGCAAACTATCACAAGGACAGAAAAACAAACACTGCACGTTCTCACTCATAAGTGGGAGTTGAACAATGAGAGCACATGGACACAGGGAGGGGAACATCACACACCAGGGCCTGTCATCGGGTTGGGGGCTGGGGGAGGGATAGCATTAGGAGAAATACCTAATGTAAATGTCGAGTTCATGGGTGCCGCAAACCAACATGGCACATGTACACATATGTAACAAACCTGCACGTTGTGCACATGCACCCCAGAACTTAAAGTATAATAAAAAAAAAAAAACTGGCATTAAACTATATAAGATGAATGGTAAAATTCATGCTAATAATTTAAATTTAAATTTTTATTTATTAACAATACTAAATAGTAAGTAAAAAGACCATGCTAAGTCAAGAGAAAGAGACCATGGAAGAAAGAAAAAAGCTTGATATTTTAGTCCTTTTCATGGCATTTTTTTCTTGCTTTTAAACAAGAGGGCCCATATTTTCACTTCGCACTGGAACTCACAAATTATGCAGCCAGCCCTGTTGGCAAGAGTGCAGCTTCCCCTCTCCTATGCTAATAGCAGACATTACTGATTGCATATGGTACTGTTCCCCACTGAGCCGAAATATGACCTCAAAATCTTTTTGAAAGCAGGGTTCAAAAGTGCAATCTGAGCAGGCATACAAGCTAAATCTATGGGCATCCCTCAAAATCAAACTATGCAGATGGAAATGGGGCTGGCTTTCCAGACAATGAAAATACTGGCTGGTGTGTTACCAGAGTAATGAGTAGGCCAAGCTTGCTAAACTGCAAACTATCCACTACCTGTGAACGTATCATCCCAGTTCCAAATGTAAAACAACATAACAAAAATCAGCTTGACAAACAAGATAATTAGACTTAACTTTGATCATGTGTTTCATTAGTTACAGAAATGGCCCACAATTTAGAGTTATTTCTGATTATGTTAGAGTAGGAGCCTCTAAAAAATGTATAATGCAATAAATGGATCAATATTTATATGGTGCTAATTATATGCCAGGTGCTATTTTTAAATGATTTGCATACATTAACTCATTTAATCCATATAACAGGCCCAGTGTGGTAGCTCACACCTATAATCCCAGCACTTTGGGAGGCCACAGCAGGAGAATCACTTGAGGCCAAGAGTTCAAGTCCAGGAATTTGAGTCCACCCTGGGCAACACAGTGAGACCCCCATCTCTAAAAAAAAAAATCAAAAAAAGTTTTAAAAATCCATACAACAGCCTATGAAGTAGGTACTGTGGTTATCTCATTTTTATAGGTGAAAAAACTGGGACAGAGAGGGGTTTAATAACTACCTCAAGGTCATCATCTAATCAATAACAGAGCCAGGTAGTGTGGATTTAAAGTTTATACTCTTAAAATCTCTTGAAGAAGTCGCTGCAGAAGGTGTCCATCACAGACTTGGCAATGTTTTGCTAAAGATGTTTTCTCGGGAAGCTCTCGGTTTTCTCTGGGTTTTTTTCCTCCTCCTATGTGACATTCTTTGTCATCTGTACCTCAGAGCAGTTCTACTTGAGTTGCCTCACAGTCCCTGATGAGCAATTTCACCCATTTTAGCCCTTCCCACACTATCCACGAATTCAAGATCAGCCCAAGAAGTAACAACATCCATGTCATCAGCTCAGCCAGCCAAAATACCCTGTATTCCAGCTTTTGTAAATATTATTAGCTAACACCTCGCTTCAATCCTTAAAACCACACACCAGAATCTTAGAGTTGGAAGGGTTTTTGGAAATCATCTAATCCAGGGATAATAAAAAGGTTTACCTCACATGCCCATTTTGATCTGATCGATTGGTAGTAGATGCCTGGAGTGACATGAGAAGGGTTTTGATACCATTTGGAGTTTACTGAAATAAGGTACATGCCTGACATGTACCTGAGAGAGCAGCAGCAGCTCATATGCTGTCCTAGCAGTACAGTGTAGCTCTTAGGAATATGGGCTCTGGGGTTAGATTTCCTAGGATCAAAGTCTTGCTTCACTGTTTGCTGACAGTGCAAACTTAAGCAAGTTTCTAAATCTATCTAAGTTCTCTTGTTTGTGAAATGAGGCTGATAAAATCTACCTGATAGGTTGGTTGTGATAATTTAGTGAAATAGTATATGGAAAGTGCTTATTGGAATATCTAGCATGCCCTAAGTACTCAACATGCTGTTAACACATATTGATCATAAGCAACTTGTCGTATCTGGCATGGGTCCTGGAGGTGACAGTGGCAGTAACAGTGCCATTTATATGACATTTCTGATCTAGTCCTGTCTTTTAAACCTACAGATGGAGAAGCTGAAGCTGCAGAAACTGTGGGGCTTTCCCAAAATCACATACATTGTCTCCTTCAAAACTAAAGGCACTCAGGAAACATAATCTTCTTGCCCTGGCTCTGCCTCTCCCTGCGTGCAACCTCAGGCAAAGCACTGCTCTCTGGACTTCAGTGTCCTTATCTGTATAATAAATGAGTCAGAATCCAACTGATCTTCACAGAGTAGTCACTCCCAGAGGGTCCTGTATTTCCAGGGGGTGAGGAACACTTTTACCCGTAGTTCACTGGACGTTACAAACAGCAATTCTTTACTTCCAGTTTTGACAGTTTCAGTGTTAACTAATCACTCCAGTATTCCTTGCAGAAATGCACACATACATTCCATTTGCTTTGATCTCAAACTTAAGTTTTTTATGAATGAAGGCTACAGCTGGACACCAAAAGATTATACCATTAATTTTTAAGTATGCCTCAGAGGGTCTAATGGGCTATGACCCACTATGGTCATATCAGTGGCATTCCACTTCCTCTTGAGCCACCGGCCAAGCTGGTATTGAGGTGCATGTCCCAGTTTATCTCCAGCCCTCCTAATCTCAGACTTTCTGCACCTATGCTAATACTTGAACCAACTCTTCTTTTTTTTTAATTGAATCCAGTGCAATGTACCTGGGAACCCTGCTTCAAAATCTGATGCCAAATCTAAAACACTGGACAAAATCCAGGTTTTTATTCATTTTCTGATGGGCACTAGCTGCTAATTAAGCATCCAAACAATGTTCTAAAAAGGAAGAAAAATCATAAAATATGGACTTAACATTAATCACACAGACATACATGTAATATACGTTACCTTTATAGCAGGAACCAATAAAAGAATACAATATAAAACACATATTTGTACTAGATAATTTTGTATACATATTTTAAAGGTTTCTTAGCTCAGGGATTAGAGCACTGGTTTTATAAAAGAGCAGGTCACATATTCAAATTTCACGAAGACTTTCCTGATGTCTTTCAAAGAAGTATAACACACATATTAAGAATCTGGACTCAGGAGCCACATTATCTGAATTCAAATCTTGACTTTCTCACTTCCTAGCTGGTGACCATGAGCAAGTCATTAAATAAATTTTCTTACCTCAGTTTGCTCAACTGAAAAATGGGAATAATGATGATCTGGTAAGAATTGTTTAAAGGACTCAATACACATTAAGCGTTTAGCCCAGTGACTGCCCACATTTCAAGACAAAGGTGAATTCAAGCCTCTTGACATAATGACCTCACTTTTCAACTTATGTATTGCCTCCTATTTTACAGATAAAGAAACTAAAGTTCAGAGAAGAGCTGTTGCCTAAAGTAACGTTCACTGAGCAGGTCAGGACAGGACACTACTTAGTAGCAAAGCCAGGACCAGAACCCAATTTTTCTAAACCTCAGAGCACTACTTTCCTCAAATCAGTGTTCCTTCTGCCTCATCTAGGGTAGATACACATATCCATCTTCTTGCTTCACTGCCTGCTTCTACTCAGATGGGCTTCATGAGAGCAAGATCCCTGTCATATTCTCATTGCCTGGCACCGTTCCTAGCATATAGTAAACTTTATTATCTAATTGAGTTGAATTCATTCATCAGCTCTTTACATTATACACCTAACTTCTTTTAGATGTTGCCAATAAGCTGATTGTCAGTTATTTAGGTCTTAAGGAGACAGTCCAGTAGAGTGGTTTAGAAAAAAAGGCTCCACAGCTGGGCTGTATGGGCTCAAAGGGTACTTCTGCCACTTCCTAATTAATTTGATCATGGCCAGGTTACTTCACCTCAGCTTCTTCAGTTATAAAATGGGACAATAACACCTCTGTCATAGGGTTATGAGTGATAACTTGGAATAATATGCAATGGTCAATTGTATGTGTGGACTTGACTAGCCTATAATCTCGGTTACTCAATCCAACACAACTAGGTGCAGCCACAAAAGTATTTTGTAGATGTGTTTAACATCTACAATCAGGAACTCTAACTGATAAAGTATGTAAAGCTCATACCTGGCCCATCATACTTAATGAATGTTAACTGCCAATAGTGTTAGTGATATTTCCATTGTTGTTGAACACATACTGAAAGCCTTAACACAATGACTTTAAGTGTAAGGGTATAAGTCTTTGCCTACAGCTCTCCAGAAGGGATTATGCCTGCAACTTACTTTCAAACAAGTAGTTTGGAATTGTGTATAGATAGATATTGATCAAGCACACATGGGAAAATATTAACATTTGGGGATTCTGATGACAGGATATATGGGAATTCTTTGAACTACTTTTAAAACTTTTTATGTCTGAAATCATTATTTTAAAAAAGTTAGGCTGGGCATGGTGACTCACACCTGTAATCCCAGCATTTTGGGAGCCCAAGGTGGGCAGATCGCTTGAGCTCAGGAGTTTGAGACCAGCCTAGGCCACACAGTAAAACCCCATCTCTACAAAAAGTACAAAAAAAAAAGCTGGGCATGGTGATGCACCCTGTGGTCCCAGCTACTCGAGAGGCTGAATTGGGAGAATCGCTTGAGCCTGGGAGGTCGAGGCTGCAATGAGCCATGTTCATGCCACTGCACTTCATCCTGGGCAAGAGAGTGAGACCCACCCTGTTTCAAAAATTAAGTAATTAATTAACCAATTTAATTAAAAGTTAAAATTTTAAAATCAATAGAATTAAATTATATTTAAAATGTTCCAACAGATTTACTCTGGCAACAACCAAAGGTCTGAGACAAGGATTGCTGATGTGGAGTGAAAGAGATTAGTCAAAATGCCTATTGTAAGCATTTAAAAATTATTAATCTATTTAATAAACAACTCAATTACCCATATTTTAATTGTGCAATATTACCTCTATGAACTATTAATGAATATACATTTTAAAAAGAGAGAAAGAGAGATTACATCCTGTTTGGGGGAGATTAGACAGAGAATGGGTATGATTTCACTAGGAAAAAATGAAAGATGGAAAAGGAGGGTCTCTCAGGCAATCAAAATAGGCTAAGTGAAGTCAATCTATTTTAGATGATGAAATCTACGTCTGTTTAAACTCTTTTTCTGTGTAATAAGTGCCCAGCAGATAAACGACCAGAGTGGTGCACTGCCTGACAGAGGTTCATATTTAAAAGTTCCTCCTCCAAGCACAGTGCTAAGAAATTTATTTAGAAAATATCTAAAAGTCTCCTGGGTCTAGAATATTAGAGACAATGGCAGGCCCTCCGGCTAGATCAAAGTGCACCCCATGGATAAACATGCCCAGACTGAAAAGGATGAAATCCTGGGCCATCTGCTGGGATGCAGCTGTGTTCTAACACCTCACTTTTGATTAAGAGATCGCAAACTGACTTGTTAATATTGTAATTCAAACTTTGTTGGCGGCTACACAATTGGAACCTCACGGACAGTCTGCCTACCCTTTAAACATGACATTTGAGTTAATATCCTGTCCTTTTTCCAAGACACACGTTACTAAAAATCACTGGAACCTGAAGGCAGCAAAAGTTCAGCAATCAAACCCTGAATCCTGATCACCACCCTTCAATGCCCATTGTGAGGAGCTCTAGTTAAGCTGATGAGGATGTGTCAGCAAACCAGAGCTCATCACCAGGGTGCCTATCGGCTGCACCCCAGAGTGACTATGAAACACCCAGAAGAAGCAAAGAAAAGTCTATGTGTCTTGTTACTTTATCTAATTCCCCCAATATTCTGCTACCACTATCGTCCATTTGCAACTTGTTCCAAGGAAAGCACATTCCATCCAAAATTAGGGTCTTATAGAAGAACTTATACCTCTGGCTTATTTTAAAACATATATTTGAAAGCCTACAAAATATGTAATGCCTTATTAGACACTGTACAAAGATATATGTGACACCATGCCTATCCTCAGAGAGTTTATATTCTGTGGGAGAGATAAAACATAAATATTAACCAGATACAAATACAAATACAAATATGACATCATCGTTGGCACACAGGCATGTGAAAAAAAAAAAGAGCTTAGAAATGGACTTTGTAGGATTAAGGTGTTCACCAAATGTTATCGTGTTTCTCTGAGGGGTCGGTTTGGGGATCCTTCTTGCCTTTTTCTCTGTACTTTATGATTTGTTTCAATTTTACAGTAAGTATGAATCATTTTTACAAAAACAATGATGTTTATTTCAAGATGGAATAGGAAAGAAAAATGGGTTCATGGAGGAAATGACACTTTTTAAATAGATATAATTCAGAGGAGTAATAATGAATTTGCTGGTTATCTGACCCCCACTCTAATTCCTTTGGAAGTCATTAAAGGAAGAAAGGCATCTCTTCCATGAGCCTGGGCGAATTCACAACTCCCTGCTTCTTGCTCCTAATTATTCTGCCAGTAAAGTCCAGGAAAAACGCAAGTGGCATAAAAGCCAAGGGTCTTTGCCACCACTGGACCCAACAGATTGACTACACAGGAGGCTACTCAGGAGTAGATGTTTTGAGAAATGTTGTAATTTCCCAAAATGTCAATAACAAGTACAGCTCATGGTTCTGACCTGCCTGTGAGTTTTCCTCCACTCAGCAGTCAGAGCAGCCAATGGAATGATGTGGAAATAATTCACCTCTGCTCTAGAGAATCTGCTTGAGAAATTACATACAACAAAACTTTCCCAGACACAGGATACCTGAAGAAAATTACTTGATTAGTAAGAACCAAAGCATTTCCAGAACCAAGGCAAGGAGCTGAAGTAGACAGAACACAGGACAAAGAAACTCAAGACTTAAGTTTCTTCCTGACTTTCACACTTAGCACAAAGTGTGATCTTTGATCCATAGAACTGCTCTTGAGTTTATTAGCAATATTACTTTGTAAATTGGGAAGATAGTACCTTATCCTTAATACTATAAAGGGTTATTTTAAAGATTGGTAAATAATAATGTTCTTTGTATCTTGCAAAAGGGTATGATTAAAATTCCTAGAGTTTAGAAAAACATTGTGTGGTGATCTTGTTTAAAGATGAGGAGAGGACCATTATCCCTCAGAAGTGCCAATTTTACATCTTTCCCAGTTTTCAACATAACAGGTCAAGTTTCAAACAGACCATCTTGAATCTTCCAGTGACTACAAGTCAATGAAATATGAGCTTTACAGTATGTGTCTTGATTCATTTATTCAGGAAATAGATGATGTCTATCTACTCTCTGCATATTAAAATAGAAGACCCATCCTATATCACAGACTCAGAGACAGGTTAGGGGTGGGCCAACCATTCAGGTAATCAGGGCCCCATCAAATAGGGGAAGCTAAAAAAATGGCTCTTGGGATACTAAATTGTATTTTAAATGTAATGAGATGAAGAACATGTGTTTCCCAGTACTTCAAGTAGGGATAAAATATATGTGGCTGGGAACAATTACTTAATAAACTGCTTTGGGTGCTCTGTGAGTCCCCAGAAAGGCAAGTCCAAGATGACGCCTTCTAAGAAGGGTGGATGTGAAGAGCCTAGAGTTTTGGTTTTGCTGAGGGGAGAATATAAATTTGGGGGCCAGAGCTTAGACAATAGAGGTGAGGTTGAGAGCTTCCACCAGTGATGATTTTTCTTCATCTTTACCCCATAGAGTGCTCAAATTCACCTCTAAATGAACTATTAAGTACATCTCTTCAAAGAGGCATCAAATTATTAGCCTGCAAGAGATACCCACATGTCTTGTTAAATTGTGAATAGTCCCTTTTGTCACTCATAGTCAGTCTTAAAGTATTGAGAAACATAATTAAAACAAAAGTTCATTCTCCCAGTCATTCAATAATTTCCATATCCCTTCTCCTTCACCTAGACCACCCTGGACAGGACTGATGTCATATATAAATGCTACAGAGACTTAGTATTTTTTGTTCTACTTTGTCCTTCTCTTTTACCTAAAGAACTACAAACATGAGACATGCAGTTGTTTTAATATAAAGCCCAAAAGTGGACAAAAATATTGCTTTCTTGACATTATACTATACACCTTTCCTACAAAAATAGACAGTACTCCCATGATTTGATATTGTTATCAATCATTCCTTTCCTCTTCTGCCTCTCAAAAAAAAGAACAAATACTCAAACCACCTAGTCTAGCATGAAAAGTGTATAAAACTGAAACTTGCAAATATCTGAAGTGAAACTCAGTCCTGAGAAGCAATCTATGCATCCCCTGGTGCAAGTTAAAGCCAATTGCCTCCAGCAAGATCCACAACACAATAAGGCTGGGGTTTTAAACACAGAGAACACAGAAACAAGGGCCATTAAACAGCCTGGCTGTTAGGCAAAATATACATTACCCAAACCATGATAATTAAACCACTAAAACAATAGCCCTGCAGTGTTTATACACCTAGAATCAGAAAAACAAACAGAATTATTGTCATTAAACTGGGGTAAACTAAAACATCTAACAAAGAATAAAAGAATCCCCATCCCACATTTATTATTTTAGTTTCTTCTCCAAATTATTTCGGTCCTTTGTGCCCTTGGAAAGTCACTTCACCTCTCTGGGACTTATTTTCCTCTGTGAAATTAAGAGGTTGGGTTAGATAATATTTACAATACTGAACAGCTGTGTAATACAACACAAGGGAGTTAGAAGACCTGGTGTCTCATGCCCGATCTGTCATGAAATGTTAGGCAAGTCATTTAACCTTTCCTGAGTACCAGAATTCCTCGTCTATTAAATAGAGACAAAATCACCTGCTCTGCTTATCTTACAGGGATGAAGATAATCAGATTGCAAGTGGTTAGAGAACTGTAAATGTCATACAGTTATAATGAACTAGAAGCATGGTATGGTTTGGCTGTGTCACCACCCAAATCTCATCTTGAATTTTAGCTCCCATAACACCCTCGTGTTGTGGGAGGGATCCAGTGGAAGATAATTGAATCATGAGGGTGGTTTCCCCCATACTGTTCTCATGGTAGTGAGTGAGTCTCATGAAATCTGATGGTTTTATAAGGGGAAACCCCTTTCACTTGGCTGTCATTTCTGTCTTGTCTGCTGCCACATAAGACATGCCTCTTGCCTTCCACCATGATTATGAGACCTCCTCAGCCATGTGGAACTGTGAATCCATTAAACCTCTTTTTCTCTATAAATTACCCAGTCTTGGGTATGTCTTTATCAGTAGCGCGAAAACAGACTAATACAAAGTACTATCATCATTTTAACTTCCCAAAAAACATCTAATAGAAAAGATCTTTCCCCCCCTTTAGTTTCCAAAGAGCGATCACTAAATAATGATTCTATGGCGCTGAGCAACTTTGGAGCGAATGGCTGATAAAGGTACTGGAAAGCCAACGCGGGGTAGTGAGAATCAGAAGACAAGTCCTGACACAGACTCTGTGTGTGACCTCAGCCAAGGTATTTAATCTGATTGCCTCAGCTTTCTGATCTCGCAGACATGGAGCTGGGCAAGTTATAATACCAGACATCTACTGAATAGTTACTATGCAGCATGCCTTCTTTCAATTACACCTCAAAATAGCCATATGACATAGGTAAGATGACCATTCCCATCTTGCAGGTGGAGTGTCTGGCACTGCACAGGTATGTAACTTGCTAAGGGTCACCTAAAGCTCAGTAACAGGCAGTCAGTCTAACTTCAATGTCCATCTTCTTGACCTCTAGCCAGTAGTTCTCAAACTTTTTGGTCTGAGGATTCTTAAAAATTAAACTATATTTTTCCAAAAAGTAAAATAGTAAGAAGAATCACATTGTTTTACAGTTTTAGAAGTCTCTTTAATGTCTGGCTTCATAGAAGACAGTAGGAGAAATGGCCATTATTCCCCACCACAGCCCCCAATAGCAATCAAACAAAATATTATATAATCAAATTGAAAGGAAACTGGAAAAAAATAATTACAATTAAAACAGCACCATTTTAATATTTAATAAGCATCTTACGTTTCTAAATTAGAAGGTCACCATATTTAGTGAATGAAATGTAATAATAATCATGAGATTCTAAACTGCATTTTATACTTCAGTGATAATCTCAGATAAATCAGCCATTCCCAGCAATTACTGATATTTTATTTTTGTTAACAGCCTGAAAAAGTTTTAGAAGAGAAATTAATGATTGAGAGCTTGATTTGAAAAAAAAATGCACACTCCTATTTGATTCTAAGAAGGTGTAATACAATTTTTCCTAAGCAGAAGTATGGACTAAGGAAGAAAATGATAACCTGTGTAGGCTGATACGTCAGTGAGATGTATACTTTGACTCCTACTGAGAAGACGGGGATCCAGGTAGCCTCTGAACTCAGGTGAGTATTCTCTTTGGACACCTCTGATTTACTTCCATGATTTCCTTCCTTAAACCTGTGCCAGACCATTCCTTCTTCCATCTATTCCTTCCACTCTCCATACTCAGGTAAGACCAGTCTGCTTTTTACAATGCCCTGATATTGACATTCAACCTTAGGAAATAGGCAAAAATCATATTCTGAATTCCTTTCACTGCTTGGTCCACCAGGTAAACATCACCTCACACTGAGACAATATATATTTACCCAAAAAATGTTTTGTGAACAACTATTATGCACCTTTATCTTCTCCATGTCTTTATGCAAATATCATCTTAGCAAGGCCTTCAAGAGCCATCCATTACCACAAACACCACTAATATCACCACGTCTCTACTTCTTCCCTCTCCTCCCTTCCTCCTTTATTTTGTCTATAATATTTATCACTAGCACATTTTAAATTTCATTTATTCATTTCATTTACTTATTTTCTATCTCCCCAGCTAAAATGTAGATTCCATGAAGACAAATATTGTTTTTTATGCTTCCCTCACTGTTTAGTCCCCAGCACCTAGGATGGAGCCTGACATATATAAATTTATTTCTGCCTTTATTGCACATAGTTTCTTCCTTACTGAAGAGAATTTAAGATGCACAAGTCTCTGACTGGCCATCCGGATCAATTTCCCCACCTGAGTCAATATGTGTAAGCTCTTTAATTCCAGAGAGAGAGAAATGGGATGAGAAACCACACACAGAAAAAATGTGTTGAATGAATGAAAGTGATTAGAATGAATGAATATATGGACAAATGAATGTAGCAATCTAGGTGGGATGAAAAAGAATAATTTAAGTCATGGACTGTCCTCTCAAGGAGCCCACAGTCCACTAATGACTCTCAACCAGGTATGTGTGACAGATGACATATACCCCTGTCACACAGTTCTATGGCCATGACCCACACTGTGGAAGCTGGCACTAATAACATGAAGTGCAGATTATGTATAATTATCCCTCATGTATTCTGAAACTCCACCCTTTTGCTCCTACTCACAAAGCATCCAAGATCTAGACTGGACATGGTGTTTGCATAGGGGTGACCTTGAATCAGTTCTATTTTGTAAAATAAATTTTCTTAAAATGTAATACTTTGCCTATGATTAGTAATCAGTTACTCATAATACAACTCTCAACAATTGGCAACACTTCAGAATGTCCAGCTCTGCTTTGTAAAACTGCCTGCCTAGAAAACAGGATGAAGAATGTCACTTGAGAAATAAGGAAAGCTACTTGGTCTATTAGAGAAATATGTAATAAACAATTGGAAAATACTTGGTATAAAAAAATACAAACATTGTTTTCAGGTCTTATTCTTTGGAATGTGAGCTCTTATTCTTTTTCTATTTTCCCAATGCCTTTCTATCACAGAGCCTATCATATACCTGGAACTCCAGGGATTATGAATAAATAAATAAAGCACTGGATAAAAAACTAAATTGCAGAACAAGGGAAGAATAATATATTAGTCATTAAGTGATATACCAGATATCCTAAAGGCCTCAAACCTATGCAATTCCTAACTCATTCTTTGAAACTCAACTACCACCTTTTAGCAAAGTCTTTCTGACTTCCCCAACCCAAATTTCATTTTCCTACATGTTGATCACATCATATTTTTGTAGTATCTTCTTTAAGATACTCATCACATTTCATCTCATGCTGGTCCTTCATTTTCAGCTTCAGAGTTCTTTCATTTGCTGATCACTACTGCAATCTCAGACTGGTTCCTTTGATCTACATACTCATGGAACCATGTTCCATTCTTTCAGGGCACTTATTTCAGCGGTAGTTACACAATTATCTTTTTATTCATTTGGCTTGAGACTATCTCAAATCAACAAACTGTGAGCTCCATGACCCTAGTGACCACATATGATTTTGTTGACCAGGTATTCCCAGCACTAGCACAGTGCCTGGCCATAGCAGGTGCTTCATTAATATTTGGTAAATTAATGCATTAATGAATAATATGTAATTTGAGCATATGCACAGCAGGTCCTCGAATAATGCTGCTTCATTCAACATTGTTTTGTTATAGAATTGATGAGAGGAAAAAAAAATCATTTCCTACCCAGGTCGACTATCTGTGTGGAGCTGACACATTCCCCTGTGTCTGCATGGGTTTTCTCTAGGTACTTTGGTTTTCTCTCACATTTCGAAGCTGTGCATGTTAGGTGAACTGGCATGTCTAAGTTGTTCCACTCAGAATAAATGCAGCTATGTGTGAGTGCACATTGTGATGGGATGGGGTCCTGTCCAAGGTCAGTTCCCACCTTGTACCCTGAGCTGCTGGGATAGGCTCCAGCCACCCATAACCCTGAATTGGAATTAAGCAGGTTGAAAAAGAATGAAGGGATGAATAAATATAAACCACTGTAAAATAAAAATTTGTGAAGTGTACAGTAAACATACAGATGCCTGACAATAAACTGTGCAGTATAAAAGCACCCAGCAAACCCCCCATATTTGTTATTGTTTGTTTTTGAACTGCATGGTGGTTGGAGGGGCTCCTGACAATTTTCACTTTGCATTTATTCCTTGATTTAACCTGCCATTACTACAACCACTGTCACTCACTGATTCATTAAAAATTGGGTAAACATTATCTTGTTTTTATCATTCTTTCTTAAATATATACATAGTTCACATTTATTTCAATGCTTAATAGTACAAGTATGATGGGAGGCCGAGGCAGGTGGATCCCATCCTGGCTAACACGGTGAAACCTCATCTCTACTAAAATTACAAAAAACTATCCAGGTGTGGAGGCACGCACCCGTAATCCCAGCTACTTGGGAGGCTGAGGCAGGAGAATCGCTTGAACCAGAGAGGCGGAGGTTGCAGCGAGCCAAGATCGCTCCACTGCTCTCCAGCCTGGGCGATAGAACGAGACTCCATAAAAAACAACAACAACAACAACAACAAAAAAACAACAACACACATTTTGGGTCTTTATGTAGAAGTTTGGTGATGTTTTCTGACCAGAAATATGCCATAGAAACTTAACTCTTATTTATATCAATTAGTTTCATTATACATTGTTTCACTTAGTGTTGTAGCTTCTAAGAACCTATTGACATTAAGTGAAGACTTACTGTGGTATCTTCCCAAAAGACAGCAAACTCCTTTACCTCTTGTAACAGGGAATCTGACGCCTTGAACATGACAGTGGCTCCATAAATATTAACTTGGATATAATTTCCTAAAGCTGTGTATATTTGTGTATATGTGCATGAGGGTGTACGTGCATCTATGCAGCAAGGAATTGAATGTACCTTTAAAAACGTATCACAGCTTTCTACCTTTCACCTGTGTCTTCCTTCAGAAGACTTCTTTTTTATGTACAAATTGAATATTCAGTTAAACAATTACAAGGTTGTCACGCTGTTGACAAAAAAACCTGTTGCAGCCTTTAAGACAACCTTGAATAGGATAACAGCCCTTTATGACTTTAACAAAAATTCATTTTTATTGCAATTAACCAGCATGTACTAGAACCAAAAGGAAAAAAGAAATTCTGCCAGACTTGGCAGTGTGGCAGGACCAGTTTGTGCAACCTATATTCACTGGTAATAATGGTTATGTAAGAGACCCTTGCATGGGACCATCATTTACTCACAAGGACATACAGCTCACAGCCTGGTTCAGAACATAGTCATTATTCTGGATGCTCCCATTTCAATTCAACTGTATTTTTGAGTGTGTAATTAAAAAAAAAGAAAACCATCTTCCAGGGACCATTAAGTAATACTTGGACCCCCCTCAAAGGACAGCTGCAATACATTTAGGCACTTAGTCATCCAGTTATCACCTCTTCTCTCAAAAGGCCACATCAGCAAGGAGTAAAGGAATAGACTGGAAATGCCTCGCTGGGTATCCTGGCCAGCTGCTTCTACTTGGCCTGATGTATTATTGTATAGGCCAACTATCAACAATCAATTCTTTAGTCCTCTCTTAGAGCTGCTTGGCTGCTTGTCCTGCTCCATAGCTCACTATCATAATCTCCTTTGACACATAGTGGTGTCCAAAGCATAATTTCACACAGGGCCAGGGTTCCAGTCTGGGACCTGAAGCCCCTGTCCAAAGGAGAGATAGCACAGGACTTGAAATCACCAGAAGATCCCAATTCTCTATCCAGGCTTTGCATGTAAAGTGGGAGATTTGGAGCAAGGCAAGTAGCAGCACAAGCATCCCCCAGTTTCCTTTTCTGTTTTCAGAGGGTGGTGAATTTCATGACTTCAAAGAATCCTTTCCACATTGAGCATCTATGCCTTTGCTGATAGCACTATTTTAATGGGTCAGTTTTATTTTGCTTTACATTCTCTCTTTGTTGAAAGTAGTTAAGCCTTTCCTAAGTGAAGAAAACTTGACAAAGATTAATCTTCAAATTGGTTAACATGTCATATTCCTAGCCTGCCTCCAATCTTCTAAAGACTCATACAAGAAAAACAACGAAAGTGACCAACTACGTATAGTATAAAAGCAATAATTCTTGTTAAGTTCTACTAAGTGTCCAGAACTGTAGTGTGTGTGTATATCGGGGGTGGAGTAGTGTGTCATTTAGAACACAATCCAAGTCTAGAGAGAGTCAAAGAATTGATAAGAAAATTGTTGCATGTGAAACATTCATGCTAAAGTACTGAACTTCATATGGCCAAGTGAGTGAATATATAAGAAGGTAAGGCTGATAATAGTCATGGAAGAAATGGTTAGAAAAGTAAATTTTGGTGTGTGCCTTACAATATAGAAAGCTTTGATAAAAGGAAAAAAAAACAAGGAGGAAGTTATTCCATGAATGTGCCAATGTTAGAAATGACTGAATACATGCAGTGCTTAAAAGTAAGAGCTTTGCAATTGGGTAGACTGGCTTCTGATCCTGGTTCTGTCATTTGTAGCTGTGTGTTCTTGGGTAAGTCACCACCTGTCCACTCTGAGCCTTTAAATTTCTTTGCCTATAAAATGGAGATATTTAGAATGGCTAGCTCAGGAATTGGTTATGGGGATTAAGTTAAATAAAATTAAACAAGGTAATACCTAGCACGTAGCAAGTATTCAAAAAGCTTTAGTCATAATTGATATCACTATCAACTAATATTTGTAAATAACTTGTTATATGTCAATCACTCTTAGGCCCAAGAAATACAAATAAATTAAAACTAAAGTGCTGGCCACAAAAACTCTCACTGTGAAGACCAACTGACAAATCAATAATTCACCATGACACATATTGTACCAAATCTTTGCAAATAGGAACACAGGGAGCAAGCACCTAACAGTGGTTGGGGAGAAGGAAAGGATGAGGAAAATAGATCACAAAGATGGTGAGGATTCTAAGTCTAAAAGAATGAGTAGGAGCATACAAACACTAAACAAAAAAAAGTTTTCTAGATAGAATAAATATTACATGCAAAGATACAGATATTTAAGAAACAATCTAAGAATTGCAAATGGTTTGGTGGAAGATGGAGTACAGGATATGGGGGGGAAACAATAAGGGACAAGGCTGGACAATTAGGAAAAAACAGATTTGAATTTGTTTCTTCAGGCAAAGGAGTCAGATGATAATGACTAATTCTAAGGAAGAAGAATAAAAAATTAACAAGGCAAGGTGGAATCTGTAAATTATTCTCAGTTAATGAAGGGCCTTAAATGCCAACTCAAGGAGTTTGAATTTCAGCCTATGGACAGTTGAAAAGTATTTTCAGTTCTAAGATAGGGGATAAATATTAAAATTCTATTTTAGGTAGATTAGGCAGGTATATATCCAAAATGGGAATTGGAAAGAGATTCGAAATAAGGTACATTCAAGAATGATACAGTAAGGCCCTGGACCTGGATTTTTGAAGATATGAATCCAAGAGATACCTAAACTGAACTGATACAGAAAATAAATAAGAAAGACAATCAAAGTTGCCTGGAGGAAGTAAGGTTTATGAGGTATAGGTCATGATGAAATGACCTTGAGTGTAGCTTGAGTGTAGATGATTTGCTTTAAAAGGGAAAAGAGGTAACAGTTGAGAAGCCTATCGGACTTTTGGTGTTGAGCTCATTTATTAATCTATTCATTCACTCACTCCTTCAACAAATATTTATTGGTATTTCTCCTGATAGGGTAATATGAATAGGCACTGGAGATAGAAAGATGGTATAAATATAGATCATGCCCTCATGAACTTAGAGCTTACTAGGGGAGAAATGGAATGTACCCAAGCAACTATTAAGACAAGGTAGTAAATGATATAATTATCAAAAAAGGATGTCAGTGTAGTGAAAAATGACTTCCAACTGGGGAAACCAGAAAAGTCATGATGGAGAGGTCAGGATGTAAGCAAGGCTTTGAAGGTGAGGTAAGCTTATTAAACACAGAGTGACCATAAGTCCCAGTTTACACTACACAGTCCCAGTTATGCCTTTTGTCAAGCATAATTGTTAACAGCACCCCACCTTCACTCCCTAATTTTAACAATAAATTATGCAATTGCCCTAGTTATGGTGAAGGGGTGCCAGCCTGTGCTCAAAACCAATGTCAGTGAGAAGGTTGAACAGTGGAGTCAAAAGGCTGTTAATAATATAATACTTATAGTTAGGGAAGTAATGATACATGTCTCCTTGGTCCCAAAACCAACTACTCAGTAATATCACAAAGAGAAAAGAGAACTATGTTCAAAGGAGAGGGATCGTGATGTAGGCTGACTCCAAGCCATGCTAACACTTACTTCACCAGTGAACCCTACTTTGAGGAGGCATCTCATGGAACCAGTGTTCTACAGAACACACTTCAAGAAACATAAAACCTTATGATCAATTGGTAGTGATGTTATAAAGAGAAAAATGAATACTGAATGAAGTATTGATGGTTAGTAAGGCATTTCTAAATAGAAATAGGATAATTGCTGTGTCACCTACAGTGTAATATTTATACAGGATAGATCTCTCTAAATTACAAGTCTCTTAATAATGTCTTGGCTTGTTAAAAGGAATAATGAAATTTTTAAAAAATGATTTTTTACAGGGTAGACTGTATCTATGGTCCTAAACTCTATATTTTAAACTCCAGAACAGCTTTTAAAACTCTGACCATAGGGCACCATAAGCAACAGAACAAATGGAGTTCTGCTTTCTTTTTGAAAAGGATTATTGTGCAACTCATCTCTATGAATGTAAAATGCCAGAAACCTCCATGGCTGCAGAAAATCTAGTACCTTTCAAAGTTTTCTTTTGAAAGCTCTGAAGAATGAGATTGATGATAGAATCCCTAATGTCTCTTTTTTTTGTAATCCATACCACACAAGATTTAAGAGCCAAGCCAGAAAACATCAAATGACTTGTTCAGCATTGTTCAAGGAGAAACATTGATGTTTTCTGCCACTGACAAGAAATACTAAGATTTTTATAAAAGGTAAAATGAGATATGACCAGCAGCATGTCTACTACAAGATGCTGTTACACCAACTACCATAAGCAGATCAATATAAAACAAATTCATATTCCTGACTGCCTGAAAGGAAAAAGACCCTCACAAATCCACAGTGCATGAAAGAAAAATGGTGTTAACAAAAAAAATGAATATAAAGCTGGTCCCAGTGACCTCTAAGCCTGTAAAAATCAAACACACTTTTACATAACTTTATTATTTCTTGTTTACAGCTAGTGGTAGATAACTCTGGTATTCACTGAACAAGGGAAAGCAAAATACTCTTATCATTTTAAGGCCCAACTGAGCCAATACAGACACATTTTTTTTCTAATTGATTTTTCTCTTCAGTCTTTAAAAATAGAAACTACATCACCACCTGGTAAAATAACTACTAAGCACTTAACTGTATGGGATTATGGTGGTCACAGGGAAAAGAGAATTACTAGGCATAGCCCACCGGTTTAGAATTCTATATGAACAAGATATCCTAAATTTGTAAAGACTGTATGGTCTTTAAGCTATTTCATTTACATGGCCACATTTCAGTTTCTCAATATGCTTGTGAGATAGTCAAGGCAGGTGATACAACATCCAAATCAGAACAGAAAGCTGAGCATCACCAACTCAGTCGGTCATCATGCCTGAGAACTTCCAGTAAGTACAGAGTTAGGACTGCAACACAAGGACCCTAATTCCATATCTAAGGGTCTTTCTCCCACACTATAGCTGTTAAGCAATCAAGTTCTCTATACTTGCTCCTTATAACAAAGTTGTTGCTTGCCTCTTTCACAATAAGTTTTAAAATGAATAATAACAACTGAAAGGGTTACCTTCACCCAGCCAAAGAGTGGGTGAAAAGTAGAAATGGGCAGCTTTTGTAGGTCGCTGATATCAAGGCAGCAAACATCAGCCTATGGACTCAGTCTTCAGACAGCCATTGTGCACAGCAGCTTCTCTGTATACAGGTGAAATCAATACTTAAGTAAGGACTAGTCCACAGAATCCAAAGGCATCTAAATCTGTTTACAGATTATCATGATAGCCATGGTCATCAGGAAGACACATACCAAAATTAGGAGGAGACATGAATCTGTAAAGATAAAGCAAGAAAACCTCTGGTGGTATCTTAGTTGAGGGTCACAAATGGAAATGTCCACAGCAATCAGGCAGGTAACATAGCGAGGGTAGTGGGCTGGGTCGGAACCAGGGTGAGCTACTATGTGAAGGGGACAGCACTATTTAGTTCTAATTGAGTCCTGTTATGCAGGAGAACAGGCTCAGTGTTCCCAAATCTTCCCTTTTATCTTTAAAGAGAAACTGGATTATTAGGAGGAATTTGATTCCCGGCAACTAAATGAAAAAAGTAACATAGCATGGATCCAACTAAACATGTCTGTTGATTACATTTAGCCAGTATGTCAGATTCAGCCTGCAGACTAACAATTTTCAACTTCAAATTTCATTATTAAAACTTCTGGTTTAGTCAACAAGACATGTTTGACAATTTCTAGGTTCATGAAAAAATTGTATCTAATTGCTCAAAAATGTCCAATAGAGGGATTATAGAAGTAAACTAGAATTTTCACCTATTCACTGCGATAAGGGTTGGGGAGGCAACCTAAATATACCTACTGTAAGTTTATTATTTCTTTAAAACCTCTGGTTGAGGCAGGCACGGTGGCTCACGCCTGTAATCCCAGCACTTTGGGAGGCCAAGGCAGGCAGATCACGAGGTCAGGAGTTCAAGACCAGCCTGGCCAAGATGGTGAAACCCCATCTCTACTAAAAAGACAAAAATTAGCCAGGCGTGGTGGCAGGTGCCTGTAATCCCAGCTACTTGGGAGGCTGAGGCAGGAGAATCGCTTGAACCTGGGAGGCGGAGGTTGCAGTGAGCCGAGATCACACCACTGCACTCCAGCCTGGGTCACATAGTGAGATCCTGTCTCAAAAAAACAAAAACAAAAACAAAAAACACCTCTGGTTTATATTAAAAATTCATGTATTTTTTGCCTTCCAATTCACAATGCATGTGTTCTTCCTTTTAATATCAAGAAAGGTGATTTTCACCCCCAAAATCTCTAGTAAAGACTCTCCAGGACAATGTGCCACATTTATTCTGTGGCTTTCAAAACCTCTGCAAACCATGTTTAAGAAGCATAGCCCTAGATTAACCAGAGTTCTCTCAAGAGTACCACCCTTTCTTACATCCAGCTGTCCTTGGACCTAAAGCTTTAGCTCTAGCTATCCATCAGACTGACAACAGTCAAGGGCCAGAAGTTGGTGTGGCATACACAAAGAGAGACATGCTTCCAAAAATTCTCAAGACACAGTCTGCTGGTCTTGCTTAATCTGATCAACACCCTGACTACTGTCAGAAACAATGGCCGTGATTTTTCAGGCCTTCTCTGGCCTCTTGCCTTTCAAAACAATGTCTCCGCTGAAATGCCCAGAAGAATAACTTATCTTCCTGTCAGGGTTGAGACTACAAAACTTCCTCCAAAATTGCCTCATACCGCTTTTATCTTTAATGCTAAAGTTCACTGAGAAGTAGTGGGACATCAGAATAACTCAGTGGGAGAGCATCACATAGAAATTGAAGCTCCCTTAGCAGCACCAGGGCATTCTCAGAGACATCTCTTCAGAGGATCAACAAAACTATAAAATATACTAAATATTTAGAAGCAAGTATGTTTCTAAGTCCATATCTCTAACAAGGTAGATTCAGGACCAGCATACATAAACATTTCAAGGCTACAGACACATAGGGACACACAATATTATATAATAAAATGTGGTAGAGCCTGAAAAACTGTGTGCCTCACCTACATTTTGTTTTTTAATCTTGTTTTATTTCAAAGAGGATTCTTAAGTGTATTTCTCTTGTATTCTTCTATCTCCAGACACCAGAAATGCCCTTTGTGTGGCAATGATTAATGGCTCTCAAAAGCAAAAGAAACTGTCTACTCTGAAAGCTTTCTGAGTCTCTAGATGTATCCTATTTTTTCTGTGATAAATATCACCATATTTTTATGCACAATATTTTCCCCCTAGAAACTGCATAATCATGTTAGCTAAACATTGGTATAAGATTTTACTTTGAAACTTTTGGGATGTTTCCTCCATCTGCCAAGAGGCGTTCTGCAGATAATCATCCTTCATGGTTTCAAACCAAAAGGAAAAAAAGTTAAAGATTGAAACTGCCAGAAAACCATAGAGTTAACTTACTGCCATTCACAGGCCTGAGAGGAAGCCACAAAGGAATTTCTGACAATTGCAGTTTGTCTTAAATATGCCAATACAATGTTAACATTCAAGACTCATTAAGCAGATTTGTAGCATTCAGTTCACATCTGATGTGCTAGGGCCTCAGAAAATAGATTTCTTTACCCATTAGTGACAGTGAAGAAGACTCTGGCCACTGCAGTCCTTAACAAAGCAAAATAAAGCCTATTCTCCATGAGTTATGAGATGGCATAAAAAGAAGTAAGGATCTGCCCTGATATAGCATCCAGATAATGGTGGCTTGGGTATATCTGCCGTGCCTCCAAATCAGGAGTTAAATGATAACAGATAGTTGTAGACTTTAAACCACCAACCTCCCTTGCTATACACCTCCCCACTCCATACACCAGCAAGATATTATAAGAGGTTGTGGTGGAATGATGAAGTGAGAATTATCCCTGGGAGGCAAGTTTTGTTCAACATACATAAATCAATAAATGTGATCCATCATATTCACAGAGTGAAGGACAAAAACCATACGATCATCTCAACAGATGCAGAAAAAGCATGTGACAAAAGTCAGCATATTTTTATAATTAAAACTCTCAACAAATTAGATATAGAAGAAATGTTCCTCAACACAATAAAGGCTATATATGACAAGCCTACAGCTAACATTATACTCAACACTGAAAAGTCAAAGGCTTTCCATCTAAGATCAGGAACAAGACAAAGATGGCTACTCTAACTACTTCTGTTTAACATAGTACTAGAAGTCCTAGCCAGAGTGATTAGGCAAGAGAAAGAAATACAATGTATCCAAATAGGAAAATATGAATTGAAATTATCTGTTTGCTGAGGACATGATCTTATATAGAAAATCCTAAAGATTCCACACCCAAAACCTACTAGAACTGATAAAATCAGTAAAGCTGCAGGATACAAAACCAACATGCAAAAATCAGCAGTGTTTCTATACACTAACCACAAACTGTCTGAAAAAAGAAACTAAGAAAATAATCCCACTTGCAATAGCATGAAAAAAATACATAGGTGTAAATTAAACTAAGGAAATAAAAGATGCATATACTGAAAACTACAAAACACGGATGAAAGAAATAGAAAATGACACATATAAATGGAAAGATATCCCATGTTCATGGATTGGAAGAATTCAATCTAATTCAATTTAGTAATACCAATTCAATTCAATCCAATTCAATTTAATAATATGAATTCTTCCAATCCTTGGATTGGAAGAATTCATATTATTAAATTGTCTATAGTAACCAAAGCAATCTACAAATTTAATGCAATCCCTATCAAAATTCTAATGTAATTCTTCACAGAAATCGAAAAAAAATCCTAAAATTCATATGGAACCACAAAAGACACTGAAAAGCCAAAGCAATCATGACCAAAAAGAACAAAGCTGGAGGCATCACACTACCTGATTACAAAATACATTCCAAAGCAATAATAATCAAAATGGCATAGGACTGGCATAAAAACAGACACATCAACCAAAGGAATAGGATAGAGAGCTCAAAAATAAACCCACACGTCTACAGTCAATTGATTTTCAACAAAGGTGCCAAGAACACTAATGGGGAAAAGATGGTCTCTTCAATAAATTGTGCTTGAAAAACCACAGATAAAATTTAAATGTCCTTCATCTCACTCTTATAAAAGAATCAACTCACAATTAGTTAAAGACTTAATGTAAGACCTGAAACTATAAAACTACCAGAAGAAAACATGGGGGGAAAGCTATATGACAGTGGTATGGGCAATGATTTCTTGGAGATGACCCCAAAAACACAGGCAATGAAAGCTAAACAAATTAGATTACATCAAACTAAAAAAAATGATTAATAGAGTGAAGAGACAACTCACAAACTGAGAGAAAATATTTTCAAATCATGTATCAGATAAGAAGCTAATATTCAAAATATATAAAGAACTCAAACTACCCAATAACAAGAAAACAAATAACCCCATTTAAAAATGGACAAAGAACTTTAAAAGACACTTCTTAGAGGAAGACATAGAAATGATCAACAGATGTATAAAAAATACTCAATATCTCTAATCATCAGAGAAATGCAAATTAAAACCACAGTGACATAGCACCTCACATCTGTTAGATAAGCTATTATTAAAAAGATAAAATATAACAAGTATCGCCAAGGATGTGAAGAAAAGGGAACTTTTATACACCGTCGGTGATATTATAAATTCATATAAACAGTATGGGGGATCTTCATAATACTAAAAACAAAATTACCATATGATCAAGCAATCTCATTACCAGGTATATACCCAGAGGAATTGAAATCAGTATGTTAAAAAAAAAGTCTACATTTTCATGTTCATTGAAGCATTATTCGCAATAGTCAAGATATGAAAACAACCTGTGTCCATCAACGGATGAATGCATTTTTAAAATGTGGTATATATACACAATGGAACCTATTCAGCCTTAAAAAACACAACAGGAAATTCTGTCACTTATGACAATATAGATGAACCTAGAGGGCCTGCATTATATTAAGTAAAATAAGTCAGGCACAGAGACAAATATGTGATCTCACTTATACATGGAATCTAAAAAAGTCAAATTTATAGAAGTAGAGAGTTTAGAATGGTGGTTACCAGAGCTGGGGGTGGAGAAGATGGGCAGGGAAAGGTGAGAGCTTGGTCAACAGACACAAAGTTACAATTAGATAGAAGTGATAAGTTCTGGTGTTCTATTGCACAGCAAGTTGACTACAGTTAATAATAATGTATATTTCAAAGTAGCTAAAAGAGAGGATTTTTAATGTTCTCACTACAAAGAACTGATAACTATTTGAAGTGACAGATATGCTATTTAACCAGATTTGTTTCATAGAGCTATAGTTCTAAAGTGGATCCACAGAACTCTGTTATCAATTTTTTTCAGAGAGGTAGAAAATGTGAGTTTTATTAAAATGTGCTATTTACTGTATTATTTCATTCTCACACTGCTATAAAGAACTACCTGAGACTGGGTAATTTATAAAGGAAAGAAGTTTCACCTACTCACAGTTCCACATGGCTGGGGAAGCCTCAGGAAACTTACAATCATGGTGGAAGGCACCTCTCCACAGAGTGGCAGAAGAGCGAATGAATGAGGGCTGAGCAAAAGGGGAAGCCCCGTAAAAAAGCATCAGATCTCATGAGAACTCACTCACTACCAAGAGAACAGCAGCATGGGGGTAATTGCCTCCATGACTCAATTAACTCCCATTGGGTCCGTCCCACGATATGTGGAGATTATGGGAACTACAATTCAACATGAGATTTTGGTGAGGATACAGCCAAGCCATATAATCTGCATAATATAATTTCTGGAATATTCTTGTTAATGTCATTAAATCTATACAAAGACCTGATTCTGAAAGACCAGGAGCTTGTAAGAGATATCAATAAGCATTTGTACAAAAAGTTTAATATTAGAAGATGTTTTCTCTGGAAAGCTGTGACAAACGGGTTAGTGCCAAAATGGCCATCAAGAAACCCTTATTAACCAGAACATAAGTTCCTCTAGACTAACCTTACTGCTGTGTATATCCCTGAAATCCCACAACAGCAGTAATGATAGAGTCCAGTCTTCCTTTGCCTTCATCCGCTCCTCACTTAGTCAGTAGTGAGGGTAACCTCTCACCTTAATTTCTAGCCATTTGTCAAAGCTTTCTTTGCTGAGGTCTTGTCCATTATTCAAAGCTTATCTTACTAAGGTCTAAATATGCAAAGACTTCAACTGAGATTTTCTAATAGTGCTTCCCGTGTTCTACATTGCTTAGTATTATATATGGAATAATTATGATTGTGGTTATTTGTGTACTCTATCTCTCCAACTGTACCTTAAGCTCTACAAGGGCAGAGTCTTGCACCAGTAGCACAGTATTTGATAGGTGCTTGATAAATTAATGTAGCTTATTTGATAGGGTGAAGGAAGGAGTAGGGAAGAAGAGAAGAAAGAGAAATAAGGAAGGGAAGAGGAAAGACAGGGAGAAGAAGAGAGAGGAAAGGAGAAAGAGGCAGAAGGAAAAATGGATAGATGAACAGAAACTTCTTTTTTTTTTTTAAATTTGAGATGGAATCTCACTCTGTCACCCAGGCTGGAGTGTAGTAGCGTGATCTCAGCTCACTGCAACCTCCACCTCCCAGGTTCAAATGATTCTCCTGCCTGAGCCTCCTGAGTAGCTGGGATTACAGGTGCCTGCTACCACATCCAGCTAATTTTTGTATTTTTACTAGAGATGAGGTTTCCCTATGTTGGCCAGGCTGATCTCAAACTCCTGACCTCAAGTGATCCACCTGCCCCGGCCTCCCAAAGTGCTGAGATTATAGGCATGAGCCACTGTGCCCGGCCAACACTTTTAAGAATAAAAAAAAAAAAAAAAGAAAAAAGATTATGTTTCTCCTCAAAAAGCTTCTGACCTAGTTGGGTAGATAGAGATATATTTTTTTTATAACAGGAGGTCCATATTAGATGACTTATAACCACACAGTCTAGTACTTGGCCTCTAAAAGCATTACTATAGGAATTCAAATATG
This sequence comes from Pan troglodytes, assembly GCF_028858775.2. Lineage (NCBI taxonomy): Eukaryota > Metazoa > Chordata > Mammalia > Primates > Hominidae > Pan > Pan troglodytes. The sequence continues at coordinate 8,149,594 of NC_086015.1, forward strand.
AAGGTCAGCATGGCTGCAGAACTCAGAGAAGGTTTTATGAAATGGAGGGGATTTTTTTTTGCTGGAACATGAAGAAAGTGGTGAAACAGATAAGCAAAAATGAAAGAGGATGGCAAGTCCTAGAATGTTCCTTGATATTCTATATCCCTTCTCGTATTTGTCATTAGTGATTAGTGGTTTCTGCTTTGAATAGCACAGTAATTGCAGCTTGACTTTCTTAGGCTTGGAGAATAATTTTCACCCCAATAGAGAATAAACACCAACATTTAATGGATACACTTACTATGTATCAGGTCCTGCGCGAGGAACAAAACGTAAATCACATAATCAGATCCTTAGACAAACCACTATGATTATGTCCTCTCTACAGATAAGAAAACTGAACAGAGGCCAAGAACCTTGCTCCATATCACACAACTGGAAACAGCTGATAGAAGAATCAACCACTGATGCTTAGAAAATTTGGAAGAGCAGAAGCAGACCCTCCAATTCCCTCACACATTTTTCATTTTGATGGTAACACAGAGTTTACTTGACAGCAAAATTTTCTTTGGTTAACCTAAGTTTTTGTCTTTACATCCTATATCTAAGTTTTCAGCAGTCTGGATATGAGAAGATGAGAGACCATGCTGGAAATTTTCATTTAGCCCTTGATATGGTTTTTCTGTGTCCCCACCCAAATCTCATCTTGAATTGTAGCTCCCATTATTCCCACATGTTGTGGCAGGGACTTAATGGCAGATAACTGCATAATGCAGGCAGTTTCCCCCTTACTGTTCTGCTGGAGGTAAATAAGTCTTACAAGATCTGATGGTTTTATAAGGAGTTTCCCCTTATGCTTGACTCTCATTCTCTCTTGTCTGCCACCATGTAAGATGTGCCTTTCACCTTCTGCCATGATTGTGAGGCCTCCCCAGTCATGTGGAATTGTGAGTCCATCAGACCTCTTTTTCTGTATAAATTACCCCGTCTCAGGTATATCTTTACCAGCAGCATGAAAACAGACTAATACAGCCCTTCAGATCCACTCCCCACTCTTCATCCTGCTCTGTGCCCCAACAGGTGATCTGTGGAGCCTGCAGCAGTGCACCTGCTCTTTAGCTTCCCAGAGAGGTTATCCAGCAGAATGCACCCACAGGGAATCAGGAAGGAGAGAGAGAGGTCAGGGTCCGTATTCTCCGGATACGCCCCCTGCTGGGCCACCTCAGGTTGGTGTCCTGTACTAAAGGTGGAGGATCTAGAGGATCCTAGTAAATCTCGATTTCCCTCTTTCTCTCTCTCTCTCTCTCTCTCTGTCTCTCCTCCCAGCACCCACCAATTCCCCTATTCTCCAATGTAATAATTTTTTTTCCTTTAACCTTTCCAGGCCTAAAAATTTTCCTACCATCAGCCTCTTTCACCCTTTGCTTCTTTTTCTATGCTCAAACTTGTATAGAGTCCTTTTACACCATAAAATGCAGCAATACCACTTCTGGTATATATTCAAAGGGATTGAAATCAGTATGTTGAAGAGATACCTACATTCCCATGTTCATTTCAGCATTACTCACAATTGCCAAGATATGGAATAAAACTACGTGTCTATCAACGAATGAATAAAGAAAATGTGGTATACATACACAATGGAATATTATTAAGCTTTTGTTTTTAAAAAAGAAGGAAATCCTGTCATTTGCTGCAACATGGATCAACCTGGAGGACATGATAAGTGAAATAAGCCAAGGACAGAAAGGCAAATACTGCATGATCTCACTTACATGTGGAATATAAAACAGTCGAACTCATAGAAGCAGAGCATAGAATGGTGGTTGCCAGGGCCTGGGAGGGTAGAAAGAGGAAAGGGGAGATGTCTGTCAAATGCACAGAGTTTTAGTTAAACAAAAGGAATAAGATTTTGAGATCTCTTGCATAGGCTGGTGATTATAGTTAATAACAATGTGTATTTTAAAAAAAAGTCTCCTTAAATTTTCCTCAATTACACAACTTAAGTTTTCTGCAGTGAGCCTGACTAACACAGGTGATAAGTTTGTGAATTAGAATAGTGATATTTAAAATATAAGGAAAGGTCCAGGTCTGAGGTACATTTTGGAAGAAGGAACATCATTGAATGAAATACCGAAAATAGGTAAGAAAAGCAGAATAATATCAAAAATCATCAAAGATTTTTGGGTCCAGGTAATCTGGAAAATGATAATACTGACAGAAGTAGGAACATTATTAATGGAAACTTAGGAGTTCTTCCTGTGAATATCTGTCTCTTCATTTGAATGTCTGTTTGGGGAACTAAAATTTTTTTGTTAAAAAGAAATAAGACAATACGATAAAATTAAAGTCTACACTGCTCCTACTAGTCCCCTTTACCAGAAAAATCTATATCATAAATTGAATATGCATTCTTACAAACTATTTTTATATGTTATTTACATAAATGTGTATCCTGGTCCAAGGACATTATTATTCTAACAATACAATTATAAAATGATATGTGGTTTATTTAATAAACTACGAATCACGATTTCCATAATTTGGCAACTTAAAATTTTTACTCAAAATTATGTTTTGAAGATCTATCCATGTTGGCATGTACACCTCTACTTCATTTTTTTAACAGTTATGCAATAATTGGTCGAAATTGCTTTATCTGTTTGCTTTATCTGTTCCTCTACCAACAAACTTTTCACTATAATAAACAATACTTCAGTGAACCTCCTTCTCTAAGTCACCTTAGGAGAATTTCTGTAGGGTTCCCGTGGCATTGCTGGGCCACAAAAAACAAAATGAGTTTAGAAACTTTTATTTTTGAGGTTTAGGCTATGTGATCGGGCATCAAAATGGAATTTTAACAGTAGTCACTAGTAAACTTTGGCCTAAAGAAAAGATAAAAGAACCAAGAGGAAATGAAGATAAAGATATCCGTTTGTAGTGATATTTCTACTTTTTTTTTCAGCTAGGGGATGAAAATAGCACTGTTCACCAGGCCGTAAACCAGGCACCTTGCAATCATTATCTCATTTAGTTTTCACATATACCCTTCAAGAGATAACTGACATTCACTAATGCCTCATTGTAGGTAATAGTTTCCACCTCCGCTATAACTCCTTTTTCTTTTAATCAGAACAATATAACAGATAGGAAATTCCAACTGTTTGAAGTGTATCCTTTTTTAAAATCATCTTTTCCAACGTAAACAAAGAGTAAAGTCACTAATAAAGAAATAACAAGAAACTTGAAGGCAACAGGAAAAGTAAAAGCTGAATAATCCACAAAGTAGTCAAACCCTGGAGAAATCAGGAATTGACTCTACTTGAATCCTTAAAATTAATTTGTCCTCCCAATGAGGGTTTGCTGGTTTGAGGCAAAAAGATCTATTCTTCAATTAACTGAAGATGTCAAACTTGCATTAGAAACCCTCGATAACTCCTGACAGTGAAATAAATTAGGATTTACCCTATATAAACATAGGCCACATTTATTAGAATCCTCATAATAAAGCTATACCATCAGGTAAAATAAACTCTATTTTTCCAGAACATGATGGTTTTAAGACAAAGCCAAAACATAAAAGAGAAAAAAAATTCAGATATTTCTCCAACCTGTTCAGAAAGGCTGTACCTAGAGGGCTTTGAGGGTTTCCTTTTGTTTCCTGTCGTGTTACCTCTTCAACTTCATTCTACCATCAGCTATTCACATCAATAGCCCAAGGTTGGGCATGGAGGAGCTTCACGGACAAGCAGCAGAAGCTAGTGTCTCTGGTGTCACTAAACTCTAAGTTGAGAATTGTTCTTGGTTTTCAGATAAACAGTAAACTGTCCAGGCGCTAAGATTTGCCAAATTTTCTTTCTCTGATGCCCATACTGAATAAATGGGAAGATAATTTTCCTTAGGACAGCTGTGCACAGAGTTAACCTTAGGAATACAGGCAGTAATAATAAAACAATAACTAATGTTTTGCAGTAGTGTGCTGTTTTATTTACTATTCACAACACCCTGGAGAGGCAGCTATCACTGAGGCTCACTCACACAGCTGCCTAAGGATACAAAATGGGCAAATGACAAAGTTGAGACTGATATCCAGGGTTTCTGACTCTTATCATTCTCCCACAGTACTATCCTGCCTAGCTTTAGTAGGTGTTTATTTGATATTTGTGAATAAAGGTCTCTCTTCGTTGTAATCCCACCTGTCTCCTACCCACCTATCTGAATTGCCTGACATTCAATGATCAGCCATTCAGCCCTCTAGTGGAAGAAATTATTCCCTATTAAAGCACAAATATCAGGGCCTAGTGTGGCAACTCATGTCAGTAATAGCAGCACTTTGGAAGGCCAAGGCTGAAGGATCACTTGAGACCAGGAGTTTGAGGCTGCAGTGAGCTATGAAGGCATCACTGCACTCCAGCCTAAAACAAATAAATGAATTAAGTGCAAATATAAAGAGCTATACTTATTTAAAAATAACATTTGACCTAGTAATTCCATTCTTAGGAATAATTCAACCAAAGCAAACTACTAAATACATGAGCTGTTTGGTGTGGTATTTTCTGTGATAACTAAAAGAAAAAGAAAGAGATAAGGAGGTCAGGAAAGAGATGGAAACTAGAGAAAACAATTTCTGAAAATAACCCAAATGCCCAACAACAGGGGAATAAACTATAGTATATCAAAGGCTAGAACAGTGTTTTTCAAACTGTAGGTTGCTATTCATAAAGAGAGATGATTCTGGTATGTTGTGTTTTTGTTCTCATTGGTTTCAAAGAACATCTTTATTTCTGCCTTCATTTCGTTATGTACCCAGTAGTCATTCAGGGGCAGGTTGTTCAGTTTCCATGTAGTTGAGCAGTTTTGAGTGAGTTTCTTAATCCTGAGTTCTAGTTTGATTGCACTGTGGTCTGAGAGACAGTTTGTAATTTCTGTTCTTTTACATTTGCTGAGGAGTGCTTTACTTCCAAATAAGTGGTCAATTTTGGAATAAGTGCAGTGTGGTGCTGAGAAGAATGTATATTCTGTTGATTTGGGTGGAGAGTTCTGTAGATGTCTATTAGGTCCACTTGGTGCAGAGCTGAATTCAATTCCTGGATATCCTTGTTGACTTTCTGTCTTGTTGATCTGTCTAATGTTGACAGTGGGGTGTTAAAGTCTCCCATTATTATTGTGTGGGAGTCTAAGTCTCTTTCTAGGTCTCTAAGGACTTGCTTTATGAATCTGGGTGCTCCCGTATTGGGTGCATATATATTTAGGATAGTTAGCTCTTCTTGTTGAATTGATCCCTTTAGCATTATGTAATGGCCTTCTTTGTCTCTTTTGATCTTTGTTGGTTTAAAGTCTGTTTTATCAGAGACTAGGATTGCAACCCCTGCCTTTTTTTTGTTTTTCATTTGCTTGGTAGATCTTCCTCCATCCCTTTATTGTGAGCCTATGTGTGTCCCTGCACGTGAGATGGGTTTCCTGAATACAGCACACTGATGGGTCTTGACTCTTTATCCAATTTGCCAGTCTGTGTCTTTTAATTGGAGCATTTAGCCCATTTACATTTAAGGTTAATATTTTTATGTGTGAATTTGATCCTGTCATTATGATGTTAGCTGGTTATTTTGCTCATTAGTTGATGCAGTTTCTTCCTAGCCTCCATGGTCTTTACAATTTGGCATGTTTTTGCAGTGGCTGGTACCAGTTATTCCTTTCCATGTTTAGTGCTTCCTTCAGGAGCTCTTTTAGGGCAGGCCTGGTGGTGACAAAATCTTTCAGCATTTGCTTGTCTGTAAAGTATTTTATTTCTCCTTCACTTATGAAGCTTAGTTTGGCTGGATATGAAATTCTGGGTTGAAAATTCTTTTCTTTAAGAATGTTGAATATTGGCCCCCACTCTCTTCTGGCTTGTAGAGTTGCTCCAAGAGATCAGCTGTTAGTCTGATGGGCTTCCCTTTGTGGGTAACCCGACCTTTCTCTCTGGCTGCCCTTAGCATTTTTTCCTTCATTTCAACTTTGGTGAATCTGACAATTATGTGTCTTGGAGTTGCTCTTCTCGAGGAGTATCTTTGTGGCGTTCTCTGTATTTCCTGAATTTGAATGTTGGCCTGCCTTGCTAGATTGGGGAAGTTCTCCTGGATAATATCCTGCAGAGTGTTTTCCAACTTGGTTCCATTCTTCCCATCACTTTCAGGTACACCAATCAGACGTAGATTTGGTCTTTTCACATAGTCCCATATTTCTTGGAGGCTTTGTTCATTTCTTTTTATTCTTTTTTCTCTAAACTTCCCTTCTCACTTCATTTCATTCATTTGATCTTCCATCACTGATACCCTTTCTTCCAGTTGATCGCATCGGCTCCTGAGGCTTGTGCATTCGTCACGTAGTTCTTGTGCCATGGTTTTCAGTTCCATCAGGTCCTTTAAGGACTTCTCTGCATTGGTTATTCTAGTTAGCCATTTGTCTAATTTTTTTTCAAAGCTTTTAACTTCTTTGCCATGGGTTCGAACTTCCTCCTTTAGCTCGGAGTGGTTTGATTGTCTGAAGCCTTCTTCTCTCAACTCGTCAAAGTCATTCTCCGTCCAGCTTTGTTCAAAGCTTTTATATTCTCTATCACACCCCTATGTCATCTACAGTTACAAACCCCTGGGACAAAAGAAAAAGGAAATGAGTCTAGACTACCATGTGATCAAAGTACCTCTAAATTCGAGTGTGATTCCCCACATTTAAGGCAAGCTGCTAGAAAAATACAGCTTCATCAAAGGTTAAGTGTAACTGTTCATATGATTTTTAGAATCCTTAATATGCTGCCCTTATTGACCAAGTTACTGACTATCACTAGTTAATGTAAACTATTATTTGCGTTTTATAATACATTACATTTTATAAGTACTTTAAGTGGCCAACATAAAAATTAATGAGACCCCTATCAGGTTAAACCACTTTGTAAAGCTACTTCAGCTGATCTGGAGTTACTTTGGGTAAGGAGAGGCTAAACTGGAGGTGATGGGACACTGGGGAGTATGTTTAGCTTCTTCCCTAACATTACATAACAGAGAAGTATTTAAGAAATCATTAAACATAATTTGTCCATGTGCATTAGACACACCCATTTACACACAAGTTCAGTTCACAAATGAGAACATCAACTGCCTTTTAAAAATATTTTCAACTTATTTAAAGTATGTAGCCTTTATTTCTGAGGGAAAATATCTAGTCCTTGTGGTATGGGAAGAAGGCAGGGAAGCACTGGGTGGAGAAACGCAGGGTCCCTGGCTAGGGCTCTTCCCTTCTGGCCTGTGCCCACGGAACTAGGTGAGGACAGGCACTCCTGCTTTTGCCCCCAAATGTTGCATTTTTCCCAGACCACCCTGGCCCACCACACCCGCCACGCTGTGCCTATGAAAACTCCAAGACCCTCGCGGGCCCAAATGCAGACAGCTGGACCTCGAGAGGAGCAGAGGAGCGGAAGAGGTCACCAACAGGCACCAGTGGACTCTGGCAGGCCATCAACAGCGGGACGACATGGAATTCGGCTGGGGGCAGCCAGTCTCCAGGGGAAGATCACCTTCCCACTCCATCTCCCTTCTGTCCTCCCCATTTACCTCGCTGAGAGCTACTTCTACTCAATGAAACTCTGCACTCATTCTCCAAGCCCGCGTGTGATCCGATTTTCCTAGTACACCAAGGCAAGAACCCCAGGATACAGAAAGCCCTCTGCCCTTGCAATAAGGCAGAGGGTCTAATTGAGCTGATTAACACAAGCAGCCTGAGGATGGCTAAACTGAAAGAGTGCACTGTGACACACACCCACTGGGGCTTCGGGAGCTGTAGACAATCAACCGTAGATGCTGCCGTGGGGTCAGAGCCCAAAAACGCTCCTCACGACCTGCCAGTATGCATGTTCCTCCGAGGGGTTTGGGCGAGCCACACCCGCATCGCACCCTCCGCGAGGGGGATAAGGGAACTTTCCCCATTTACCTGGACTAGCTGAGCAGACTGATTATTTATTTCCTTGCTAATTTTTCATCTTTTTAACGAATTATTTTCTTTCCATGTTTCAGTCCAATTTCTGAATGAAATGGTCTTATGTTTTATTCTCAATACTTTGATGCTGAAACTTTCTAGATACGAAACTACATTTAAAAAAACATAAAAAATCTATTTTGTAAACAAATGACTAAATTGGGGCAGATCTGCCATTTGGGCTGGCAGATTTTCTACTGTAGAGCTCTGTCAGTGAAAACAGTTCTGGTGTTTAAACACTGGACTCTGGAAACAAAAAAATCAGGCATTTGATTGAACACAAATAAATGAAAGTTATTGATATTTTTCATGACCCCGTAATTTGCAGAGCTTTATACTTTTCAACATGTCACCAAACCCATTATATGATTATGTCACTTGATTCCCACATATGTTTATGAGGTAGATCAGGCCACAGTTAACATCATCCCCAATGTATATGAGGATCCTGAGACACAAAGAGGTTGTGTGACCTATACAATGTCACACAGAAAGTTAACGTAGAAGAGGGATCAACCCAGGTCTCCTGGTTGCTAATTTGTTTTCTACCATGTCACTTCACTACCCAACATCAAGGGCCACATCTCTTTAGTGTGTTCAAGAAACGCAAGTAAGAACAATGATTATTATTCCCCGGGGTCTCCTCTCTTTATTGCGCAGAATAAGCAATTTCCAGCTACTAACATACATAGTTGCTTTCCTGCAAAGTTTTCCCATAGAAACCCTAAATTTTCAAAAGAGTTATTTATTGCTAGATGGAGGTGTGAAGAAGCTTTTGGTTTTATCTTCCCATATCCCAGTTTGATCTATTAAATTTTGAACTCAGTGCCTCTTTAAAGGTGTTTAAAATTCAGTGCTCAAATCCCAAATTTCTCAAGGGTCAGCAAGTCAAATTCATTTACACTTTATCCCTGAGTTTCTTTCCTTTTTATCCTTTCTTTTATATGAAAAGCAATAAACCAGTGACCCATGCTTTTCACTCAGAGACTCTTTGGTCTGTACTTTAATCACTTCTTATCTGGTATCTTCAGTATAGGGTATCGTGCTGAAAATAAGTACTAAACAACTATTTACTTCTCACTGGACAATTCCAGCAATTTCTATCAGGTCACTTCAATACTTACTGAGATTGGCAGTTATCAAATCATGAGTCCAAATCTGTCACCACTTGGAAGATAAATAAGGTCAGGGATGTGGGATTGCAAAAACCAAAGGAAATCTATTTGAGACTTTGCATAAAACAAAGTTTGCAAACAGCTAATGAATGCTAGGTGAACAAAACAAAGCTCTACTTATAGTTATACATGGAAAAGTCTACAGTCATTAAAGACAATGGCATAGATCTATGTTTACTGACACAAGATATTCATAACATTTTATAGAAGTGTAGATAATATGACTGCATCTTAAATTGTATCCATGCATAGAAGTAAATCTGGAAACTAATTTTCTCTAAGCAGGGGAATTATGGCTTTTTTATATTTTTAAATTTTTGTTTATACTTTCTAGTTTTTCTCTAATGAGTTTATCTTTCTTACTTTATAAGTAAAGCCTCTCTGTGGAAATGTAACTAAAGCAAAGGTTAATAGGGCCATGGACCTCCCTTTCCATCTTTCAAATGAGTTACAGAATACAACAAATGTAAAGGAAAAAAAATCTCATGGGACAAAATGACAAATTATTCCTGGGAAGGAATTTAAATTATGATACATGCTAATTAATACTCAAGAAATCAGGTAAACAGGGACTTAAGGGCAGCTTCTTCCTTATCTTTTCTGGAACTTGTTTTCTTAGTTCTCTTCCTTTTTGGGAGGGGAAGAAAATAGGTGACTTAGTAAGACAGAGGCCTGGGCTTAGAGTCAGAAGGCCTTGATTACCTTATTAGCCTCTCCTCTTAATTGGGTAGGATTCACCACCTCTCTGAGTTTTGATTTCTTTATCAAGAATGAGGACAATAATACCTAATTCAGGTAAGAATTCCCTGAGAAAATATTTGTGAAAATTTGGAGCATGGAGTTAGAAATCAAAAAATGTAACTTAAACATGAATCTCTCCCCTGATTCTCATGCTGGTTTTCTGCTCTGTCTGAAATAAAAACAGATACATTAAGTACTCAGGTTCTTGGATCTCATTTCCATTGGCTACATGGTTCTAATTGGTATTCAAGTTGAGACGGCATGACAGCTAGGCCTTTCTAATCATCCTATTATGCCAAAGAAGACATGGTTCCCACCAAGAGCCTGTGACTATTCCAAACTTTTTTAAACATCCAAAACAAGGCATGAATAGGTGTCTTTGAAGCAGGATTCTCAGCTTGAACCTAAGCTGTGTCCACCCTTCACATTCATGGTCAGGACATATCAGGGCGGATCTGGCAGATAATAGGGTAGGGTAAATGAGAATTCATTTGCATAAGTAAATAGGACCCTCCTCTCCCCACAAGATATAGGAATGTTCTCCTGAGTTCTCTTTGTACTCTTGACCATCATCACCTCTAGCTTTGCCTCTCTTTATTTACAGAGATAAGAGAAGATATTGCATGCTTGAAAAAAGGAACAGGATACATGAAAAAGAAACAGAGAACAAAAAAGAGTCATGAAGATGTGAGTGTCATTATCCACATTTAAAATGCCATAAAAGAGGTTAATGATTCAGTCAAGGAAACTCCAAAATATAGAGCCAAAAAAAAAAACCAAAGAAATGGAAATAAAAGAGAAAAAAATAAGAAAATCAGAGAATGAATCCAGGAAGTCTAACATTAGTTCCAGAGAGAGGGATTGCTAGTTTTCCTGAAGAACCTTTTAGTACCATTTAAATATTTTAAATGTGTATGTATATTGCTTTAATAAAACAAAGTAGTTTTCAAGTATTATTTATACTTTTTGTATCCACTTTGTCACTTCTAATTTACTCATTAAACACACCATAGTAACTACACTTTTTGAAGTCAACATTGATTTTCTAAATGCCAAATCTAGTGGGCAGCTTCCAATACTCATACTACTTGAGAAGTATGTAACATTTGTCATGTGACCACCCCAACCCTCCCTTAATTTCTAGAATGTCACTCTTCTTTAGTTCTCTTTCTCCAAGAGCTCAACATCACCATTGCTGTTTTTTCTTCTACATTACATAAAACTTTTATGTCCCATCTTTACTTATTCTCCTTTTACTCTACACACTTGCTGGATAGCCTTACTCCTAAGTTTTGATTTCCAATCTGTAAGTCAATAATTGCCAAATCTGTATCCCCTGAGCTTGACTTCCAGCTGTCTACATCTTTATTTGATGTCCTACAAACACCTCAAACAGCATATACAACATTGATTTCATTATTTACCTATTTTCCTCCACTCCCCAAACCCAAATCCACCTAATCTGCTACATTTTTCATTCCAGCTAATGGCCTGACCAAGCTAACAACCATAAGGTCACTCTCAACTCCTTCCTCAACCTTCAGATCAGAAAGAGCTGTAAGTCTGGACTGCTCTCTCCACCTACATTGTCACTACCTTATCTTAGGCTTATCATTTATCTTCAGATGCTATTCTCTTCCTATCCAGTCCATCCTCTGCATTACTGCCTGTTATATTCCTTAAAGCCACATCTGCTCCTGCCTAAAAGCTTTCAACAGCTCATTATCAGTATAATTTTCTTTGCCTGTCATTGGAGGCCTTCGCAGTCTGACTATGACCCATGTTCCAGACAATGTGCCTTAATATACACAGAACCTCTGCCCCAGATACACTGGATTCTTCACTGGTCCTGAATGCCTCAGGCTCCTTCATCACTCCACCTGGTCCAACTGCCTGTAATTCCCCACCTTGATTTCTTCAACTGGAAAACTTACTAATTCTTCAAGGCCTTACTGAAATGTCACATTGTCTGTAAAGCCATGCAGGGAAAATTCTTCTTCAGTGTTCCCAATATCCTGATATGCTGTGTTGTTATCTCCTGCAGCATTGTGAGTCAGGCTTTGGATCTCTACCAAGAGGCCACACACACATACACAAACACACACACACATACAAACCACCAAGTTCTCATGTATTTAGCTTGTAGTAAGTACAAAACTTAACAGAAGAGTACAGGCACATGCAGGAAGTTTTCCTTGGTCCTTGGTTCCCCACAGGTTGTGCAGCTGCCACTGACACTGTCCATTTAGGTAGGGTACAGCCATGTTTGAGAAAAAAGTTACAATATTGCTACACTATCACTCCTTTATACTTGAACTTACAGCATCATCCACCTATGAGCTTCCTTTTTAGGAAATGTTAACAAACAGCAGACCCTCCTGATTCTTAATTTAGCCCCTGTGCAGACATATCCTCACAGAGGAGAGAAAGCTGAGCCAGGCACAATGTTCCTAAACAATGTCTCTGCCTGCAGACTTCCAGTCACAGGAAGTCCATCTTCCCACACCTCTACTATTAAAGTTGCCAATTTTGTATTATAATTTATTTATGTCTCTGTCTTTACCACTGAACTGTGAGCTTTCGGAAACCAAAAGCCATATATTATTCATATTCCTATGCTCAGTGACAAGCCCAGCATTTGGTACCTAGTAGGACACACAATAAATTTTGTTAGATAAGCCAACCTAAAACACCTTTCAAAATCTGGTTTTCTTACCATTTGACCCAGCCATCCCATTACTGGGTATATACCCAAAGGACTATAAATCATGCTGCTATAAAGACACATGCACACGTATGTTTACTGAGGCACTATTCACAATAGCAAAGACTTGGAACCAACCCAAATGTCCAACAATGATAGACTGGATTAAGAAAATGTGGCACATATACACCATGGAATACTATGCAGCCATAAAAAATGATGAGTTTATGTCCTTTGTAGGGACATGGATGAAATTGGAAAGCATCATTCTCAGTAAACTATCGCAAGAACAAAAAACCAAACACCGCATATTCTCACTGATAGGTGGGAATTGAACAATGAGAACACATGGACACGGGAAGGGGAACATCACACTCTGGGGACTGTTGTGGGGTGGGGGGATGGGGGAGGGATAGCATTGGGAGATATACCTAATGCTAGATGACGTGTTAGTGGGTGCAGCGCCCCTGCATGGCACATGTATACATATGTAACTAACCTGCACATTGTGCACATGTACCCTAAAACTTAAAGTATAATAATAATAAATTTTTTTAAAATCTGGTTTTCTGAAAGCTTGTTAGATCTCACAATCTATTTGTAATCCTGAGTTTCTATAACTTGGTGAAGGATACACACTTTACAAAAAGATATTTCAAAGAAGTAATCTTGGGCAGCTAAAATTACAGGTTATTTGTGATGGTCTTGTACAACTCTGACCTAAAATACCATCTTCTTTGTCTACCTGTTGGGAAAATAATCATGATACTGCCTGGCCTCCTGGAGTCACAATTACACCTATGGGAAATTCAAGGCCCAAGAGCTGGCCTAAGAAGGAAAGGGTCCCTCTCTCACCACAGATATCAGATAGAGATTGTCTGGAGGAGGGGATTTCCAGGATGCTACCAGGAAGAGGTTTGGGCAAAGTGACTTACGAGGTCACTCTAGCTGGGGTGGCTGGACTGCTGGTTCTATATTCTACCCCTCCTTCAACAAGACCCCCAACTTGTGGTGTCAGGAAAACACACAGTTTTGTATTAAATGCACCTGAAGTCTCATTTTGGTTCCACAATTTACTAACTGTATGACCATGGCAAACTGCCAAAATCCCATGAATTTCTATTTTCTCATTGGTAAGATGCAGGATAATTGTGAGGGCATGAGTATTTCACATACCTAACCTAGTATCGAGTTTGTGCTAGGTAAATAATAGCTGATAACAGATAGGAAATAACTGAACTAGAAGAAGAACTTACTTTACCGGATGGAAAAACACTGGACCAGACTTCAGACCAGGGTAATAAACAGCAACAACACTGTGACCCTGGGCTAATCACATAATCTTTCAAGGATATAGCTTCCTCAACTGTAAATTCAGGAAATTTGACTTGACAATTTTTTTCCCAGCCATTATTAACATTCTAGATTTCACCCATCTAGCTTTATATCCCCAGTTTCAAAAAGAACATAATTTTTAACAATAAGACAACTGAGTCCAAGATGATTAAATGACCTCTCCAAGGTCAAAAAGCTAATAAATTATAGAAGATGGGAGCTAAGATATATTATCTTTACTATGTACTAGGTTCCACGCATCATTCTTGGATCTCACTTCATCTTCTTGTAATGGGTATTATAGTCTCTTTGTTTTATGTTTTTAGCAAGGCTACCAACCCTTTAAAAATGATAGTTGTGCTATTTATGATTAGTAGAACTGGTGATGTCCACTTAAGGTAGACCTTCTTTTTTTCTGCCAAGAACCACCATTGAGGTTCCTTGTAGCCTGTAGACATAATTTGAAAAGTAACCACATGCTCAAAAAGTTAAACATATAGTTTCCATTATGACCTAGCAATTTCATTCCTAGGTATATACCCAAAAGAAGTGAAAATAAGGATTCAAATAAGTGCCTATATATGCATGTTCATAGCAGCGGCACTATTTTTTTATTTAACTTTTAAGTTCAGGGGTACATGTGCAGGTTTTCTATATAGGTAAACTACTGTCATGAGGGTTATGTACAGATTATTTCATCACCCCAGTATTAAGCCTAATGCCCATTAGTTATTTTTCCTGATCCTCTCCTTCCTCCCATCCTCCCTGCTCTGATAGGCCCCAGTGTGTGTTGTTCCCTTCTATGTGTCCATGTGTTCTCATCATTCAGCTCCCATTTATAAGTGAGAACATGTGGTATTTGTTTTCTGTTCCTGTGTTAATTTGTTAAAAATAATGGCCTCCGGTTCCATCCATGTTCCTGTAAAGGACATGATCACGTTCTTTTTTTATGGCTGCATGGTATTCCATGTGTATGTACCACATTTTCTTTATATAGTCTAACACTGATGGACATTTAGGTTGATTCCATGTCTTTGCTATGGTGAATACAGCAGCAGCACTATTCACAATAAGCAAAAGGTAGAAACAACTGAAAAGTCCATCAACAGATAAATAAACAATTATGGTATATCCATATAACAGAATATTATTTCAGCATTCTATTAAGTGAAAGAAGCCATATACAAAGGTCACATATTATATGATTTCATTTCTATGAAATATTCGGAATAGGTAAATCCATACAAACACAAAGCAGATTGGTGGTGGCTAGGGTTCAGGGAGAAGGTATGTGGGAAATAGGAAGTAAGTCTTTAATGGTATAGAATTTTATTTTGGGATCATGAGAATGTTTTGGGACTAGATAGAGGCAGTGGTTATACAACAGTGTGAATGTACTAAATGCCACTAATTTGTTGACTTTAAAATGGTTAATTTTATGTTATGTGAATTTCACCTCAATTAAAAAAACTCATGTCCACTGATATGAGAAAACTGGACATAGGGATGAAGGAAAAGGAGCATTAAGAATCCAAAGTCCTCATGGCAGACATGGGATCAAGATCTCAACCCATTCTGTCCAAAGTTTAAAGTAACTAAAATCTGTTGAGAAGGACTTAAGTGGCTGTGACTGTGGTTAACTAGTAGGAGAGAAGCCAAAAGGTTGAAAGGGAAAACTGCCTTCAAAGCAGGGGAGTGTATTGGAACTGTTGCCCAGGCTCAGCAGCAGGATCTGGTTTGCTGTTGGAGGAAGCAGTCCACAGGGCACTGTGTGGCTGACGTTGCAACACCTCTGCATCAACCACCCAGGCACTGGGGGACAGTGGATATGTGCCCATTCAACAACAAATCCATTCACTCTACACATAGGTATTCAGCATTTCCTTAGTACCAGGCATCGTTCTATACTTTAGGTAAGACAGAAATGGTCTTTGTTTTCATGCAACTTACATAACATTGAGTAAAGTACACAAAAGAGAAGAAAAGAAAAAAGATAAATTCAGATAATTGATCACAGCTATGAAGAAAAGAAGGCAATGCAATCTTGTATAGACGTGATTAGAGGGGATGAGAGATGCAATGGTCAAGGAAGCATCTTTGAAGAAGTAATATGTTAGTTGAGAACTAAATCTTCAGCATGAGGACCGCTGTGCGGGAGTGATACCACAGCACAGCAGAAGCTAGTTTACTAATACAGACACTTTATCTCACAATTCCTAACTCCATACAGAGCTGAGTTCCATATTCTGCACACAGTGAACACTTAACAAATATTGATGGAGGTCAGAATGAGAGGGAGTGTCTAGATGGCATCCACATGTTTGTTTAGTTTGGTTTTGCTTTGCTTTTGTTCCAGTTTTGTCCATAGGAAGCAAGACATTTGCCCTAAAACATCGTTTCTTCTACTCAAATATAACTGCTGAAAAGGCTCAGAATGAAACACATGTATTGTGCTTGTTCTATTGATCAAATGGTCAGAAGGAAGAATTCAGTCATTTTCAAACTTCCTTGAAAAGCAGAACTAGGAAAGTAGCACAGTAGAGAGAAAAGACCCCTGACCTAGGAATTATGAGACCATTGTTCTGGTCCCAATTTTCTTCTAACATTCCATACAATCATAGGAAAGTCATTTCAACTATTTGTACCTTGATTTTCTCTAAATAATGGGAAAAATGAACTACATAATATCTCTGAGGTCTTGTTCTTGTATATGATATATATGGGGGCAGAGGAGAGTAGGGCTCAGAGAGAAAGGTTTAGCTAGGGCATCACAGACATTGATCAGACATGGGGACTCGACAATGGCTGATCCGTGTGAGTGTTTATGTCTCTAGGAAATATTTGCTCTTCCTGTCTTTGCATTCATGTTGTCACTTTTCAGATTCAGCTCCTTTGCTAAAAGCTCTCCCTCCCTCTCTTTACTTACGAGAATGATTGAGACTCCTGTTGATAAATAAAACAAGAGATTGTGAATAAAGCAATAACACTTGAAAGCTATATCAATTTCTTTTTGTCTCTTTCTTTCCAAAAAATAAAAATCTCACTTATAAGCAAATTAGCTTTACATGCCACCTCCCCGCACTTGGGGAGACAGAATAAACAGATTTTTCTTTAAAATGGCATCAAGACATCAAGACAGTACAATTCTACTCTGAAGAAAATGATAAAAGCATGCAAATGCCCATTCAATTCAATGGTAGGAGGAGGAATTTTCCTATATCTTGGAAAGTAGGAGAAGATAATGAGGTCAGTTTGGTACAAGTAATGTTTATGAAACACAATGTTATTCTCCTTCCTATAAATACAGACTGCAGATCTTATTAGTCAGACTTCGTTTCCTCCCTTTGCAAATGTAAAATTTTAATTGTTCTAATCCCTTCCCTGTTGATTTCTTGCTACAATTTTACACAGCAGCAGATCACCTCTTTATTTTCTCAGAAATACATTAGCACAGTGCCATAGTCCTAAATCATATATATTTTAATTGAGTGAAGGAAAAAACAAAAGAGGAAATCAACTCTGAAATTCAGGGCCCTAAAAATAGTCTTCTCCAAAAGGACACACATTTACTATTTGGAAGCTAATGTTAATTATCTTTGGCTTTCATGACCAAGAAACAAAAATCTTGAGGTTCTGTTTTTAGCAATACCTACCTACAAAGAATCAATGTATTGATTTGAGAATACTACCTATCTGTATCTAATATCAAAAAAAGAAACTCAGGAAAAATTTTTACTGCCTGACCACTGAAAGTCAATATCTAATATACACTTATATACTCATGAAGGGTCATTTTCTATAATGTAGTACATATAAAAAATGCACTGACTGGAATTCAAAGAATCGTCATTTCAGCCCCTATTCATCTGACAGCTATGTGATTCCAATCAAATCATTTAATTGCCTTAGGCCTAATCTCTCTCACTGAAAACAGTTGTAAAATAGTAGAAGAATATCTTAGTAAAGCAGTTTTATGTTTCTACAAAATAAAATGTTAAATACTTCTTAATAAAAAAACCTTTGTATGTGTTTTATTAAAAATTTGTAGATAGCATAAAGCTGTGCTGTACAATACAATAGCCACTAGCCACATGTGGATATTTAAATTTAAAATAATTAAAAATAAAATAAAATAAATGCCTCAGTTGTACTAGCCACATTTCAAGTGCTCAAATAACTACATGTTACTGGTTATTACTGTACCGGAGAGCACAGATATAGAACATTTCTGTAATCATAGGAAGATTTATTTAATGGCACTGGTATGAAGTGACAGAAAAAGCACTATGCTTTATTATCTTTACAAAGCACTAAAATAAATGTTTCAGTCATTCAACTCAATATTCCAATAGACATCAATCTATACATTAACACCCATGGGTACAGTTATTCAACTAGTTACAATCTATCTGCTTTTCACCATTAACTCACAAACTTTCTCCTTCTTATTTATGAGAATGTCATGAGAAATATTATCACATTGCTTGCTGAAATCCAAGTGCCCACTGTCTGTTGTAACAGACATCTGTAACTCTGTCAAAAGAAATACAGAAGAGAAAGTTCTTCTGTCATGATCAATTATTATTTGTTTATTTTTAGAGACAGGATCTTACTCTGCCACCCAGGCTAGAGTGCGGTGGCATGCTCACGGCTCACTGCAGCCTTGATCTCCTGGGCTTAAGCA
The DNA here is from genome assembly GCF_028858775.2 of Pan troglodytes. NCBI lineage: Eukaryota > Metazoa > Chordata > Mammalia > Primates > Hominidae > Pan > Pan troglodytes. Next base: position 8,168,222 of record NC_086015.1, read on the forward strand.
ATCCTCCTGTCTCAGCACCCGCTGAGTAGCAGGGACTACAAGTGTGCATGACCACACGTGGCTAATTTTTGTATTTTTCATTGAGATAGGGTCTTGCTTTGTTGGCCAGGCTGGTCTCAAACTTCTGGGCTCAAGTGATCCTCCCACATTGGCCTTCCAAAGTGGTGGGATTATAGGCATGAGCCACCATGCCCAACCATCACTTATTAAGCCCATGCTAGTGCCTCGTGCCATTTTCCCAAGCATGCACAAACTATCCCTAGAACTGCATCCCACCTGTCAGTGCCATGCTGATCATTCTCCTTTCAAATAAAAAAAAATCAGAATTATATATAGATGCTTCTTTTCTGTTTTGTGTCTCTTGTGTCTCAGGACTCCTGAAAGATCACTAACAATAGTCTAGCCAATTCTTTGTACCCATAAATATAATTTGTGCATCCTAGGTAATTTTTAACTCAGTTAAAAGTAGGACTGTATATGTCAGCTCTTTTTTCTTCATGCTTGTTCTACTTATTCAAGTTTAAAAATAATATTTCTTGACAGCTTTATTTCTTCTATGTTAATTTAGCTTTTCCTCTTTCTTCTGTTAGTGATACATCATTAGGACTTCCTTCCTTACTCTTCTTTCTCTAAACACAACTATACATAGAATTTTGTTCATCTTATCTTTAAAACTTTTTTGCAGATTTTAGTACATCTTAGCCTCTAGACCATCTACTAGACTCACTACATTCATCCTTAGTTAATAAGATTTGTTTGTTAAGACCTTCGACTGTTAGAAGCAGAAGTTCACTTGAGCTAACTTCAGCAACAGGAGTCTAAGAAAGTAAGGATATGCCCCCAAAACAAGGGTATGAATACAACCACTTTTCAGGAAGAACTAAAACTGGCAGTGGAAGGGGTGTCAGATTTCAAAGAGGGCAAAAGTCTTACTGGTTGATAAACCTATAATATAAGGAAAGTAAAAAACAACAAGATAGTTAAATTGAAGAGATATTTGAATTCATAATCATGAAAAGAAATAATTTTTCAGTCCTGTCACTATCAAGAGTAACTCAATGAAAGCGGCAGTAGTCTTACCTACTTTCAATCTAATGTGTACTCAAACTTAAATCTCTAATATTCTTCCCTGAGGTAAGTCACTGATACTTAAGAGAGGGTAAATGATTCCACATCGTGAAGAACAACAAAATTACAATAGGGTTAGAAATCTACTGTGACCAAAAAGTAAAGACTGCTTCCAAGGATTCCAGAGGACAAAGGAGCCCATTTAAGAGGTCTCTCACTGACCAGGTTGTGTCTATTTAAGCAAATAATAACTAATTGAAACAAGTTGGATGTATAAAAGGCTATGAGCCCACAGTGATGTTCAAACAATAAAATTACTGTAAAGCTACAAAAATGTAGTGATACCAACCTAGAGAGCTGAAATGGCTAAAAACCAAACCCAGGATTTCATCCTGAAAGTGGTTGGTTACAAAGCAAATTGTATTCCCAACCTCACAGGGTGTTGTGGTGGTTAATATTGGGTGTCAACTTGATCGGAATGAAGAATACAAAGTATTGATCCTGGGTGTGTCTGTGAGGGTGTTGCCAAAGGAGATTAACATTTGAGTCAGTGGGTTGAGAAAGGCAGACCCACCCTTAATTTGGGCAGGCACAATCTAATTAGCTGCCAGTAAGGCTAGAATATAAGTAGGCAGAAAAATGTGAAAAGAGAGACTAGCCTAGCCTCCCAGCCTGCATCTTTCTCTTGTGCTGGATGCTTCCTGCTCTCAAATATCGGACTCCAAGTTCTTCAGTTTTGGAACTTGGACTGCCTCTCCTTGCTCCTCAGCCTGCAGACAGCCTATTGTGGGACCTTGTGATTGTGTGAGTTAATACTTAATAAACTCCCCTTTGTATAAATATTATATATATTCCGTTAGTTCTGTTCCCCTAGCAAACCCTGACTAACACAGACTTTGGTACCAGGAGTATTTCTAGATGAACAGAATATTAAGGATGGAGTTCTTTCATTGGTTTTGGGGTTTCTGGAGTTGGCTGCTTAATATGATTAGACCCAAAAATGGGAAGGACTTTACTTCTAACAGTATGGAGAACAGTGACAGTCCTTGGCATGAACTGTTTAGAGACTTACACAAAATAAATGCATTTGACACTCCTGATTCATCGCTCATGAAAGGCAAGGAGTTCAGTGACTCTATACATAATACCTTTGACCATACGTGGAGAACCGAGGAACATAATGAAGCAGGTTAGTTGCTCCTAAGTTCAGTGGACAAAGTGATGAAAGAAAATGATGAACTCAGGGATTCTATCTCCTGGCTTCAGAAGCAGATACTGAGCTTCAAATCTGCTAAGATTGCCCTGAGTAAGATTCTTATCTCCTGTAGAAAAAGCTAAAATTGTGGAAAAACAGACAGGAGCTCTTATCATGCGAGTGACTGACCTGCAACAAAAGTTGCACGCACAGCCTCGCCAGGTGTCTACTGTTAACGTGAGGGCATTGATTGGAAAAATACTGGACCCTGAAACTTGGAATGGGGATGTGTAGGAGGACCCTGATGAAGCTGGGGACACCGAGTATGTAAACTCTGATAAACTTTTCTTGCCAGAAGAAACAGCTTCCCTATCCCCAGTAGTGGCAACATCCCCTAACCAATCCATGCTGCCATCAGCCTTTCCACCTTTGTCTGAGGAGATCAACCCTGCATTGCCTGGGGCAACAGTGTTGGCCTCCCCCGAGGCAGTTGCCAGGCAAGATAATGTACATTCTCCTCAGGAGCCATCCACAACAGCCCTGTTTGCTTCTAGACCTATAACTAAAGTACTGACAGGCACTTAGAAGTTAGGTTCAGAGCGTGACCCATGAAAAGGTGTGCTACACTCAAAAAGAACTGCTTGAGTTTATATAAATTAGAGTTTATATAAATTATAAATTAGAAATAATTTATATAAACAGAAATCTGGAGAACAGGCATGGGAATGGATAGTAAGGGTGTGGGATAATGGTGGAAGGAACATAGAGTTGGATCAGGCTGAATGTATTAATTTGGGCCCACTAAGTAGGGACTCTGCATTTAATGTTCCAGCTCAGGCAGTTAAAAAAGGTTCTAATAGTTTATTTGCTTGGTTAGCTGAAATATGGATTGAAAGATGGCCTACTGTGAGTGAACTGGGAATGCCTGATCTCCCTTGGTTTAATGTAGAGGAAGGGATCCAAAGGCTTAGGCAGATTGGGAAGGTGGAGTGGATTAGTCACTTTAGACCTACTCATCCCAGCTGGGAGGATACAGAAGATAAACCCTCGACCAATGCCTTGCAAAACAGATTCCTGAGGGCAGCACCTGCATCTTTAAAGAGCCCTGTAATTGCCCTTCTCTGCATGTCATATCTAACGGTGGGAACGACAGTCACTCAACTACAAAATTTAAATACAATGGGAAGAATTGGATCCCAAGGTGGCAGGGGCCAAATGGTAGCACTCAACTGTCAAAGGCATAGTGGGTGTACCTACTGTAATGGACAGCAGAGGCAAAGCAGCAATCAGAATAATCTGACTAATGTAGAGTTCTGGCATTGGCTAATTAATCATGGCATTCCTAGAAGTGAAATTGGTAAGAAGCCTACTGCATTCCTACTTAATTTATATAAGCAGAAAACTACTAGATCAAATGGAAAAAAGACTAATTTGAATTATAAAAACAGCGAATCACGGCCCCTCAATCAATTTTCAGACTTGAGCCAGTTTACAAACCCAGAACCCCTTGAATGAAGGGGAGGCCGGGTTCTCTTAAGGAAGGACACCACTACAATACTGACAATTTATGCAGTGAATCTTTCTCCCATGCTTCCCCAAGGAGACCTCCAGCCGTTTACCAGGATAACTGTGCATTGGGGAAAGGGAAATAATCAGACATTTGGGGAACTACTGAACACTGGCTCTGAGCTGACGTTGATTCCAGGGGAAACAAAACGTCATTCTGGTCCTCCAGTTAAAGTAGGGGCTTATGGAGCTTAGGTAATTAATGGAGTTTTAGCTCAGGTCCAACTTACACTGGGTCCAGTGGGTCCCTGGACTCATCCTGTCATCATTTCCCCAGTGGCAGAATGCATAATTGGCACAAACATACTTAGCAGTTGGCAGAACCCCCACACTGGCTCCCTGTCTGGTAGGGTGAGGGCTATTACAGTGAGAAAGGCCAAATGGAAGCCATTAGAGCTGCCTCTACCTAGAAAAATAGTAAATCAAAAACAATATCGCATCCTGGAGGGATTGCAGAGATCAGTGCCACCATCAAGGAATTGAAAGATGCAGAGGTGAATGATTCCCACCACAACCCCATTCAACTCTCCCATTTGGCCTGTGCAGAAGACAGATGGATCTTGGAGAATGGCAGTGGATTATCATAAGCTTAACCAACTGGTGACTCTGATTGCAGCTGCTGTACCAGATGTGATTTCATTGCTTAAGCAAATTAACACATCTCCTGGTACCTGGTGTGCAGCCATTGACTTGACAAATGCCTTTTTCTCCATTCCTGTCCATAAGGCCCACCAGAAGCAATTTGCCTTTGGCTAGCAAGGCCAGCAATATACCTTTACTGTCCTACCTCAGGGGTATACAAACTCCCTGGCTTTGTATCATAATCTTATTCAGAAAGACCTTGATCTCTTTTTGCTTCTGCAAGATATCACAGTGGACCATTACACTGATGACATTATGCTGATTGGATCCAGTAAGTAAGAAGTAGCAAACACACTGAACTTATTGGTGAGACATTTGTGTGCCACAGGATGAGAAATAAATCCGACTAAAATTCAGGGAACTTCTACCTCAGTACAATTTTTAGGGGTCCAGTAGTGTGGGGCCTGTTGAGATATCCCCTTTAGGATGAAGGATAAGTTGCTGTATTTGTCCCCTCCTACAACAAAGAAAGAGGCACAATGCCTAGTGACCCTATTTGGATTTTGGAGGCAACACATTCCTCAATTTGGTGTATCACTCTGGCCCATTTATCGAGTGATCCAAAGGCTGCCAGTTTTGAGTTGGGTCCAGAACAAGAGAAGGCTCTACAACAGGTCCAGGCTGGTTTGCAAGCTGCTCTGCCAGTAGGGCCATATGATCCAACAGATCCAATGGTGCTTGAGGTGTCTGACAGGTAGGGATGCTGTTTGGAGCCTTTGGCAGGCCCCCATAGGTGAATCACAGCAGAGCCCTGTAGGATTTTGGAGCAAGGCCCTGCCATCTTCTGCAGATAACTACTCTCCTTTTGAGAGACAGCTCTCAGCCTGCTACTGGGCTTTGATGGAAACTGAACATTTGACTATGGGTCATCAAGTCACCATATGACCTGAACTGCCTATCATGAACTGGGTGCTTTCTGACCCATCTAGCCATGAAGTGTGTCATGTGCAGTAACTTTCCATCATCAAATGGAAGTGGTATATTCATGACTGGGCTAGAGCAGGTCATGAAGGCACAAGTAAGTTACATAAGGAATTGGCTCAAATGCCCATGGTCTCCATTTCCGCCACCCTGCCTGCTCTTCCCCAGCCTGCACCAATGGCCTCATGGGGAGTTCCCTATGATCAGTTGACAGAGGAAGAGAAGACTAGGCCCTGGTTCTCAAATGGGTCTGCACAATATGCAAGCACCACCCAAAAGCGGACAGCTGCACTACTACAGCCCCTTTCTAGGACATCCCTGAAGGACAGCAGTGAAGGGAAATCTTCCCAGTGGGCAGTACTTTGAGCAGTGCACCTGGTTGTGCACTTCGCATGGAAGTGCATATGGAATGGCCAGATATGCAATTATATACTGATTCATGGGCTGTAGCTAATGGTTTGGCTGCAAGGTCAGGGACTTGGAAGAAACATGATTGGAAAATTGGTGAAAGAAATTTGGGGAAGAGGTATGTGGATGAACCTCTCTGAGTAGTCAAAAACTAAAGGTATTTGTATCCCATGTGAGTGCTCATCAACGGGTGACTTCAGCAGATGAGGATTTTAATAATAAAGTGGATAGGATGACCCATTCTGGGGACACCAATCAGCCTCTTTCCCCAGCCACTTCTGTCATTGCCCAGTGGGACCATGAACAAAGTGGCCATGGTGGCAAGGATGGAGGTTACACATGGGCTAAGCAACATGGACTTTCACTCACCAAGGCTGACCTGGCTACAGCCACTGCTGAGTGCCCAATTTGCCAGGAGCAGAGACCAACACTGAGCCCTCGATATGGCACCATTCCTCAGGTTGATCAGCCAGCTACCTGGTGGCAGGTTCGTTATATTGGACCTCTTCCATCATGGAAAGGACAGAGGTTTGTCCCCACTAGAATAAACACTTACTCCGGATATAGATATGAGTTTTCCTATCCCGCTCACAATGCTTCTGTCAAAACTACCATCCAGGGAATCACAGAATGCCTTACCCACCAACATGGCATTCCACACAGCATTGCCTCTGACCAAGGCACTCACTTTATGGCTAAAGAAGTGTGGCTGTGGGCTCATGCTCATGGAATTCACTGGTCCTATCATGTTCCCCATCATCCTGAAGCATCTAGATTGATAGAACAGTGGAATGGCCTTTTGAAATCACAATTACAATGTCAACTAGGTGACAATACTTTGCACAGCTGGGGCAAAGTTCTCCAGAAGGCCATGTATGCTCTGAATCAGCATCCAATATATGGTACTGTTTCTCCCATAGCCAGGATTCATGGGTCCAGGAATCAAGGGGTGAAAGTGGAAGTGGCACCACTCACCATCACCCCTAGTGATCCACCAGCAAAATTTTTGCTTCCTGTTTCCATTACATTATGTTATGCTGGCCTAGATTGTCTTAGTTCCTGGGGAAGGAACGCTGCCACCAGGAGACAAAATTCCATTAAACTGGAAGTTAAGATTACCACCTGGACACTTTGGGCTCCTCCAACCTTTAAGCCAACAGGCTAAGAAGGGAGTTACAGTGTTGGCTGTGGTGACTGATCCAGACTATCAAGAAGAAATCAGTCTACTACCCCACAACGGAGGTAAGGAAGAGTATGCATGGAATACAGGAGATCCATTAGGGCATCTCTTAACATTACCATGCCCTGTGATTAAACTCAATGGGAAACTACAGGACCCCACTCCAGGATGGACTACAAATGGCCCAGACACTTCAGGAATGAAGGTTAGGGTCACTCCACCAGGAAAAAAACCACAACCTGCTTAAGTGCTTGCTGCAGGCAAAGGGAATACAGAATGGGTATTGGAATAACGTAGTCATTTATATCAGCTATGACCACACGACCAGCTGCAGAAAGAAGACTGTAATTGTCATGAGTACTTCCTTCTTCTTTTGTTAAAAACATGTTTGTGCATGTATACACTTGTACTAAGAAAAATCTTCATTTTATTTCCTTTCTCCTTTATCATGTGACATAAGATTTATTGACTTCACATCAGCATTTAAGAATTGTTAACTTTATGTAATAGTATTTGGGTTGGGGATTAGTGTGTTTCAGGTTGTAGGAAAGATAGTTATATTAGGCATAATTACGACCTTATTATTGTCCTTATTTGAAAATTATGTATGATCTCAGGAGATGTGTATGGGTTCAAGTTGACAAGGGGTGAACTTGTGATAGATAATACTAAGTGTCAACTTGATTGGATTGAAGGATACAAAGTATTGATCCTCGGTGTGTCTGTGAGGGTGTTGCTGAAGGAGATTAACATTTGAGTCAGTGTGCTGGGAAAGGCAGACTCACCTTTAATCTGGGTGGGCACCATCTAATCAGCTGCCTGTGCAGCTAGAATATATACATGTAGAAAAATGTGAAAAGAGAGACTGGCCTAGCCTTTCACCCTACATCTTTCTCCCGTGCTGGATGCTTCCTGCCCTTGAACATCGGACTCCAATTTCTTCAGTTTTGGAACTTGGACTGGCTCTCCTTGTTCCTCAGCCTCCAGATGGCCTATTGTAGGACCTTCTGATCATGTGACTTAATACTTAATAAACTCTCCTTTATACATGTATATCTATTCTATTAGTTCTGTCCCTCTAGAGGACCCTGACTAATACAGGTGTCTACTGCTAAAGTGGGGGCATTGACTGGGAAGGAACAGGATCATTAAAATTGGCATGGGAACATACGGGCAGAATGATGAATCTGTGGATACTCAGCTCCTAAATTCCAATGACTCTTCTCTGCCACTAGAAGGGGCAAACACAATAATAATGGGAGACATTAACACTCCACCATCAACATGAGACAGATCAATGAGACAGAAAGTTAACAAGGATATCCAGGAATTGAACTCAGCTCCATCTCACGTGCAGGGACACACATAGGCTCAAAATAAAGGGATGGAGGAAGATCTACCAAGCAAATGGAAAACAAAAACAGGCAGGGGTTGCAATCCTAGTCTCGGATAAAACAGACTTTAAACCAACAAAGATCAAAAGAGACAAAGAAGGCCATTACATAATGGTAAAGGGATCAATTCAACAAGAAGAACTAACTATCCTAAATATATAAGCACCCAATACAGGAGCACCCAGATTCATAAAGCAAGTCCTCAGAGACCTAAAAAGAGACTTAGACTCCCACACAATAATAATGGGAGACTTTAACACCCCACTGTCAACATTAGACAGATCAACGAGACAGAAAGTTAACAAGGATATCCAGGAATTCAACTCAGCTGTGCACCAAGTGGACCTAATAGACATCTACAGAACTCTCCACCACAAATCAACAGAATATACATTCTTTTCAGCACCACACCACAAATATTCCAAAATTGACCACATAGTTGGAAGTAAAACACTCCTCAGCAAACGTAAAAGAACAGAAATTATAACAAACTGTCTCTCAGACCACAGTGCAATCAAACTAGAACTCAGGATTAAGAAACACTCAAAACTGCTAAACTACATGGAAACTGAACAACCTGCTCCTGAATGACTACTGGGTACATAACGAAATGAAGGCAGAAATAAAGATGTTCTTTGAATCCAACGAGAACAAAGATACAACATACCAGAATCTCTGGGACACATTCAAAGCAGTGTGTAGAGGGAAATTTGTAGCACTAAATGCGCACAAGAGAAAGCAGGAAAGATCTAAAATTGACACCTTAACATCACAATTAAAAGAACCAGAGAAACAAGAGCAAACACATTCAAAAGCTAGCAGAAGGCAGGAAATAACTAAGATCAGAGCAGAACTGAAGGAAATAGAGACACAAAAAACCCTTCAAAAAATTAATGAATCCAGGAGCTGATTTTTTGAAACGATCAACAAAATTGATAGACCACCAGCAAGACTAATAAAGAAGAAAAAAGAGAAGAATCAAATAGTGGCAATAAAAAATGACAAAGAGGATATCACCACCGATCCCACAGAAATACAAACTACCGTCAGAGAATACTATAAACACCTCTATGCAAATAAACTAGAAAATCTAGAAGAAATGGATAAATTCCTCAACACATACACCCTCCCAAGACTAAACCAGGACGAAGTTGAATCTCTGAATAGACCAATAACAGGCTCTGAAACTGAGGCAATAATCAATAGCTTACCAACAAAAAAAAGGTCAGGACCAGATGCATTCACAGCCGAATTCTACCAGAGGTACAAGGAGGAGCTGGTACCATTCCTTCTGAAACTATTCCAATGAATAGAAAAAGAGGGAATCCTCCCTAACTCATTTGATGAGGTCAGCATCATCCTGATACCAAAGCCAGGCAGAGACACAACCAAAAAGGATAATTTTAGACTAATATCCTTGATGAACATTGATGCAAAAATCCTCAATAAAATACTGGCAAACCAAATCCAGCAGCACATCAAAAAGCTTATCCACCATGATCAAGTGGGCTTCATCCCTGGGATGCAAGGCTGGTTCAACATATGAAAATCAATAAACATAATCCAGCATATAAACAGAACCAAAGACAAAAACCACATGATTATCTCAACAGATGCAGGGAAGGCCTTTGACAAAATTCACAACCCTTCATGCTAAAAACTCTCAATAAATTAGGTATTGATGGGATGTATTTCAAAATAATAACAGCTATCTATCTATGACAAACCCATAGCCAATATCATACTGAATGAGCAAAAACTGCAAGCATTCCCCTTGAAAACTGGCACAAGACAGGGATGCCCTCTCTCACCACTCCTATTCCAACATAGTGTTGGAAGTTCTGGCCAGGGCCATCAGGCAGGAGAAGGAAATAAAGGGCATTCAATTAGGAAAAGAGGAAGTCAAATTGTCCCTGTTTCCAGATGACATGATTGTATATCTAGAAAACCCCATTGTCTCAGACCAAAATCTCCTTAAGCTGATAAGCAACTTCAGCAAAGTCTCAGGATACAAAATCAATGTGCAAAAATCACAAGCATTCTTATACACCAATAACAGACAACCAGAGAGCCAAATCATGAGTGAACTCCCATTCACAATTGCTTCAAAGAGAAGAAAATACATAGGAATACAACTTACAAGGGATGTGAAGGAGCTTTTCAAGGAGAACTACAAACCACTGCTCAAGGAAATAAAAGAGGATACAAAAAATGGAAGAGCATTCCATGCTCATGAGTAGGAACAATCAATATTGTGAAAATGGCCATACTGCCCAAGGTAATTTACAGATTCAATGCCATCCCCATCAAGTTACCAATGACTTTCGTCACAGCATTGCAAAAGACTACTTTAAAGGTCATATGGAACCAAAATAGAGCCTGCATTGCCAAGACAATCCTAAGCCAAAAGAACAAAGCTGGAGGCATCACGCTACCTGACTTCAAACCATACTACAAGCCTACAGTAACCAAAACAGCATGGTACTGGTACCAAAACAGAGATATAGACCAATGGAACAGAACAGAGCCCTCAGAAATAATGCCACATATCTACAACTATCTGATCTTTGACAAACCTGACAAAAACAAGCAATGGGGAAAGGATTCCCTATTTAATAAATGGTGCTGGGAACACTGGCTAGCCATATGTAGAAAGCTGAAACTGGATCCCTTCCTCACACCTTATACAAAAATTAATTCAAGATGGATGAAAGACTTAAATGTTAGACCTAAAACCATAAAAACCCTAGAAGAAAACTTAGGCAATACCATTCAGGACATAGGCATGGGGAAGGACTTCATGTCTAAAACACAAAAAGCAATGGCAACAAAAACCAAAATTGACAAATGGGATCTAGTTAAACTAAAGAGCTTCTGCACAGCAAAAGAAACTACCATGAGAGTGAACAGGCAACCTACAAAATTGGAGAAAATTTTTGCAACCGACTCATCTGACAAAGGGCTAATATCCAGAATCTACAATGAACTCAAACAAATTTAAAAGAAAAAAAAAACCATCAAAAAGTGGGCAAAGGATATGAACAGACACTTCTCAAAAGAAGACATTTATGCAGCCAAAAAACACATGAAAAATGCTCATCATCACTGGTCATCAGAGAAATGCAAATCAAAACCACAATGAGATACCATCTCACACCAGTTAGAATGGCAATCATGAAAAAGTCAGGAAACAACAGGTGCTGGAGAGGATGTGGAGAAATAGGAACACTTTTACACTGTCGGTGGGACTGTAAACTAGTTCAACCATTGTGGAAGTCGGTGTGGTGATTCCTCAGGGATCTAGAACTACAAATTCAACCCAGCCATCCCATTACTGGGTATATACCCAAAGGATTATAAATCATGCTGCTATAAACACACATGCACATGTATGTTTATTGCAGCACTATTCACAGTAGCAGAGACTTGGAACCAACACAAATGTCCAACAATGATAGAGTAGATTAAGAAATTGTGGCACATATACACCATGGAATACTATGCAGCCATAAAAAATGATGAGTTCATGTCCTTTGTAGGGACATGGATGAAGCTGGAAACCATCATTCTCAGCAAACTATCACAAGGACAAAAAACCAAACACCGCATGTTCTCACTCATAGGTGGGAATTGAACAATGAGAACACTGGGACACAGGAAGGGGAACATCACACACCAGGGCCTGTTGTGGGGTGGGGGATGGGGGGAGGGATAGCATTAGGAGATATACCTAATGCTAAATGACAAGTTAATGGGTGCAGCACACCAACATGTCACATGTATACATATGTAACAAACCTGTACGTTGTGTACATGTATCCTAAAACTTGAAGTATAATAATAAAAAAAAAGAATGGCATCAAACTTCCCATGGAAATGGAAGGTAGAAGATAATGGAACTATACCTTCAAATTTCCAAGAGAAAGTTATTTTTTGTTTAACAAAAATAAAATAAAAATAAATGATGAGATCATGTCCTTTGTAGGTACATGGATGAAGCTGGAAACCATCATTCTCAGCAAACTATTGCAAGGACAAAAAACCAAACACTGCATGTTCTCACTCATTGGTGGGAACTGAACTATGATAACACACGGACACAGGAAGGGGAACATCACACACCGGGGCCTGCTGTGGGGTGGGGGGAGGGGGGAGGGATAGCATTTGGAGATATACCTAATGTTAAATGATGAGTTAATGGGTGCAGCACACCAACATGGCACATGTATACATATGTAACTAACCTGCACATTCTGCACATGTAACCTAAAACTTAATGAATAATCAAAAAAGAAAATAAATAAATAAATAAAAAGAAAACTGGCACAAGACAGGGATGTCCTCTCTCACCACTCCTATTCAACATAGTGTTGGAAGTTATGGCCAGGGCCATCAGGCAGGAGAAAGAAATAAAGGGTATTCAATGAGGAAAAGAGGAAGTCAAATTGCCCCTGTTTGAAGACGACATGATTGTATATTTAGAAAACCCCATCATCTCAGCCCATAATCTCCTTAAGCTGATAAGCGACTTCAGCAGAGTCTCAGGATACAAAATCAATGTGCAAAAATCACAAGCATTCCTATATAACAATAACAGACAAACAGAGAGCCAAATCATGAGTGAACTCCCATTCAGAATTGCTTCAAAGGAATAAACTACCTAGGAATCGAACTTATAAGGGATGTGAAGGACCTCTTCAAGGAGAACTACAAATCACTGCTCAATGAAACAAAATCGGATACAAACAAATGGAAGAACATTCCATGCTCATGGGTAGGAAGAATCAATATCATGAAAATGGCCATACTGCCCAAAGTAACTTATGGATTCAATGCCATCCCCATCAATCTACCATTGACTTTCTTCACAGAATTGGAAAAAACTACTTTAACATTCATATGGAACCAAAAAAGAGCCTCCATTGCCAAGACAATCCTAAGCCAAAAGAACAAAGCTGGAGGCATCACGCTACCTGACTTCAAACTATACTACAAGGCTACAGCAACCAAAACAGCATGGTACTGGTACCAAAACAGAGATACAGACCAATGGAACAGAGCCCTCCGAAATAATACCATACATCTACAACCATCTGATCTTTGACAAACCTGACAAAAACAAGCAATGGGGAAAGGATTCCCTATTTAATAAATGGTGCTGGGAAAACTGGCTAGCCATATGTAGAAAGCTGAAACTGGATCCCTTCCTTACACCTTATACAAAAATTAATTCAAGATGGATTAAAGACTTACATGTTAGATCTAAAACCATAAAAACTCTAGAAGAAAACCTAGGCAATACCATTCAGGACAGAGGCATGGGCAAGGACTTCATGTCTAAAACACCAAAAGCAATGGCAACAAAAGACAAAATTGACAAATGGGATCTAATTAAACTAAGGAGCTTCTGCACAGCAAAAGAAACTACCATCAGAGTGAACAGGCAATCTACAGAATGGGAGAAAATTTTTGCAATCTACTCATCTGACAAAGGGCTGATATCCAGAATCTACAAAGAACTGAAACAAATTTACAAGAAAAAAACAAACAACCCCATCAAAAAGTGGGCAAAGGATATGAACAGTCACTTCTCAAAAGAAGACATTTATGCAGCAGCCAAAAAACACATGAAAAAATACTAATCATCACTGGCCATCAGAGAAATGCAAATCAAGACCACAATGAGATACCATCTCACACCAGTTAGAATGGTGATCATTAAAAAGTCAGGAAACAACAGGTGCTGGAGAGGATGTGGAGAAATAGGAACACTTTTACACTGTTGGTGGGACTGTAAACTAGTTCAACCATTGTGGAAGACAGTATGGCAATTCCTTAAGGATCTAGAACTAGAAATACCATTTGACCCAGCCATCCCAATACTGGGTATATACCCAAAGAATTATAAATCATGCTGCTATAAAGACACATGTACACGTATGTTTACTGAGGCACTATTCACAATAGCAAAGACTTGGAACCAACCCAAATGTCCAACAATGATAGACTGGATTAAGAAAATGTGGCACATATACACCATGGAATAATATGCAGCCATAAAAAATGATGAGTTCATGTCCTTTGTAGGGACATGGATGAAATTGGAAATCATCATTCTCAGTAAACTATCACAAGAACAAAAACCCAAACACCGCATGTTCTCACTCATAGGTGGGAATTGAAGAATGAGAACACATGGACACAGGAAGGGGAACATCACACTCTGGGGACTGTTGTGGGGTGGGGGGAGGGGGGAGGGATGCATTGGGAGATATATACCTAATGCTAGATGACGAGTTAGTTGGTGCAGCGCACCAGCAAGGCACATGTATACATATGTAACTAACCTGCACATTGTGCACATGTACCCTAAAACTTAGAGTATAAAAAAAAAGACTGGAGATCAGGGTCTCCATACTAAAAAAAAAAAGAAAAGAAAATGTGGCACATATACACCATGGAATACTATGCAGCCATAAAAAAGGATGAGTTCATGTCGTTTGTAGGGACATGGATGAAGCTGGAAACCATCATTCTCAGCAAACTATTGCAAGAACAAAAAAACCAAACACTGCACGTTCTCAGTCATTGGTGGGAAATGAACTATGAGAACACTTGGACACAGAAAGTGGAACATCACACACCGGGGCCTGTTGTGGGGCGGGGGGAGGGGGATGGGAGAGCATTAGGAGATATACCCAATGTAAATGATGAGTTAATGGGTGCAGCACACCAACATGGCACACGTATACATAGGTAATAAACCTGCACGTTGTGTACACGTACCCTAGAACTTAAAGTATAATTTAAAAAAAACAAACAAACAAGAAATGGAAGAAAATTTCCTCAACCTGATAAAGGGAATCTACAGAAATTCCACAACTAACATCATACTTAATGAAAGACTGAAGCTTTTCCTCTCACATCAGGAACAAGACAGACATGCTCATTCCTACCACTTTTATTCACCATTGTACTGGAGGTTCTATCCAGAGCAACTGCGCAGAAAAAATAAATGATCCAAATTGTAAAAGAAGAAGTACAACCATCTCTATTTGCAGATAAGATAATCTTGCATATAGTAAACACTAATAATACACACACACATATTATTAGAACTAATAAGTGAGTTCAGCAAGGTTGCTGAATACAAATTCAATATGCAATATTGAATTGTATTTCAATACAGTAGAAATGAACAATCCCAAAATAAAATTAAGAAAACTCCCCATTTATAATAGAATCAAAAAAATAAAATACTTAGGAATAAATGTAACAAGGTTTGGGTCTTTTGTGATGAACATGGTAGAAATAAATTAAAGACCTAAGTAAATGGAAAGATATTCTGTGTCCATGGATTGCAAGACTTAATATTGTTAAGAGGACAACACTACCCAAGGTGATCTACAGTTTCAACACAATTCCTATCGAACTCTGTATAGTGAAAAGTTAACTTTACTGAAAAAGAGGACTGACCTTTCACCTCAACTATCAGAAGTTAATCTCTACATCTCTGGGATGTCCTGCCTAATAGGAATATCTTTGTTTGCCTGAAGATTTGACCACTGGACAGTGAACACTGTGATTTATGATGGGGGCTTTGGGATATTCCATGTCAATTCCAACCTCCAGAGGAATCAGAGACTAAATTTATTAGCCTGACCTTCCAGAAGGGACTGGAGACTAAAAATCAGCCACATGGACAGTATGTGATAAAGTCTTACTAAAAACTCTGAAAACCAAAGCTCAGTGAGCTTCCCTAGTTGGCAATACCCTTTGAGCTTTGAGTATTGTCACACATCACAGCCAGGATAAGGTAACGCCATCCAGGACTCCATGCAGAGAATATGACTATAAGTTTCATATTTGGGTCCCTTTCAGACTTCACTTTATGCAACTCTTCCTTTGCCTGGTTCTAATTTATACCTTTTTGCAATAATAAAACTGTAATTATGGTTATAGTGAGTATAGCACTTTCCTGGGTTCTCTAAGTCATTCTAGTGAATTACTAAATCTGAGGATGGTCATGGGAACCCTCAAATTTGTAGCCAGCTGATGTGATGTTCTTGAGGCTATTTACACATATTTTTTCTGTATGCTAGATTTTTTATATATTACAACATAGTATGGTAATGAGCATTTCTTCTCAACTCCACTTTCAGTGATTCATGTTGGTACCTTGAAATCAACCATGGGGAAAGTATATCACAGAAATCAGCAAATGCTATGAATCAGAGCTTAATTTATTATTTTGCTAACAACAAAACTATTAATAATACAGATTAAACATAAAAGTTTATTGTATTGATAGCCATTACATTGCAAATAGTACAGAAAGTTGAGGAGATATTCTGTCAGTATTTAAAAATTATTATCCAATTCAGCAAAGAAGTTACTGACATCATTGACAAAAGAGTAAATTTCCAACATACGTCCTCACTGTTTCAGTTTCATATCAGTCATTATTATAAATGAAAAGATCAACCAATACTCATGTTAGAGCTAGACTCATTCGTCAACTGCAACCATAGCTTGGCTATGGATATAAGAATTCAGAAAAAAATCAACAATAGCATTCTGTGAGAATCAATTGGCAATATGGAATTAATAATAAAGAGTCATGTATATTTTATTATTAAGTGTAAATTGTGTGCTGCACATCTTTCATGTTGATAAAATGTATAATAAACTTATATACCTGTATGTGTGTGTATATATGTAGAATAAACTTATATATATGCGTGTGTGTGTGTATATGTATATACACACACACATTTCTTAAGGGGAGAGCCAGTTGTTAATCATTTACCAGGACACGACTGATTTTAGTGTTATCTTCCTGCAGGAAAGAGGACTAGTCATATGGCAAACAATTGCATAGTAAGTCTAGCTGCACAATTGCCTTTAATAATTTCTAGAGAGAAGTTAGGCTGACAGGTAAAAAAAAAATCCCCCCTTTACACTTCCAGGATCTCCATCTTTTCTTGAAAAATAGTATAGACCAGTTATGCAATGATTCCAGCCTACTCTTTAAGACAGACTACAGAGTTTATTTGGGCTATTTGAACACATGCTCTTGGCGTATGTAGTTCAATAACAAGAACTTTTCTGTCTCTTTTAGCCACTCAGACATTCCAAAGGACCATACATCCTTTGCAGGAACTCAAAATAAGGAGATCATAAATGTCCTAAGGCATTTCTGTAAATCTCTCAACTCTTCCTACACCACTGTTCACACCTAACTCAAAACTCTTGGCTCTCCATCCTAACTCTAATCCTAATTCTAGGACTTGAACTGGAATTTATCCTAATTTTCATGGCATTTGACTTAATTCTCCATAGGATACCTGGGATAGAATTTATACCTCTGGCTTTCCCCTTCTGAGATTAACCCCCAATGCTTCTCCCAAATTCTAGACACTGATGTGAATGTAATAAAATAAGGATCTTATTTACACATCAGATGCATCTGTAAATCCTTCCAAGGACTAGGGTTCCTCTTTCTTTTCCCACAACCAACATTCTTTGAAAATCATTTTTAAAAGGATTCAGGAAACTGATTTTTACTCTGTTGTTATATAACTTCCTGCTATCCCCAGCTAGAACTCTACCATTTGTCTATTTCAGTTTTGAAGTAGTGTTTAGTATTTTGTCAAGTAGGAAAAATCAGTGCCTTTTGGACTCATCTGTTCCTTGCTCTCTTTCCTGCTGAAATAAAGAGGAAACATTTAACTTTATCCTATATTTTAAAAATTATTTTTCTATTCATACACTCCCATGTAATTATTTACATTATTCCTTGACTTTACCTAATTTTTGTACTTACTTCTTCCTTGAAACAATGTGACACTACTTTATGTAGTATATTTCTCCCCAAAATCCCAAATTATTTTATTAATATAATATTTAGTTTCGTTGTCCCTTCAGCAGAGAATAGTATAGGTTATCCTCAAAGTAGAGGGATATCCTTAGAAAAGAGAAAACTCTAGCTGTAAACTTTTTAAAAAAGGCTTAATTGAAGAAAATAAACCTCTCAAGGAATTGAGATTATTAGTAATCTGTAAAGATTAAAGTCAAGGAAACATAATAGGAACAGGGAAGAGGAAAAAAACACAGTCCCTGGAAAATAGAAAAAGCTTGCATTTCATGAGTTTTCACCTGATAAGCAAATAAGAGACTGTTTAATACATTCACTTGTTGACCTTTAAGAGAATCCATCCTCATGTACAGCATTAGAAGCATATAATGAGATTAGTATTTAGAGACTGTTACGAGAATAGGTCAAGTCAGTCACAAGCATATTTTCATTTTGGTTCCCTGTATTTTCTGCCACAGCATTTTGCAAGGCAATGTGTACTCCTTTCAAATAAATGCAGCAGTGAGAGTACTGTGTTGACCTTTTATCTCATTTCCCTCCTAATATGGAGGTAATCATCAATAAGCACTGTGCATACTGGAGTTAGGCATGTGTGTAAACAAAAGATTTATTGAAATGGCCAAGGGGGAGAAGAAATTGAAATCCATCTCACTTAGAAGCCTTTAAGAAGATCTGACCAGAAATGCAACCTAGGTTATAACCATGCCAGTGCCCAGAGGATAACTTGACCAGCAGCAAAAGCTGGCCTCCCAGGAAAGGAAGAGCAGGGTGTGCCTGAAAATCTGACTTATTCATCAAGGGTCATTTAAATGTCAACTCAAACGGCTCACATCTTTAATTCCAGCTTCTCAGGAGGCTGAAAAAGGAGGATTGCTTGAGCCCAGGAGTTCGAGACTACAGTGAGCTATGATCATGCCACTGCACTCTACCCTGGGCAACAGAGCAAGATCCTGCTTCAAAGCCTCAAAAAAACAAACAAACAAAACAAACAAACAAAAAACATAGCTATTGCACTTTTATGGCACTTTATCCACAGACAGTGAAGTCCTAAAATGTTTGGGTGAGCAGAAAAGTCCCAGGCCAAGAGATTCTAATCATCCATCCTGGGCCAATCCATAGGGAACTTTTGAAACTATACTTCTCCAGCACAAAATGAAGGTTTGGGACCTTTTCGACTCATCCAACAATTTGAGACCTCTGGGTGGAGCCCTAGGAACCCACGTTTTTAAAAATTGCTCAAGCAAGACCAGAGAATTAAGAATGTTGAACAGGGGTTGCTGTGTTTCATTACAATCAGCAAACTACTATGTGATGTTTATAACTGTGTGCATGAATGATTTTGATATGTATTAAAAGACAAAAGTATCTCCAGGATATTCTAATGTATAGCAAAATTTGGGGGCTACTTTGAAGAATGTGGTTGTTTCTCTTAATCCTGGGATACCACTAACTCCTCTCCAAAATTTCCCAAGGAATAGTTTGTCTGCTTTATTTTTCTCTATTGTTGAGAAACAGTTTTTTCACTGTTAAAGAAAAAAAATGGCATTATCAGCTAGGTTTCTGAATTCACATTGCTGCTTCCATAGAGTTTTGACAATTCCATCACGTGTCCTACAGTTCCTCTAAGAAGTTGAGAGACATTTGACACATTGATGTTTAACACATATTGCTGTATAGTCACATGCCCTCACCTACAATGAAGTTTTACTGAGAGTAGGAATAGTGTCTTTTATTTCTGTATCCCCAGTCTAAATAGGGGATATCATATATTTTGTAATCCTTAATTATTTGATGAATGAATAAACAGTACATTGTAAGGTATATGAAAGCAATTACTATTCATTGCAACTCTTTGTATACTCGATAGTACCTAACACAAACAGTTTTCTGCTTGCTTAAGGACTACAAAATACAGATAAAGGCTAATCATTATTTTATGTGTTTGAAAAATAGGTACCTTGGGAATCAGGGAACCTCAATTAGATCAGAGGTTCTTAAAACTTTTTGAAATACAGACTGCTTAAGAATCTCGTGAATGCTACAGGATTCCCTCACAGCCCTCACACCTCCAAAGTATACATATAATTAGAGGGGATTTGCAAATTGAGCCCCCAAAAAGCCATCAATGGACTCCAGGTTAAGAACTACTAGAATGTTCATCTCAAAGACTTTCTAGCTCCAAAAGGATCCACAATCCCAAAAAAGAGAAGGTAGTATTTTCCAATATCCAGTCCCAAGAAGAACTCAGAGACTCAATCAATAGAAATGTGAAAGCAGTCACCTCCAAGACAAAGAATACTCTGACAAAGTTTGGGACTCTCTGGAGGTAAGTGTCCCGCTGCAAAGAGGTTATTTATGTCCCTGAGCCTCGATCGGCTATTTGTGCAAGGCTGGTAGAGGGGAAGAATGTTTGCCTCGGGAGTTTATTGCAGGCTAGTTATCCCTGGAAAATACTGCTGGGAAAGGTGCTGAACAAACAACATCTATATTTACACAGTTAGATATTCATTAAAACAGAAAATGCCCATTAAATTTAGAGAGATGCTAAGTGCCAGATTCAAGAACAGACCAGTGCAGAAAAGTTGGTGCAAATTTCTCCCCAGTGTGTACCAGGGATAAGTCAGGTTGCATGGCAGTAACTTTTCCCAGGTAACCCTCACTACAAGATTGTCAAGTGTACCTTGCAAGAAGTGAGTTTTCTTTTTTCCTAAGGAACATAATGAGAAGGTCAGATAGTAGGATTTCAAGCAAGAACAGTAGCAATTACATCTGAACAAGGAGTTCACTCTTGATATTCCAATGGGCCCGAATGAAAGTCACCATTTATTTTGACATTATTATTATTTTGACATAAAACATAATGAAACGATATTCATGAGCCCTCTCTGTGAACTAAAAACCCATTTTCTGTGTATGTAGACTAGTTGAATCTTGGATTTGAGAATGTACAGAGAAAGGGGGAATTTATTTATCTCTTTCATTCTTATATAAAACTAGGCCCAGGGAGTTAGGTAACTTTCCCAAGGTCATAAAGCTAAGTGAGATAGCTCCTAATTCCTAATCCATCAAGCCGTCACTACTGAAATTGGGATTCACAGAGCAGTAACAGTAGCAGCATCTGGGAGCTAGTTAGAAATGTGGAATTTCAGGCCCCAACCCAGTTCTGCTGAATCTTAATATACATTCTAACCAGAGCCACAGTGATATGTATGCATGATAAAGTTAGAGAAGCACTGCAGCCGGCCATAGTGCCTCCTTAAAGTGACCACTGTCTTCTCTCTCTCTTTTTTTGTTTTTTTTTTTTTTTTTTAGACAGGGTCTCGCTCTGTCACCCATGCTGGAGTGTAGTGGCCCGATCTCGGCTCTCTGCAGCCTCTACCTCCTGGGCTCAAGCAATCTACGACCACAAGTAGGCACCACCATACCTGGCTAATTTTTTTATTTTTTCGTAGAGACGGGGTCTTACCACATGTCCCAGGCTGGTCTCAAACTCCTGGGCTCTAGCAACGCTCCCACCTCGGTCTCCAAAAGTGCTGGAATTATAGGCATGAGCCACAGCACTCGGCCCACTTTCTTCTTATAGTGGTAGTTTGGGAAACAAGGCCAAAGAAAAGAATAAGTATGTGGCAGATGAGAAAAGAGGTGATAGAAATGTATGATTTGGCAAGCTTAAGATACTTTGGGAAGGTGGAGGAAGGCAGAAAACAATGTGAAGCATGGGAGCTTTGGACTCTGACAGCATCACCAATCTTTGAAGCAAGTTAGAGAAGATTCTGGATCTAGGAGAAGACAAAAATGAAAAACAAGAGACCAGAAATAAAATCTCCTTTCTTTCCAGTTTCCCATACATGCCTTACTATTAGGAATACAAATGCATTTCAATATTAGACTTTAAGAAAAACTAATGGGAAAGGTTAATGCCTGTTTATTCATAATCCAATCCACTCCAAAACACAAATAACCTGCTTTTTTCTGAGACTTGTAACTAATACTCAGAATGATTACCCTACTCTATGTAAAATCTACAGAGATGAGTTTTTCTTACCATTAGGTTTCACGTAATTTCAGTTATAAGTAAGTTTCATTTTGATTTTTGAAAAACAGATAATTCATGTGCGATAGCTTCATTTATTTTTAGCTAATTAAAATCCAAATTCCTAAAAGCGGAACAAACCACAGAATTATTCTTACGGTATAAGGGATCTTAAAAGCCATCTCGGCAGGGCGCGGTGGCTCACGCCTGTAATCCCAGCACTTTGGGAGGCTGAGGCGGGCGGATCACGAGGTCAGCAGATTGAGACCATCCTGGCTAACACGGTGAAACCCCATCTCTACTAAAAATACAAAAAATTAGCCGGGTGCAGTGGCAGGCACCTGTAGTCCCAGCTACTCAGGAGGCTGAGGCAGGAGATGAACCCAGGAGGCGGAGCTTGCAGTGAGCGGAGATCACGCCACTGCACTCTAGCCTGGGCAACAGAGTGAAACTCCGTCTAAAAAAAAAAAAAAAAAAAAAAAAGCCATCTCCTACAGTCATGCATGTAATACCTGAATCCTTCAGACATCTCCGTTCATTGCTGAGTGCCAGAATCTAGCAGAGTGCTTGAAATTACTTGGGTACCCAGTAAATATTTGCTGAATGAATGAATAAATCTCTAGCAAATTTTCTTCCAGCTCTTGAACTATGAACTCAGAGACCCCATTACTTTGTGGGAAAGATCTCCTTATTAGAAATTATTTGTTTATACTCTGCTAAATCCTACCTCTCTGCAATTCATATCTTGTCCCTCTTGTTCTGGCCAAACCAAATCTGCTTTCTTCTCCTACATGACCTCCCTTCAGCTATAAGCAATTACAATGCCTTCTCAATCCATACATACATTGCTTTTGTCTCTGTGCATAATGCAGGGTTGACTCATAATAGATATGAAGTTTATGGTCAATTTTTGCCATAAGCCTCCTTTGACTTTTCATGTCTGCATCAAAGATTGATGGAAAACATATTCAAACCTCAATCCAGGAATTTTGGGTGCTTTGGGTTTCATGATGAATGGTTTCTAGTTGTTTTGTATTCAAGACAGTTGAGGCAAAGGATAAACATAAATCAGCAGGGGATAAGTATTTTAAGATACTTCTGTCAAAAGGCTGCCCAGCCCCATTCATCTCTTCCTTTTCCCCCCCTCTACAGCTTTAGGCCCTGTTACAAAGAACCTCAGCGATTCCAATTCCCTGAGTTCAATTTTTAGGGCGGTATATTATGATTGATTTCACCATGAGCTAACAGAGAGGGAAAATCCACTGGGTCTCCCTGTTGTGTCGACTTGGTCTCACTGTGAAGCCCCATTTATTCCAGCAGGCAAGTACTTGACCTTCACAGATCTTTAGCACACTTAGCATTCTGCCCAAAACCGCCAGCAAAGCATTTCACCTGAGAACATCATTACTGCTGAGAGAAAAGAATCGCACGTGTGTTCTGGGAGGATTTCAAAGAAAACCTGGGGAAAAGAGGGGTGGATGAAAGAGGAAAGGAAACAAGGCAGAGAGGGAAGGCAATGATTAAAACGTGCAGAAATGAAGGGAGATGGTAAGAACAGAAGAGGGAGCAGCACAAAAATGGGGAGCTTTCAGAGACTATGGAGGTAAAGGAAAAAGAGGGAGCCACAGTCTAAAAAAAGATGGAGAGTGATGGAGCCTCCAGTAGAGAGAGGCGAGGGGGGAAAGGTGAATGGAGAAGTCTTTAGTACTTTCCAACCTTCCACATGAAATCAACACTGTCAGCATATGAAAAAGTAGAACAAAAAGTCGGTAGTTATAGATAGCACCAAGACTCTTGGAATTTCTTTTTTTTTTCTAATTATACTTTAAGTTCTAGGGTACATGTGCACAACGTGCTGGTTAGTTACATATGTATACATGTGCCATGTTGGTGTGCTGCACCCAGTAACTCGTCATTTAACATTAGGCATATCTCCTTATGTTATCCCTCCCCCTTCCCCCCACCCCACAACAGGCCCCAGTGTGTGATGTTCCCCTTCCTGTGTCTATGTGTTCTCACTGTTCAGTTCCCACCTATGAGTGAGAACATGCAGTGTTTGGTTTTTTCTCCTTGCAATAGTTTGCTGAGAATGATGGTTTCCAGATTCATCCATGTCCCTACAAAGGACATGAACTCATCATTTTTTATGGCTGCACAGTATTCCATGGTGTATATGTGCCACATTTTCTTAATCCAGTCTATCGTTGTTGGACATTTGGCTTGGTTCCAAGTCTTTGCTATTGTGAATACAAACAACACCATCAAAAAGTGGGCAAAGGGTATGAACAGACACTTCTCAAGACATTTATGCAGCCAAAAGACACATGAAAAAATGCTCATCATCACTGGCCATCAGAGAACTGCAAATCAAAACCACAAAGAGATACCATCTCACACCAGTTAGAATGGCGATCATTAAAAAGTCAGGAAACAACAGGTGCTGGAGAGGATGTGGGGAAATAGGAACACTTTTACACTGTTGGTGGGACTGTAAACTAGTTCAACCATTGTGGAAGTCAGTGTGGCGATTCCTCGGGGATCTAGAACTAGAAATACCATTTGACCCAGCCATCCCATTACTAGGTATATACCCAAAGGATTATAAAACATGCTGCTATAAAGACACATGCACACGTATGTTTATTGTGGCACTATTCACAATAGCAAAGACTCTTGGAATTTCTTGATCAAAAATCAAGGCCCACATAAATCATCTACCTAATCTTTCATTTTTTTATAGGTGAGAAATCTGAATCTTAGAAAAGACAAAGTTTTTAACTCTGCTAGCAGATGCTTGGTACCAGAGCAGAGATAATAAATGTCTCACCTAAAAAGCTGTTTGACAGAATTTATGGTCTTTTTCTAGCCATTTTGAAAAGGACAAAAGCTATGTGCCACGCCTACATAAAAATTATTTTAGAAAATAAACTATTGCCACATACAGTGACTAACTTATTGTACAGAACCAGATGCTTCCTTATAACAGTCATGATACAGGATGCAGATAAAAAGAACTACCTACCACCACCACCCTCTTTTCCTGTATACCTAACCCAGCAGAATGATCATATCAATCGGAGATGGAAATAGTCCTATAATAAGCAATAATTTCCCCTTCCCTGATCTTAAGTTAGTCAGCTAGCCATTAGGCCTTCTAAATATGATGGCTCAGCAGGAATCAGCTAATGACCCTTTTTTTCCACCTGAAGATAAGCAGCTCCGCACTATGCTAGGAAATCACATTTAGCTCTATTCAGGGAAATTGAGGTTGCATGAAATATAAGCTTCCTTTGGCACATTTTAAAAAAATGAAGCATTTTTAACTAAGTTTAATCACAATGTTGAATATCAGCATTTCCGTACATAGGTATAGCTCCTACCCACTCCTTTGAACAAACATTTCTTTTAATCTAATCTGAAATCTTTGAATGCAGAATTAAATTTCACCCTAGCTAATCAGGCGAAGAAAAGCTGCTGTTGAGAAAAGGGATAAGATAAATATCTTTCTCATAAGCCATAATCATTTGCAGAATTTCTCACCCAAGAGATGGGGGTTGATTTTTTATTGGCAGTTTTCATATAGTTACAAGTAGTGTTTCATGGATTGTTTTATAGAAGTTCTTTGCTTCAGTTTAGTAGGTGGAAAATAAGCAATAGTAATCTTCTGGGTCAAAGTGCTTAGGCAGATGAGCTATTTCCTCAGAATCACCTAGAAAACTCCTACCTCACAAGAAGTCATTTTATGTCCATATGTGCAAGTGGTTATTTTCTTATTCCCCTTCCTATCCCTCCCACACAAAAGGGCTAGTGCAGAAATGAGCAAAGTTTCCTGTGATGGACAGGACAATAAATATTTTAGCCTTTGCAAGCCATGCACTCCTTCTTACTACAACTCATCTCTGACATTGTAGTTCAAAAGCAGCCACAGTATAGAAACAAATGGTAATGGCTATGTTCCAGTGAAATTTTCTTTACAAAAACAGTCAATGGACCACATTTGATCCGCAGACTAGAACACAGTTTACTAATCCTGGCCTAAAAACATTAGCAACTTCCTAAACTAGATCTCTATAGACCCATAAGGCAGAAATCACCAAATCTCACATTTGGAAAGACCTTTACACAAGGGTCATATCAACTGTGCGTTTACTTACCCAAATTCAATTCTACATGCTGTAAGTTCAAAAAGAGAAAGGGAAAGAGAAAAAAACTTAACAATTTAAAGAGCATAGGACATTAACCTATCATCCCATTTAGTTGAATTTATGCCCTGGTACAAGAGAGAGACCTGAAGTTACAGGAGTGAAATCTCACGTTTCAACAATCATTCACAGTTCCTAACGCTGGATTCTCTGGAGTTCCTCAAGAGCTCTGGAACTCTCTGGAACTTTCCTCACATGAGCGTTTTGCCCTACAGAGAGGTGTTCTTGTTGTAGTGTTTAAAGATGCTGTATTACTTTCTTACTACGGGACTCATAAACTACTTCATCTGGTG